>NC_052626.1:80201830-80504860 GCF_016161935.1 Mauremys reevesii
TGATCCCAAGTCTGTTGACCTGGGGTCTGAGACTTGCTATTGCAGGCTGTGCAGATGTACCCTTAGTTTCTCTGTGCCTCAGTTGTCATCTGTACAATGGGGATAATAGCACTTCCCTATCTGATAGGGGGATTGTGAGAATAGATACATTAAAGATTGTGAGGGGCTCAGATATTACAATATAGGTAGCCATATAAGTACCTAAGATTGACAGAAAATTTGTAGAAGAGAGAACATTCAGTGTTTAGTCATTCTTATGAAGCTCCAGTCACTCAGTCTGAGAGCAGAAACAATAGTGTGTGTGATTTAGGGGACCAATCACACAAGACAAATAGTGAATAGTGAAAAAGAAAGTTTATGAATGATCAGTTGTCCGAAACGCATTCACCCAGTCCATTCAGTGAAGCCTTATGACTAAATGTATACACTCACACTGTTCAGAGAAATGAGTGATACATTGGCTGGGGGACTGGCTGGGGGAATCAGATATAGAGTTTCCCACCTCTATGTCACCAGTTGCAATCTAGCCAGGTTGTTGATAAGGGAAAGTTGTTTCTGTCGGCTGATGTTTAGTGGTTCAGATTAAAATGAGCAAAAAAACCTCAATCCAGTTCCTACTGGACAATGGTCCATATTACTGACACTGTCTGCCACTCTCCTTGGCAATCTCAGAGAGGTTGTAGATTGAAAGGATGGTGGCATCTGAACTTCCCTCTTATCTTTCAGGGGTGAAACATACTGGAAGTGTGATATAGATACAGTGTATATATTGCTGTCGCCTGTGCCATATCTATTCTGGGGATGAGCAGAGAACTTCAGTGTCTGGCATTAAATTCATTTAGCTATATCATAATGTTGGGGATTTTTCAGACCTCTATGTCCTGCCATCTCCAGATCCATCTCTAAAGGGAAATCTGTGGAGCCTGGAGACTGATGGCTGAGAGTTGGGGTCAGGGTCACTGATGCCTCTCTCAGTTCTGAGGACATCTGTGAAAGGACACTCTGGGTATTTCACAAGACAGCTGTCCTGATGAGAGATGCATAAACCAACAGATGAGCAGAGCATGCACAGCACACTAAATGGGGCAATTTTAACAAAGAATTTCAGTGGCTTAAATGGGTCAGTCAGAAGCCCTGCAAAACAAAGTTTGTGAGAAGCCAATTTAATCATGCTGTAAGAAAATAGCCAGTATTTATTCCTAATTAGCTCTTATATAGTGTTTTCCATCCATAGATAACTACCATTACCTCTGTTTTCCAGATGGGGAACCTGAGGCCCAGAGCAGTGCAGTGTCTGCCAGTGCAGCATGAGTTTCTGGGACCAGTACTGTGGAGAGTGCTGTCATATTTTCCACAGAGATGTTTTCTAAGGCTTGTCTGGTGCACAGCCCAGCATAAGCAGGAGTGCAGAGCTGTACCATGCCTCTCCTCCTACACTGGACCAGTCCTGTTTTCTGAAGGAGATTCCCCCCCACCCCCGCTTCCCTCCTTCCCAGCCTCTCAGATGTTCTCCTGCATGGCCCTTATGCAGGCTGTGGGAGTGGGATGTAGGGGGAGTGGCTCCTTTTGTCACCCCTGCCCCTACTCTGACTGCCCACCTGCCTAATGATTAGGCACAACTGAGGCTAAGGGCTTGATCCAGCTCCCCATTAAAATCACTTGGAGTCTTACTGGCTTCTCCCTGGCCTGCCAGTCCTTTGGATCAGCCCCGGGCTCAGACTAAGTCCTTGGATCGGAACTGCTCAGCTTTGGGATGAGTTGGTATCGGGATCCAGATTTTGCAGCATGGTCCATCGCTGGTGGACCTTTCTCATGGGTGCAAGGTGAAGGCACAAAGCCTTTGTACATGGAAAGCTTTGGGCTGTGCTATTGTGGCAGAGAAATTACAGTTCCTGTTTTCCATCCTCTTCTTGACAGGAGAGGCTGGCTCAGATTAGCGAGAGGAGAAGCACAAAGGCTTGTTTGGCTCTTCTCCAGGCCTCTCTTCTTCACCCTCTGCTCTCTCTCAGCTGTGTTGCTATTCCTAGCCAGAGAGACCTAGATCCCAGCCACAGGTATTTACATGGCCTGGTATTTTTACAACCACAAAAAATTAGTTTCCTTTTGGCTGAAAGTGGGTGGAATCCCAGATCTGGAACATGTGCTGGTGGGGTAATGTCTGGAAAAAAATAAAAGAAGCCTACAACATAGAAACACAAGTGCTATGGAAACAAGGGACATAACAAACAAGGCTTAAAGAGACAGGCTCAAAGCTCAGACTTTTGGAACCTACAGGAGGGAAACATACATACAACAGAACTGTTGAGGTTTTTTTGTGCTGGGCCAAAGAGATGGAGTAGCTTTTCACTTAGCTATTAAAATGATATAAATCAGATGCATGAAGATAGATAGATAGATTGCATCTAGTGTGGTGGCTTTCATCTGAAGTCCATTAAAGTGACATGTGACATTTGGAAACTGAACTTCTTTTCTCACATTATCTCTTTTGACAAAAATGTCCACAGTTCACGAAGGATGTTGATAAATTGGAGGGGGTTAAGAGAAGAGCCATGAGAATGATGCAAGGATTCGGAAAGATGACTTTTAGTGATAGACTCAAAGAGCTTAATCTATTTATATTAACAAAGAGAGAAGTTTAAGGGGTGACTTGATTACAGTCTGAAAGTGGGGGAAAATATTTAATAAAGGGCTTCCCAGTCTAGCAGAGAAAGGTATAACATGATCCAGTGGCTGGAGTTTGAAGTTAGACAAATTCAGATTGGAAATAAGTTGTACATTTTTAACTGTGAGAGTAATTAACCATTGGAACAGTCTACCAAGGGTCGTGGTGGAATCTCCATCACTGACAATTTTAAAATCAGTATTGGATGCTTCTCTAAAAGATCTGCTGTAGGAATTATTTTGGGGGAAATTCTATGGCCTGTGTTATACAGGAGGTCAGACCAGATGATCACAATGGTCCCTTCTGGCCTAGGAATTTATGTATGTATGAAGTTGTTCCAATGGTTAATTACTCTCACGGACATTGCTCATGCTTCCTTCTTTCCATTCATGTCCTGTAGATAAAACAGTAGGGAGCATTGTAATTTGTTAACCCACAGATAGGGCTGGTTGAGATGCTGCCAAACTCTGCTGCACAGTTCTCTGGAGTCATGGCAGACAGAGGCGGCAGGTTTGGATAATTTTTGGTGGTGCCCAGAATGGATCCAAATCCGCCCCCCCGCCCAAGGCTCTGGGAGTGGGTTTGGGCTCGGGGAGGGAGTTTAGGTGCTGGGTGCGGGCTCAGGGCTGGGGCAGAGGGTTGGGGTTCAGGAGGGGCTCTGGGCTGGAGTTTGGGTGCAGGCAGTGGCATTTGGGGGCCCCTGGGCCCTTTTAAATCAGCCAGGGGGCAGCAGGAGGGGCCGGAGGCATGCAGGGGTGGCAGGTGGGGCGGAGGGGAGAGACCCAGCCCTGAACATTGGTGGAGCTGGGCCTCCAGGCCCTGAATATTCATGAATTCTGGGCACCATGGGCCCATACAACTTGCCACCCGTGATGGCAGAGTCCCACACCCTCCCAAAGGCCGGTCTTAATGCTAGCATGAGCTTTTTCCAGTGAGTGGTTACATGCTGACTGAGAACCCTCCGGTAATAATTACTTAAGTTCCATGGAGATTCTGGACGCATCCTTATTTATCTAGCAGTGGTATATCACAGGTTTCCTTCCACCCCAAGGCTCCCTGGCTAACAGGAGATCTCAATACATGTCATCTAACTTCCTTCGCATATGCAATTCTGAACATAATTTCTTTTGGGTCTCTCAGTTTCCCTAGGAGGTCTGAACTGCCCCCTTGTGGGCAAGGCAGAAGAGTTTGGGACAGATGTGTGTGGAGGTAGATATGGGCAAACACTAAATCCTAGGCTTTATAACTGAGAATAGGGCTCAGCTGAGGAAGGTTGGTCTTGTAGGCACTGAACTGGGACTCGGGAGATCTGGGTTGAATTTGTGCTATCGCCATAGGCCTCCTGTGTGACCTTGAGTGAGTCACTTAATCTCTCTGCACCTCAGATCACCATCTATAAAATGGGAATATTAATACTTCCTTTCTCTCATCCTTTGTCCATCTAATTTAGATCATAAGATCTTTGGGGCAGGGACTCTTTCTTACAATATGTATATACAGCACTTATCACAATGGGACCTCAACTTCAGCTAAAATCTGAAAGTGTGGCTTTCATACAAAAATTATTTAAAAAAGTACATTGACTAGATTTACAGGAGCTCCCAGATTTCCTACTGTATTGCATGCAGGTTCTTATACTATGCTGCTCACTGTTTCTGAGCTTCTTGAACTGCTACCTAGTGACCTCTGTATAGAAATGTGGAAGGTGCAGTAATCTTGTCCGTCTCATGCTCCCTTTGAAAAAAAAGAAAAGAAAAGAAATAGGCTTCTAAGGTTGTTTCCCTGTTTTATTCAAACTCCTCTACAAGATTCTACTCCTTGAAACCCACCAGGATTAACATCTGGATTATTTGTTAGCAACCCAAAAGGACCTTCATAAATGCATAGCACTATATGCCTCTTTCTCTTCTGCCTTCCTTAAGCCTTTGAGGGGCCATTCCTGGGGTCTTCTCATCTTATGGGAACATTTTTTCCAATGCTGTTGCCCTCACTCTTTACCCAGGCTGCGAGGAATTAGAAAGCGCAGCAAGCATGAGGTATGTGGATTGGAATGTCTGCTGCTCCAGGGACTTAATGGGCTACTGGAATACGCAGACTTTGCTTCAGGTTTCAGTGCACACACACTGTAAATCTTCTTCACAAAATTATAAGAAAAAGAAAGGCACACACAGCTTTGACCAGAGCAGCTACAGCCACAATAAATCTGCCTTCTCTCTTCAAGATGCTGTCTTCACGTCCAACTGCTCATGTTTCTGTGTGATAAAATTAGGGATGTCATTTGCCAAGGGTGAGGGGGGCAGTTCCCCCCTCGACTTTTCATAGCTCCTCACCAGGCTTTGCTGTGGAAATACACATAAATAATAATAGTAATAATAAAGTAAAAAATGGAGAGTTTATTGTTTCCTTAAATTCACTCAAGTTTCCTCAGAATGGGGCCCAACACACTCCAAACCAGGGGATCCTTTCTGACCAACCCAATCCGAGTTTCAAGTATGTGACATTGGTTTTATGTGGTTTCATCTTTTGACTGGGAACATTTTGCACAGCTCTGGCCTGGACTAGTAGTAGGACTTATTTCTTCTGTATGACAACCACTAGTGGGCAATGATACATGTCCACAGCCAGTGCATTAAATCTCACACTCCTGCAATCCTGTCCAGTAAGGGCATATATGCCATCTCTATGTCACAGTGATGAAAAGCTTGATGCTGAAATACAGCCTGAACTAAACAATGGCTACATACTGACCCAGTGTCAATACAGACATCTATTGCCTTTGTTATTTGGGGGCAATTTGCCACCTGGTACAACACAGCTAAACTTTGCATGGAACTAGGAAATATTACATTTGATAGGAGTCTTTGTCCTTCCACTGGATTTCTTTGTTTGAGGATCGAAAGGTTTCTTTTTTCTGATTGTGATGACTGTGTAGCTCTGTTTTATCTGACAATCAGTAGCCAGACAGACACCAGAACAGGTGAAATCAGCAAAGACTCGTGGAATAGCTGTGACAGATACAGCTATTTCCTGCAACATCCTTGAAGAACCTTACTAAATTAAGTTTAAGTATCTTTGGGGTTCAGGGTATTTAATGCAAAGAGTATGTGTTATTGAAGGCCAAGATTGTATGCTACTGTGATGCTCCTCAGAGCTACCCAAGATTGTGAGACGCCTCACCACTACTTGCCCTTAGCAGGAAGCAGTCTTGTCTGTGCCTGCTATAGCTCAGCTCTCTGAAACCACCAGCCTCTGGCCACACAAGCACTGTGTCCAGGTTTCCACAGACTTCATCCTCTTTGTGCAGGCTATTGATAGGCACACACCCATCCCACAAGCACATCTTGCAGTATCCAGACATAATAACCCCTGGGCACTCACTGAAATTACCAGGTAACCTGTTTCCAAAGGAACAGTGTGCACACAAATGTGTTTGTTCAACTGAGGGTCAGCTCCAATATAACATCACAGCAGTGAGCTATATTTATAGTGCAAACAATAATACGTTTATTCTTCTTCTTAGTGTGTGGGCGACATGCCTCAGGTGGCATGTGACCAGGATTCACAACTGAATTTGGTCTGCAAGTCAGATCATTAACTTTCCCAGTCTAGGCCAGGTACTGACAGGGAGTGTGACGTGAACACTGATCCATGCCCCAAGAGAGAGTGAGTAAAGATAATGAAAACAGAATGGTTACATATAAAACAAAAAGACAAACCCAAACCTGGATCTACACTTATCAATGGTTACCTTTCCTATATAGATGCTCCCTGGGTTATGCAAGAACTGACTTATGCAAATTCGCACTTACGGAAAATGTTCCATAAGCCAGAAATAGGATTTTCGAGTTGTGGAAATTTTTGCATAATGTATGGGTATACATTTCGACTTATGCAAAATTCAAATTATGCAATGCTTTCTGGAATGGAACGATTGCGTAAGTCAGGGGGTGTCTGTATAATAAAGTAGATTTTCCCCCACAGACTCAGTCCCTTGCAGAGCTAGCTGGTTTTTGATATTATGACTTCAAACATTCATGAATCACCCCTTTCCTCCAGGGGTTTTCCTCAGTGACTGGATAACAGGATGCCTTACTTGATGCCTAGATTTCGTGGCCTAAAACCCACTTCATCAGATGCATGGAGTGAAAAAACAGTAGGCAGTATATACATTACAGCACATGAAAAGATGGGAGTTGCCTTACCAAGTGTGTGTTGGGGGATCAGTGCTAATGAGGCCAATTCAATCAAGGTGGAAGTGGCCTATTCTCAACAGTTGATAAGAAGGTGTGAATATCAACAGAGGGAAAATTACTTTTTGTTGTGACCCAGCCACTCCCAGTCTTTATTCAGGCCTAATTTGATGGTGTCCAGTTTGCAAATTAATTCCAGTTCTGCAATTTCTCGTTGAAGTCTGTTTTTGAAGTTATATATACTGCCTACTGTTTTTTTTCACTCCATGCATCTGATGAAGTGGGGTTTAGCCCACAAAAGCTTATGCCCAAATAAATTTGTTAGTCTCTAAGGTGCCACAGGGACTCCTCTTTGTTTTTGCTGATACAGACTGACATAGCTACCACTCTGAAACCAGTTATAGTCCAGTAGCTCTTTGAAGCGCACTTCCAGATAAGGCTTTTCTCCCCCGTTGCTTGTTTTTCATGTTGACTTCACGTCTCTGTTGACTTTGTATGTAGATGAGCACCCATTGTGTCAGTTTACAATGCTTAATTTACATTTGGCAGAAAGATGAATAAACACCTCTGGTCTGGCAGGAAACCTGTTTGTCAACTCTGCCTTGTTATGATTTTTAAAAACATATTTTCAGCACATATACACAACTCCCTAAATCTCATCAGTACATACATCTCACAATGGTTATGAAGACCAGTAAGACATAAGCTTTTATTAGATATCTCACTTGACCATATTTGGATAAATATTTTGAAAGTAATGTGTTAGGTGTAGTGAGTTTGTCAGGCCTGTCAGATGTTGCTGTTACAGAACAGAGAACCCTTTGCCAGTTTGCACTGTGCATGCCTAGGGTCACTGTGATCTCTCTAGGAGAGTGATATTATGTGAACCCTGGGACGTGTTATGAACTTCAGAAGAATGTATTAAACAATGGGCCAGACAAAAATTGACTTTTGAGACAATCAGCGTCAAGTGGTTTGCCTGGGGACTCTCTAGAGAGATGTGAATGCTGCAAATTCCCCACCTCCAGTTATCCAAAAACCCAACTCGCTGAAGCTATGCCCTGAGGAGGGAACCACTGTCTACTGATCACCCGTTCCCAGAGTCTCAGGATCAAAGGT
The DNA here is from genome assembly GCF_016161935.1 of Mauremys reevesii. Classification (NCBI taxonomy): domain Eukaryota; kingdom Metazoa; phylum Chordata; order Testudines; family Geoemydidae; genus Mauremys; species Mauremys reevesii. The sequence continues at coordinate 80,209,802 of NC_052626.1, forward strand.
CCAAGCTGTATAGTGCAGTGGTTCTCAAAGTCGGGCTGCCGCTTGTTCAGGGAAAGCCCCTGGTGGGCCAGGCCAGTTTGTTTACCTGCTGCATCCGCAGGTTCGGCTGATCGTGGCTCCCACTGGCCGCGGTTGGCCACTCCAGGCCAATGGGGGCTGCGGGAAGGGCAGCCAGCACATCCCTCGGCCCACGCCACTTCCTGCAGCCCCCATTGGCCTGGAGCAGCCAACCGCGGCCAGTGGGAGCCGTGATCGGCAGAACCTGCGGATGCAGCAGGTAAACAAACCAGCCCGGCCTGCCAGGGGCTTTCCCTGAACAAGCGTCGGACTGGCTTTGAGAACCACTGGAGTAGAGGAAAGATTAACCAACTCATGAGTGTGCTTTTTCTGAGCTGAGGCTGTTCTGAGCTTGGGAACAACAGAAAAAAACCCTTTGTGGGGTTTGAAGGACTGACTCCTACCAGAGCCTTTGCTGGAGTTGTGGTGTGATCTCTTGTAATCTTATTAGCATGTGGTTTTTTTTTATTGTTTTTAATATGTTTTCTTTGTAATGCTGTTACCTTAAGAATAAATGTGCTTGCACAGAAAAAGCTGTGTGGTACCTTATAACTCTGGGCAACTACACTGTTCATAGCCTTTGAAGAGAAAGCAAAGTGCAGACACTGCCCTGTTTAGACAGTCTGGTTTGCTGGGAATAGCACAGTGTTGGCAGGGAACTGTAAGCCTGGAAAAACCTCAGTCAGGATGGGGAGAGACATGGGTTTTCCTCACAGGATGGTGATGGCTAAGGAGCCAGGAGACTAGTGTGGGTGCCCTCAAGGAACTTTGGAGGGGGGAATACAAGTGCAGTTCCCCTGAACTGTGACAACAGCGCCTGGATTAGGATTACTGTGGACTCTAGGCAGCAGTTGTGCCAGATGAGCCAAAAGGGAATCTTCCCAGAGACAATCTGGTAGGAGTTGTGTTGAGCTTGTCTTAGCTGGAAGCTGCTGTTTCACATTCTAGAGGTGATCTGAAAAGGGGAAAAATGGGTTTATGCTCTTTTCTTTTTACTATGTACAAAGAAGGCCTGAAAAGGTTTCATTTTATAGATTTTAAAGTTTTTTTCCCCTGCATACTTTTTATATTAGAAATTTAGCTCTTATCTCCTGTTTTTCTTGGTAGACTCTATGGAAAACGAGTGAATGGATAGGATTATAATGAAAGTATAACTGGATTTATTGAGAAGTGAAGTATTTTTTTTCAGACTGTAAAACTCTGTTTTTGTTAACACCCATTTAACTCAAAAACCTTGTAAACATTTGGAAGAAAACATGAGCTTGTTAAAGATTCAATTAATCTCACTCATCAGGGCTGAGAACTACACCGGAGACATCCACAGAATCTTATACATTCCTGATACTTCAAAGGTTAAGCATCAAGCAGAGAAAGTAGATTTTAGGGGATGAAAATGCCAGCATTTCAGGCCTCCTTTATGCACCAAAAAGAAACAAAGAAGGACACACATTTATTTTTCTTTTTCCTTTGCAAGTCACTCTGTGAACAGGCTGGGCCCAAGTCAGTTCTGGTGTAATTGAGACATCATTAAAGATATCCCAGGTCAAAAGTGGGGCCAGCTGTGTTTTCAAAATGTACTCTCTTAGCCTTGACTCTTCATGGCTGCATTTTTAATGTTTGCAGTTTTTAATCTATCAACATTGCTTAATGTAACAAAACAAAATAAACAAATTAGGCAGAGAGCAAAAATTTGTGGAAGTGGCTCAGGGACGGACTGAAAGGTCACACTGGAATTAAATTAACACCAGAACAACCCATTAAAACAACAATTTCCTATCAAATGCTTTGCATTTCCAGTTAAAAAAAAGATACAAAAGAAAATCTTTTACCGGATATAACTCATTAAGAGGGCCAATGCAGGGTACCAAATGGCTTAAATGATGCCCACACAGAAGTGTGTGTGTGTGTGTGTGTGTACACCACACACAAAAAACTATATTAAAAGAAAGTTAAGGTTGCAAAGTCAAGTGATCAAAAGTTAGGAAATGCCAAAATTAAAGTTGCCCGTGCAATCTTAATTTGCTCCCTGTGTGCATCTGCAGCATGATACAGTCTTTAATTACATGATCACATACTATTTTTTCTACAGGACCCTTGCCTCACTAGGTGCATAGGATGGACCTTCTGCGGGGATGAGTTAGGGTCAGGGGCGGCTCCAGGCCCCAGCACACCAAGTGCGTGCTTGGGGCGGCATGCTGCGGGGGGCGCTCTGCCGGTCGGGCGGTAGGCAGGATGCCTTCGGCGGCATGCCTGTGGAGGGTCTGCTGGTCCCGCGGCTTCACCGAAGCCGTGGGACTGGCGACTGGCAGAGCGCCGCCCGCAGCATGACACTGTGCTTGGGGCGGCGAAATGTCTAGAGCCGCCCCTGGTTAGGGTTATGTAATGAAGGAAGCTGTTGTCTGTAGGCTCCTGGCTTCATTTTTTGAAGAAGATAGGAGATGTGTAGCAAATTAAAGACAGGCTTTCAGGAGAGAAAGGATGGTCTCATGATTAAGGCAGTTGAATGCTGCCCTGGAGAATTGGGTTCTATCCCTGCCTCTGCCACAGAGTTCCTCTGTGAATCCAAGCAAGTCACTAAGCCATACTTCACAGGTGGTGACTAATTGTCTTCTTCAGTTTCTGGGTGCCTGACCTGAGACCCCGGGGTCTTGATTTGCAGAAGTGCTGACCAGTTACAGCTACAACTAAAGTCAATGGGAGCTGAACTTTGAACATATAAAGGGATCAAAGTGCTATACAGTGTCTAAATACTCTTGGGGAAAAAAAAAGTCCTGAGGAGTCTCAGATTGGGTATCCAAAATTAATGGACACTTTTGCCCTTAGTGTCTCTGTGCCTGAACTAATAATAATACTTCCTCATCTCATAAGGGTGTTGTGAAAATTAATTCACTAATATTTTTGAAGCACTCAGGTACTGTGGTGATGAGTGCCATAAAAAGCCCACGAGGAAATTAATAATTCTGTCTTCTGAGAAAGGTTTGAATAGTGTGCAGTGGAAAAATAGCATGTGATCATTTAATTAAAGACAATATTGCTCTAACAGTTATAACTAACATGATGTTAATCAGGATTTTTTCCTTAGCATAGACAAGGAGAATTATGTTTAAAATGTATTGGGTTGGGTCAGATTCAGCCTTGGAATACATGCTTAGATGCTATGAGAATGGCCCTATAGAAAATCCGAGGATAGCAATAAGCAGCTGCTATTCCCATTGACACCTTATACCAAGGGTGGGCAATAATTTTTGGAGGGGGGCCACTCCACAAATTTTGGTAAGTCATCATGGGCCGCACATTTCTACTACATTAATGGAGGGGGCATGGGGTCTGGGAGGGAGTTTGGGTGCAGGAGGGAGTTCTGACCTGGGGCAGGGGGTTCAGGTGCGGGAGGGGGTGCGAGGTGCAGGCTCTGGCTGGGAGGTGCTTACCACACGTGGCTCCAGGCCGGCGGTGCAGCGGGGCTCAGACAGGCTGCCTGCATGCCATGGCCCCACGCTGCTCCCAGAAGCGGCTGCGGCTGGCTTCTGCTGGCATGTCTCTGTGTGCCCCTTAGTGGGGAGGGGGCAGCGGGTCTCCATGCGCTGCCTGTGCCTGCAAGCACCGCCCCCACAGCTCCCATTGGCCAGTTTCTGGCCAGTGGGAGCCATGAGCATGTGCTGGGGACGGGGGCAGCGTGCGGAGCCACCTCCCCCTTGCCAGGAGCACGCAGAGACACCCACCCCTGCCTTATACCAAGGTTTGTTCTTGAAAATATATGCCAATTACAATTCTTAAGACATCTGAATTTATGTAAACCTTACATTCAACAAACCTATTAAAAGCAAATCTTGCTCATGAAGGATCCCTATGGAATTCCCTATTGGACAGTGTGACAGTTCTGGAAGGGTAAGGCACTTACGCATGTGCTTAACTTCAGTTGGACTTAAGCACATGCTTTCCTGAATAGAGATGGATTTAAGCATTGCTTAAGTGCTTTTTAAATACTTATGCTTCACGGGATGGGGGTCTAGAGCAGAAATATTCATGAGAATGTTCTGTGGGGCTAGCTGTCTCATGGTATCAGTAGTTATTTAGTTCTGTTACCACAAGGAACTCCTACAAGATCTCACTGCAAGTAAGAGGGATAGAATAGAGACAGTTTATAAAAGCTAAAGGAAACCTGCCCATTGTGTACACCCCAATGACCCAGCCTCAAACTAGAAAACATTGAATACCTAAGTATTAGTCAGTTGCATAAGGGTTAAAGAGAAAATATAGGAAAGGTGAGTGCTATACAAGGGGAAATTCACTGTCTACAGACTAAACTTCCACAGTACATTCTTTTTCCTGAGGAGCTTCAGAGTAATAAAAGAAACAACAGTGTATTTTCTTGGCGGATGAAATTAGATACTGGTGGCCAGTGGCCTCTAGGGAGTTCATATTTATATTATTGAGCATTTTACTCACACTGGAAAAATATTCCTTTTTCCTAAACGTTTGCTCTTTGTCAGGTTGCCAAAGCTTTTCGGGAAGATGAGTCACTATCAAATGACAGTGAAACGGCTAATTTGTGTTTGTTGTGTGAATTATCTTTCGATAGAAAAATGCTGCCATTTTATAATGATCTTGAGTTGGGATCCATGCACAGTGCTTGGACATTTACACAAAGGCTGCGTGAATGTATCAGAAAAGAGTTGTGAGTCCAGCTGTGGCTGCAAGGACATTTGTGTCACAGCAGACATTGGGAGAGTTATTTGAACTGGTATCAGAAGTAGAAGAGGGAGTGCTGCAGGTCAAAATTTAAGTGCATTAGGAGAGCTGCAAGGGAGCCCAGGATTAGAAGAGCAGGGTATAAGAAGGGTCAGGATTGAGGTACACCAGTGAAGCTGAGCGTTACATTATTATTTGTATTATGGTAACATGGTGTCCATTGTGCTAAGCACTGTACATTTAGAATAAAAGATGGTTCCACCCTGAAGGGTTTACAGTCTGAATAAATGAGCCCAGTACTGGAATAGCAGGTGATAATACAACTCAGGATGGAGGTACACTGGCAGAGTTGTGCATGTGTGAGTGTTTGCGCAGTGTCCATAATTAGAATAGCAGGGCCTGTTGCTGGTCAGAACGGAAGTACATTCGGAGAGTTGTGAGGAGCCCTAGGTTTAGAATTGCAATGGCTATCACAGATCAGAACTGAAGTGAACATAGAATTAAAGCAGTGGGTAAAGGAGAGGGGGCTGATATAATTTATTTATACTTTCAAAATTCCTCTGACAAAGTCCCTCATAAGAGGCTGTTAAGGAATCTAAGTAGTCACAGGGTAAAAGGCAAAGTATTGTCATGAATCAAAAACTGGCTAAAACACAGAAAAGAAAGAATAGGACTAAATTACAATTTTCCTCACAGGCGATGCCATGGGCACAGTAAGGTGCCTGAAGATTGCATACGAGGCCTAGTGAAGTTTAATATACCCCGATATAACGTTGTCCTCGGGAGCCAAAAAAATCTTACCGCGTTATAGGTGAAACTGCATTATATCGAACTTGCTTTGATCTGCCGGAGTGCGCAGCCCTGCCCCCCCGGAGCACTGCTTTACCGTGTTATAACCGAATTTGTGTTATATCGGGTCGCGTTATATCAGGGTAGAGGTGTATTTGTTAATGATCTGGAAAGAGGAGTGAGCTGTGAGGTACAAAACGTGCAGATGATACAACGTTATTTAGATTAGTTGAGTCCAGAGAGGACTGTGAGGAAGTTCAGAGAGGTGACTGGTCAGTACAAGGCAGATGAAGTTCAATGTCAACACTGGAGGAAAAAAATTAAACTACTACTTCTCTGAATTAACTATATCAACTCAGGAAAGGGACCTGAGTCTCACTGTGGACAACTCAATGAAGAACTCTGCTCAGGGTGTAGCTGCAGTCGAAAAGAGCAAAGATGATGTTAGGATGCATAAGGAATGAGATAGAGAACAACATGGAAAATATTAAAATGCCTTTATATAAAACAATAGCTCACTTGGAATGCTGTGTGCAGTACGAGTCATCCCATCTCAGACGGCTATTGCAGAACAAGAAGGGGGCCAAAAAAGGGCCATGAGAATGATTAAGGGCATTAAAACCCTCTCATATGAAATGTGATTGTAAAGATTAAAGTTGCGTAAGAAAGGAGATGACTTAGAGAGGGCATAATACAAGTATATCAAATAATAAATGGTCTAGAAGGCAGACCGGGAGTTTCTGTTCTCTCTGCCTTGAACCATAAGAACAAGGGGGCATTATGGGATATTAAAGGTGCCAAATTCAAACCTGATAAAAGCAAATATGTTTCCACACAGTGTGTTATCAGACTATGGAACTGATTGTCAGATGAAGCCTCACCATTGCTGTCACTGAGGCCTAGAATTTAGCAAGTACCAAAAAAAGCAATTGGACATTTATATTTTATCCGGATAATAAGAATATCCATAGTTATAATAGTTAATGCTAACAATTTTTGGAAGGGATATTAACCCTCATGCTTCAGGGCTTATGCCAATCTCTTAACTATTAGGTGTGACAAAGTTCCTCCTCTACCTTGGTGGGTCCTGCGCTTATTGGCAGAGTTGCTCACCTCAGTGATCTTCCCCACAGTCTGGATCAACTCCTCCTGTGTCGGATCAGGAGTTGGGAGGTTTGGGGGGGACCGGGCCCACCCTCTACTCCGGGTTCCAGGGCCCTGTGGATTGCAGCTGTTTATAGTGCCTCCTGTAACAGCTGCATGACGGCTACAACTCCCTGGGCTACTTCCCCATGGTCTCCTCCAAACACCTTCTTTATCCTCACCACAGGACCTTCCTCCTGGTGTCTGATAATGCTTGTACTCCTTAGGGTACGTCTATACTTACCGTCCGGGTCGGCGGCTAGCGTTCGACTTCTCGGAGTTCGAGATATCGCGTCTAATCTAGACGCGATATCTCGAACTCCGAACGCGCTCCCGTCGACTCTGGAACTCCACCACTGCAAACAGCGGTGGCGGAGTCGACAGGGGAGCCGCGGACTTCGATCCCGCGGCGTCTGGACGGGTGAGTACTTAGAACTAAGGTAGTTCGAATAGCGTAGCTGAACTTGCGTACCTTAGTTTGACCCCCTCCTCTTAGTGTAGACCAGGCCTCAGTCCTCCAGCAGCACACCCTCTCAGCTCCTTGCGCCTCTTGCTCCCAGCTCCTCACACACACTTCCTCTCCTCTGGCTCCTTCTCACCTGACTGGAGTGAGCTTCTTTTTAAACCCAGGTGCCCTGATTAGCCTGCCTTGATTGGCTGCAGGTGATCTAATCAGCCTGTCTGCCTTAATTGGTTCTAGCAGGTTCCTGATTACTCTAGTGCAGCCTCTGCTCTGGTCACTCAGGGAACAGAAAACTACTCATCCAGTGACCAGTATATTTGCCCTCTACCAGACTCCTGTACCCCTGGTCTGGGTCTGTCACATAGGGTATAGGTACACAGCAGCTGGGAGACTGCTTCACAGCGTGAGTAGACAGACACAGGCTAGTTCTACCTGAACTAAAAATAGCACTGTGGCTGAGATGGCATGGATGGTGGCCTCTGCCACCTGCAGGATTCTTACCCTTTCCTCTGAAGTACCTCGTGCTGCACTGTAGGAGATGGGATACTGGACTAGATGGACCTGCAGTCAGATCCAGTCAACTGTTCTTATGTTCCTATGTGCATCATCAGAACTATGAGCTGTAGGTTCAGAAGAGTAGGGGGAATTACAAGTCAGGACTGAGGCTTATTGGCAGAATTGTGTGGGAATCCAGTGCTGGAATAGCAGGGGATACTGGGTCAGGACTGAGGTGCGCTGGGAGATTTATCCAGGATTATCAGTCAACACTTTCATTAATACAAAATTATTTTGAAAGGAGAAAATCTGGAAGGGTTCTGAAAAATTGTTCTTCTAATGAGATTTCCATAGGGAAAGTTAAAGTGTTTGCTCAGTCGTCAATTTGGAAACCATCATCTTTCAGCCAGTTTCCTTATTCCCGCCCCCCCTTTAAATACCAAGTACGATTAGATCATGTTATGAACTTATTGCCTGCCAAATTTCATGTTTTCACACATACTGAGCATGGTTGACCTTATACAAGAATCTTAAGCTGATAAACCTGTTTGCTTTACATCCGTCTAATGGGGAAAACTCCCCCCACCAATTTTTTGGAGGCTAATGCAGTAGCTAGAGCCAATTAGTTCGAACTTCTTACCTGTCCAGATGCCGCGGGATCGAAGTCCGCGGCTTCCCCGTCGACTCCGCCACCGCCGTTCGCGGTGGTGGAGTTCCGGAGTCGATGGGAGCGCGTTCGGAGTTCGAACTATCGCGTCTAGATTAGACGCGATAGTTCGAACTCCGAGAAGTCGAACGCGCTCCCGTCGACCCGGCCGTAAGTATGGACGTACCCTCAGTCTTAACCATGGATCGCATGAAGGAAGGTGATGCTATAGCACAACATACGAATATGCAGAACTCTATGCCCTGGACATTAACATTCCCTCTGACCCGTTTACTCTGTGGCACATGCAGCTCAGTTTGGATGATGGTATTTTCTAGCAGACTGTAGAGCATTTCATTTGGAGGAGTTGCAGCAGGATAACAAATGAGGTGTAAATAGCAGAAGTTTATTGGCAAGCCCCAAACACTGAGGGCCAGATCCTCAGTTGGTGTAAATCAGCATAGCATTATTGGCGCCAATAATCTTATGCTGTTTTAGACCAGCTGACAATGTGACCCTCTGTGTGCTTTACTCACACAAAAGTTTCACCTAATTGTCAGTGGCAAATTAGATTAGTGCAACTGGGCTTTTGTGCCGTGGATGTGAGTGTTCAGATCTTAAATCTGTTTCACTGACTAGGATAGAACTTTTTTCTACCCATGCAAACCCACACAATTTGATAAGACAGCTGGTATTTGAAGATGGAAGAGCCAGGACTTGAATATTAGGGTCTGTGGCAGGTTAAGATTGAGGTGTAGTGGTAGAACTGCATGGGGAAACCAGGAATGGAAGAACAGGTAAGGTTGCCAATTAGGACTGACTAATAGCTGGGTCTTCCTATTAGAGAAGGTCCTCCCATAAGTGGACAATTATTTTCAGTAAGAGGGAAATTATCACTCTCTCATTGCCTGGGTTATTTGCTCAAAGATCCCAATATTGAGGATACAGTGTGTGCCTATTATTTGCCATGATTTGTTTTACTATTTGTGTGACTGTAGCAGGTAGTTACATCACAATTTAGTATGCATTATCCACATCCAGGTGCTAATATGTGTCTGGGCCTCTAAGTGTTACTGTAATAAATAAATACATAAATAAAATGATGGCACTAGCTAGTTGTCTCAGAGGAAAGATATCTGTTTTATTCTGTTCAAAAAAACAAATTAGAAAAGTTGCATGGGAAACCTATCTGGAGACTCCCATAACACAGGAATTACAATAATGGATCAAACCAGTCAATCCAATCCAGCATCCTGTGGCCAGCATCACATGCTTCATCTAAAGATACAAGAAAATCCATACTGGGCAGTTATGGAAAAACTGCCCCACCTGGGAAATTTGTTCCTAACCATTGACACTTAATGGATGGACTATTGTGAGAATTCTAGTGCATTAGCACAAAATACCTACAATAACTACAAAATGTAATTTACATTGTTATTTCTAGTATCATGGACCCAGATACTCAGCTGGTGCAAACTGGCATAGCCCCATTGACTTCAGTTGAGCCTATGCTGATTTACACCAGCTGCAAATCATAATTTTCATGGGCCTGAGCCAAAGCCCTTTGAAGTTGATGATAGTCTTTCCACTGACTCCAATGCACTTTGGATCAGGCTGTACCAGATTAAAAAAGTGAACAAAAACTGAAATAGAAACATGTATCAGCAACTAACAAATTTTGGAGTTGTGATAAAGAAAACATACAGGCACTATGAAGTTGTGTACAGCTACAAAAACCACTAGAGACAATGACAACAAATAGTGAATGAACCGGTAGGAGAGACTGGAAACACTCCATTGGATCCAAGGATGGTTTCTTGGGGATTCTTCCTGAGAATGAATTTACTTGTCACAGACAGACTTTTTTCTTAGGCAGTGTTGTATGTCACAATGCAGTGGAAATCAGTGGTATATGAATAGATTTCAGAAGTTTTGCACCGTGCCACCACTGAGGAACTGGTTTAAAGATGGAGAAATAACTAGAAGACATTGGGGAAAAAAAGTGGGAACCTTGGTGTGACGGGGCAGAGTGGCCCCGCACCGGTACAGCAGGGTTTAACCCTTCTCTCTTGGCAGAGGAAGCCACGCCCTGGAAGCTCTGCTGGGCATGCTCCAACTGGAGATCAGATATAAAAGCCTGCAGATCAGCTTAGTCTGGGCTGACTGCTGGAGGAGAAGGACACACGCCACTAGCTCCTGCAGAGGGAGGGCCTGCAAGCCAGGATCCGGGAGGCAGCCAAGCCGAGGCACTACCTTTGACCCAGACGGAGGGCGTCACAGGGGAAGAACACACCAGAAGACCCCCTGCCGCAGAGGAACCAGTATTCACGGTAGGAAGTGACCCAGGGGAACTATAGAGATAAATGGCGTTAAAGCTGTATTGATGATTGGCGTGTTGTGGGTGGATCCCTGCCGAGTGAGTGGCAAGGAAAGCTTGCTGCTACCAGGGCCCTGGGTTGAGGCTTGCTGGAGAGGGCGGGCCTGAGCCCCCTTACCCCCTCACCCCCAAACTGTGAGGGTTTATATGGGCTCTGGCTGCTAGGCCATGCTACCCCACCCGAAAGGGGGTTTATATGGACTCTGGCCACTAGGCTGCACTACCCCACTCGAAAGGGGGTTTATATGGACTCTGGCCACTAGGCTGCGCTACTGCTCCAGACAGGGGGATAGTAGAGAAGAAGGCCAAGAGGTCATAACAGGCTGCCCACAGAGGGGCGGCCACAAGGACGGGAGAGTGGTGAGGTGTGGACACCCCATCCTACCCCTGCCACAAGGGGACGCTGCGGTGACAGGCCTTCCACACCTGGCAAGATAGAATGATGGGAAATAGACTATTTATTTTACTGTACTCCCTCCACTTGTAAAACTGAAGTCCAGCTGGACAAAACAGGGATCTTGGATACTCTTTGTATGCTTATTTCTGCACAGATATGTTGAAAACAGGGCCGCCCGGGGGGGGGGGGAGGCAAGAGGGGCAATTTTCCCCAGGCCCCGAGCCCCACAGGGGCCCCCACGAGAGTTTTTCGGGGCCCCTGGAGCGGGGTCCCTCATTCGCTCCGGGGGGCCTGGAAAACTCTTGCGGGCTGGGTGCAGGAGCTTCTTCGCTCCCGGTCTTCGCCGGCGGGGGGTCCTTCCGCCCTGGAAGGACCCCATGCTGGCGAATTACTGCCGAAGACGGAACGGGACCCGCCGCCGAAGTTCAGCTCGGTCTTTGGCGGTAATTCGGTGGCAGGGAGGCCCTTCCGTTCCGGGACCCGCCGCCGAAGTGCCCCGAAGACCTGCGGCGGGGGCCCCCCGCCGCAGAATTACCGCCGAAGACCGGGCTGCACTTCGGCGGCGGGTCCCGCTTCGGCGGTAATTCGGCGGCGGGGGGCCCCCGCCGCGGGTCTTCGGGGCACTTCGGCGGCGGGTCCCGGAACGGAAGGGCCCCTCGCCGCCGAAGACCCCGGGCCCCCGGAATCCTCTGGGCGGCCCTGGTTGAAAATAATACAAATCAATAACCTCTCTGTCAAGTTGCACACCGCTGACTAGCTTGGGGAGCTGCACCTCACTGACAAAGTTTTTCACTTTGTTTCACATGGGTTTTCAAACCTTTAAAAGGAAGTTGCAGTGATGACTTCTGATCCTTCAGACAGCTACATAAATATTTACTAAAAAAGAAGATATACATATATCTATTAACAGTGAATGTTCACAGCTGTCTTGTTTAGAAATTCCTGTCACTCCCCACAGCAGCAAGAGATGGTGGTGCCATTTTACTGCTTTTTCCCAGCTGGAAGTCCAGTCTGCTGGAATATCTTTTTTTTTTTTTTTTTTTTTACTCTGTATAGTGCCCTCCAATAAGGGGGCCTGATCTCTGATTATTGTCACTGGGTGCTACTGCAATAAATAACAATAACAATAATGATCATCAATATCATTTGAGACTGAAGGAATGTAGTTCAGCCCATGAAATCATGAAACAAGCAGGAAACTTTCAATTGGATCGCAAGATGAGTTCTGTTATTTGTCTGCATTTTAGTTCGGTGCTAAGGCCCTAAATTTTCAAAGACTTACTAACGTGCATATCTGTGATAACTCAGTGGGACTATTCACATGCTGAAAGATAAGCACACGCTTAAGTCTTTGCTGGATCAGAGCCTAAAATATCAGTGATAAGTATAGTATAACTACATAGATGGATAATTTAATTTATGAACTTGAACTTGAGCCCACAGAAGCCAATAGAAAGACTCCCATTGACTTGGGTGAAATTTGAGTCATGACAGAGGGGTGACCGGGCCAAATTTTATTGAGTGGTGTTGCAACCTGCTGTACTGGGTCACAGCACAACTCATGACAGTGGGGTGGCTTGGCCAAATCTGTTGCCCTAGGCAGCTGCCCAGAAATCTGTTGCCATATGCAGCTGCCTAGTTCGCCTTTGCCTGCTCAACTCTTGGTGCTGTCAGTGGTTGGTTGATTAATATCCAAGCCCCAACTATCAGTCTTGTAACTGCCTATCACTTCTCCCACCTTCTTCTCTCTCACTGCAGGTTGCCATGGTGAAGATCACCATATACTGTATACAAAGGAAGAACACAGAAGGAATCACTAAGAGTAAAATCAAATCAAGGCATGAAATAACACTGAAAGAAACATATGGCTTGTTAGATTCCATTAAGCATTTACATTTGTCTGGCCCTGTTTTGCTGGTCATCTGCCCAGAAATATAATTGCAATCATAAACTTTAAACTGACTCCATTTTCCGAAGAAATATGTTAACAAATAAAAACACTATTATTATTGGTTTAAGTCCCATCAGGTTGAAGTCAATAATTAATGCCAATTTTATGGTCTCCAGTTCTTTCGGTTACTTCCATTCTGGCTCACGGGCTCTCCTGGATTGCGAAGAGGAATATTTCTGTTGCTGAGGATAAGGGTCCTGCTCAGAGATGGGAATAGATTGTACAACTGAGTCCAGACAAAGCTCTGCAAACAGCTCTCGCCGTTAGCTGCCTCTGGAGGAATGCTGATAAAATTCTATTGCGGTTCATAAATGCTGGATATTGCATTATGGGCACATATAGTAGAACTTGGAGCTCAAAGGGAAAAGCATGGCCTTAGTTTAATACAGTGAGTAACTTATAAAACAGTCCTCTGATGTTACAGTAAGGTCTGGGATTTCTTTTAAAGGCTGGCTTTTAAAGGCATACACTTTGTAACCTCTCCACTGAAAGGGTTCCCTCATCCAGCAATAAAATTTTGAGGGGTGGAATAAAACATTAGTGTTAATCTTTCATTGAACCGTTGCTTCTGCTACTCCTAAAGCCTCAGGTTTGATTTTCATTTGAATGTAATTTCCACTCTGAGATATAAACCCACTCCAGCATCTCGACTATTCCTTTTCTTTTACATTCTTCCTTGAATGGGTTTTTCAGCGTTGACCAGGGCAAGGTGGGCATGATCATGCTATCATTGTCACCCATAATAAAACTTTATGGGCTTCAAGTTTTGGCTGCAAGTGTTCGAATGCTTTCTTTAGCAGAAAACACTCCCAATGATTTTAATGGGCATCTTGCCTGAGAGAAAACTGCTGAATCAGAACTGCTGAAAGAGATAGGGCATTAGGTCAGTGGTATTGGGGATTAGCAAATCTCAGACTGACATGCTTGGTTTAGGTAACTGTTCAAATCTTGATCATCTAAATTGCTTTGGGTCGCAAGACTGGGGTGGAAGTTACAAAAGAACAGACCCTGTTGTGGTATTTCAGCACTCCAGGGCTGACACAGAACAAGTGATTGCAGAGGTACCTGGAAATGGGAACAAAGAAAAAGTTCACTAAACATTAAAAAAAGGAAAAAGCTTTGTTCTTCTGGTTCAATCTGTGAAATGGGCTTAATTTCAGGTTTGATCTGACTTTGTTCAAATCAGTTCACCCATACCCAACAGTCAGTGTCTAGTGGTTAGACTATAGGATGAAGAATCTGGACTCCTGGGTTCTCTTCCTGTCGCTGTCGCTCACTCACTGTCATATCTGGAAGGTGTAACTTCGGGGCTCTGTTTCCCCAGCTGTAAAATAGTGATAATCCTTATCCACTTCACAGATTGACACACACAATGTTTGTAAAGCACTTTTAGAATTTTGGATGGTGAGCACTATGGAAATGCAAATTGTATTTTAATGATCCCTTAATCATGAATTAGTCACTTATTAATTATTATTATTTGTAGTACCAAAGCACCTAGATGTCCTCATCATGGACCACTGTGCTAGGTGCTATATAAACACAGACCAAAATTATGGCTTATTGATGGGTAGCTACTCTCTAATTTCTGTCATAACACATTGCCTGCAGTTTTCACACCACCATGCCTGCACGCTCTGTTTTACAATTCAGTTGCAGACTGGCATGCAATTTTCAAACCCGTACACTGTATGTGCAGCAGGACAGATAGAAAGTTTGTAGCCAAGTGCTACAGTGAGATTCCTGAGCAGCACAGCACACAGGGCTCAGAGCTTTCAGCTATTTGCTTTCTGTCAGCAAGAGTTACATACAGCCTGAAATATTTGGCAGGAGTGATCTGCTAGTTCATCCCCTGCCTCTCAATGGAGACATAAGAAGTGTATTCAAGAACACTATGTAAGCAGTTTGGAGCCATTGGGTCAAGGGTTCATCTTACATATGGCCCATGTCAATGGGCCATGCACTGGGAGGTCTCTGGGGTCCATGACTGCAGTCAACTCTTTGGATGCTGCGTCACCCACTCTCTGGGGATAGAGGAGGGCTCTTATGGTGATGGATTCACATGGAGGGTCCCTCCTGCAAGGTGCTAAGCACTCTTGAGTAGTGTTGAGCATCCTCACCTCCCACTAGAGTCAGTGGGAGCAGATGGTTCTCAGCCCCTCAGAGGAGTACTCAGCACTATGCAGGATGGATCCTAGTGTCAGATCCACTGGCCCTGCTCTCCTCTGGCCCACCTCACCCAGAAAATAGTCCCCATGCTAGGACACAAGGAGCCCCTGCAGAGTTGCTCTCCACATTCTATGCCCCTTAAAATGGAACCACCCCTGGTCTGCTGTGTTCAAGGACTGCCATGGCTCTTACTTGGGCCACAGGAATTGGCTCAAATATAGGAACACTAGTGGGCCCCTCTCAATTTCTTCCATTTGTTATTGGCCCTTGCACAGTATCTAACTCTACACTTCCCTGTATCCAGCATCCTTTAGTGCTCTGGAGTGTTCCCTTGCCCGGTAGCCTGAGCAGGTTTCTATTCAGACTTTTGTGGAACACCCCCTCAGGGAGCTGTAAGCTAACCTGCAGTTTCTCTCTTACCCAGACTGCCTATGTTACATTCTTTCATCAAGTAACATATAAACTAGGGACGTAAAAGAAGTTATTCATGTTTCCACAGACACTAGAGCTGTTTTGTTCTGCAAGCCGATAAAAACCTCCAGCTTCTATTCTTTCCAAGATCCTTCAGCTATTTTGAGTGACCTTTGTCTTTTTATTACACAGAGAGGAGAATGACTAGTTTACTGACTGGAGTGGCAGAGCTGGCAGTCAGGAATCAGGTCTGGTCAGTGACATGGTCCCTATAAGGCTGATGAACCTGGCCCTTTTTAGAGTTTTGCATCTAAAGTATGTCAGATTTCTGATTTTCTACTTCTCTATTGTGAGAGCAGGTGAAGCTTAGTGTTTTCAACCAGGCTGCTCTTGCAGATTTTGGGTTCAAAGTGAGACAAGAAGCAACAGGTGTTGGGAGTTCAAACTGAGGAGGATCGAAACTGAGAAAACAATATTTGCATGTGCTCTTGCAAAGTGAAGTCAAAAACTGTGCTAGGGATAGCTCAGTGGTTTGAGCATTGGCCTGCTAAACCCAGGCTTGTGAATTCAATCCTTGAGGAGACCACTTAGGGATCTGGGGCAAAAATTGGTCCTGCTAGTGAAGGCAGGGGGCTGGACTTGATGACCTGTCAAGGTCCCTTCCAGTTCTAGGAGATTGGTATATCTCCTATTATTATAACTCCTTAGATTTTATCACAAGTCTACAGCTGCTCTTCTTCCTGCCAGGGGCTGGGGGCAGATGAGGAGCCACCAGTAGAGGAGGATCTGTGACAGCAAGGAAAATAGATGGGGGCGTGGGTCATGGAGGCATGTTGTTCATGCCACTGGCTACTGCTCTGAGATTCTTGATGTTGCCCAGCCTACCTAGAGACCTTATAGGGAGATATAGGTGCATGGTAGAGCTGGTCAGAAAAGAGAATTTCCATGCAGCAGGAAATTCCAACACTGAATTAGCTTTTGTTCTAAATGGGAACAAAAAGTAGAAATTTTCAATTTGGAACCATCAAAACACTTCATTTTGATAATGTTGAAACATTATGCTATAATACAAAGCATTATAAATATAAAATAAATCTAATATTAAAATATAATATAAAAGTTGAACCAAATTAAAATGCAACGATAAAGTCAGAATGAATTGTTTTGACTTTCTTCTCTCGAAATTGACATGTTCCCTTGAAATATTTAGATTTCAACAAAACTACATTTTCCAATAGAAAACTATTCTGTCAAAAGTTTGTCACCTACTAGGGTAGGTGTTCCGAGCCATTCCTTTTGCACTTTGCATTTTATAGCCATAGTGGAACAAATCTTTAAATAACCTTATTCATTATTTGATCCCTGCATAAAAATGTGTGTTACAGTGGTGTTGTTGTAGCCACCTTGGTCTCAGGATGTTGGAGAGACAAAGTACAAGGTCCAATATCTTTTACTGGACCAGCTTCTGTTGGTGAAAGAGACAAACTTTCAAGCCTACACAGAGCTCTTCTTCAGGTTATGTTATGACAGAGGCATCCTCGAGCAGCACATTTCACATGGTGAGGATTCCTGGCCACTGATGGGGGTGGTAGGAATGCTCTCCCCATGCACAGAGCATGACCAGCCTTTCACGAACATGCATCATTGCACCAGCACACAAACTCCTGCACAGTTAAAGGGACCTTGCACTGAGCACCTCCTACTGGGGATACAGGCACCTTCTGCTCATTTACACTAGCTGGTAAGACGTACAAAGGATTTTTTTTCCTTTATAATTTCTTCCCTTTGAAGATGAAAAATGCTGTCTAAATGTGAGCATTATTGCCCTTTATTGATCCCCACCCCATATATCCTCCATTAAGTGGGTTGCCTGCTGGAGCCCAGAAAGGGTTAATGCAGCAGTGGAGAGGTTTGGGGTGACGTCGCGCTTCTGGACGCCTGAGGAGTCTCTTGAAGGTAGTTCCCCTCTGGTGATGATGGGAGTGAGCAGAGGTCTGAAATCCGAGATGCCTCGCAGCCTGGACTTGGTGAGGTCCCAGTAAAAGCAGCTCGCCTGCTATTCCTCTCCCTGAGCAGTCACTCCGTTGCATTGGCCTGGGCAGCATGGAGCTAGCCCCCTGGACTCACATAGGACTCGCACTGCTCCAGCTCCTTTTCATCTCCTGCTTGCCAAGAGGTACTGTAAGTAAGCGAGTGCATTCTATACATGGCTGAATGCTTCCCTTCCCTTTACTGTGGGCAGGGGGCTTTGAGCTCTTGCTGCTGTCCCGAGAAGAGGAGAGATCTGAAGGGATGTTAATAATAGAAGGGGCTTATTATTTATTTATTTATTTATTTATTTGTTACTGGCACCAGGGAGAAACATCCAGGATAATTTCCTGAGACATTTAACAGACTTAAAAGGGAAACAACTGGCTGAATTTATTGGCCAATGGCCATCAAGAGAAGGGGCTGCAATCACTTCACCTACTTAGTGCTTTATTTTCTTAACACTCCGCACTAAGGAAATAATGATAGAAGGGGCACTTAAGTCTATGATTTGTAAAGTAATTTGTTTGTCTTGGCAACAGAGACCAACACCAAGAGGGGGGAAAAAAAAACCAAGAGGGAAAGAAGGAAAACAAAAGCCACACATTGTTTCCGACCTGAGCTTTAGTTCTGCCAGTATTAGTGTTTCAAAGGGGGAACCTTGTTAAAGCTGAATGATCTTTTTATAGCAAATTCTTATTCCACTTTCTGCTGAACCAGCATACTCAGTTCCCTCTTGATAAGGTTAACAATGAGCATTTCAATAGAAGCACACACATTTACTATGATTATTCCTAAGAATGTGCATTGTTTACACATGAATGTGGCTCTAGCTACTTATAAACATTGGCTTCTAATGTCAGCTCTTCGTGCTGCTCTGTGAGGAGTGTTACCCATTAGAAACCAGCAGAGGACTCAGAGATAAGGCGCCTCTAAATCAGTGTTTCTCAGCGAACGGTCGATGGACCAGTGCCGGTCCCTGAGAGATCCCTGACATAGTTTAGGAAGGCAGCATGCTGGTCCCTGGTATCAAAAAGATAGAGAAACACTGCTCACATTTCAGTTGTGAGAGACCCATGATATCGGAATTCCCAGTAAGGTAAGTATCTCTTTAAAAAAATAACGACAGTAAATGTCAAGTAAACACTCCAGTGACCCAGACAATGCAGCTTTCAATAGCTATAAATAACATAGTATTTATGATAATGGCTCAGGATCCTCCCCAGTCTCCGTGGGGAGAGGGGACATAAACAGAGTGGCTTCCCTCTGTCGCAGCTTTATTCTTGTCTCCCAGATAGGCCCTGGGTGGAGGATGGGCACTTTCCATGCAGGTCATGTGCTTCCAAAATGTTAACAAGGGGCTCCCTCCAAAA
Organism: Mauremys reevesii; assembly: GCF_016161935.1. Classification (NCBI taxonomy): domain Eukaryota; kingdom Metazoa; phylum Chordata; order Testudines; family Geoemydidae; genus Mauremys; species Mauremys reevesii. The sequence goes on from NC_052626.1 coordinate 80,228,793, forward strand.
GGTTCTGACTCAGTGATACAAGTGAACATTCCCTGGGAAAAATACTCTGCCTCCCACTCCACAAAACCCATTAATACTTTCCATTGTTTTCCCTCCCAAATGCATCTACCCTTTGGCTCTAATAATCCTCAGCCCATAACTTATCATGCTTCACTCTCCCCTCTACCTGATGTGACTCTGCTACCCAGCAGCTGTTCCTTACCCTAGCAGCAGTGATGGCAGGTGGGTCCATCCATCCCACAGCCTCTGCTGGTGGCAAAAGAATAGCCTCACAGTCTCTGGTAGTTGTTCTAGTGGGGAGTAAATCCCCCTTAGGGTAGGTCTATACTTACCTGCCGGGTCGACGCGTAGCGTTCGACTTCTCGGAGTTCGAACTATCGCGTCTAATCTAGACGCGATAGTTCGAACTCTGGACGCGCTCCCGTCGACTCCGGAACTCCACCACCGCGAATGGCGGTGGCGGAGTCGACGGGGGAGCCGCGGACTTTGATCCCGCGGCGTCTGGACAGGTAAGAAGTTCGAACTAAGGTAGTTTGACTTCAGCTATGCTATTTGCGTAGCTGAAGTCGCGTACCTTAGTTCGACCCCCCACCCTAGTGTAGACCAGGCCTAAGTTGTTGGGCTGGGTGGTCAGTGGTGGATGAGTGCCCTTTTGGAACTGGAGGTGGGCAGGTGTCTCCTGACTGCTGAAGGCCTCAGAGGTGGGAGGAGGTCTTTACCAGGCTGATGATGGTGGAATGGGTTTTCCTTGGCTGGTGACTGGAGGAATGGGCCTCCAGGTCCCCTGCTGGTACTAATTCTTCAGATGCTGGGAAGGTAGACACCAGCATGGCAAGAGGTGAGCTACAGTGATTGTAGGACTCCCTCTCAATGTAGCAGCACATTGGCCCTATCTCCTCTCCTGCTCCTCCTCTTGCACTGCTATAGTTGGTGGCAGGGAGGAGTGCAGGGACTATGTGGTGCTTTCCCCACATATACCTGGAGGAATTGGTGGGGGATGCAAGAAGGGAGTTCCCCATACAGCAGGGTCACTCAGAAAAGATGGACCATTGTAAAGAGCAGAGCAGCCTTCGCATTTTGGGACAGGTTCAGAAACAATGGTTTGCCACCCAAGGAAGTAACCAATTTCTGTCCATGATTATCACACCCTACTATACAAGGTTTGTGGGGATTTGGGGACAGGGTGGGGGTAAAATTAAGGAGCTGGGTTTTGGAATAAACCTGAAGCATGGCTGATTCGTATTTCCTAGAAAGTGTGTGCATATGTTGAGGTCCCCATGTCTCTTGCTGCAGAAGTGGACCCCAAATGCATTCAAGATACATCCAGATGCATTCAATCTTAGCCACTGGGTTACCTCAGTTTACGTATTTTTAGAGTCTTCACAAGCACAAGGGCTAGAGACTTTCATTCTAAATGAAAGCTGGGATTATCTTTTATACGACCACAAGGGCCAGACCTGGTAACAAGAGGCTTGCAGGATCCCCTACCAGCTCATCAGTGCCCTGTACATTGTCCATCCACCAAACCTACAAGGACTCCCACCTTAATACTGTCAGTGTCAGTATTACTTTGGGTGCTGTCTCCTATGTGAGATGGAACCCCAACATTCCGAGCTTCCAGGGGCAGCAGCCACCAGGGGAGGTCTTACCATATGGATATATTAGAAGGGGATGGGGTCAGGGACCATAGAAGCAATATAGATGCTCTAGTTTAGTGAGAGAACCCCACGTCTGTTGTGTAGAGTGGGGGTAAATCCCACATCCCCATGGGAACAATTCAAAGGAAATTCTGGGATGTGAGCCTCATGGCTTTTCCTGATATCTCTGTGCGTAATTGCAAAGAATGTTATTTGTAAGCAAACCTGCTGAGGTGCTCAGGGTGATGGACAAGAATTCATAATAAAGACTAGAGACTAGTTCAGTCCAAAATCCTTTCTCCAAACACCCACAGATGCTGGGGCTGTTTGGAGATGGATTTGAACTTTGGGGCTTGCCCTTCTCTGTAGACTGGAAAGGACCAACACCCTCCACACTTTGGGAAAGTTTGGCTCGATATCCTAATAAAGATGTGAGCTTTGTGGGTTTTGGCTCGTGTGCTGGTGGGCTCTCCTTCCAGCTCAGGAAAGAAACAGTGTCCTGCCCAAGTCCATTTCAGGCCCTTGTCTCTCAGCACCGTTCATTGATCAAACACAAAACTCAGGAGTAACACCAAACAAAGCAATTCCCCTGCCCAGGGTGGCCTGTAGTCCTCAGAGGCCTTTCACCTTTCCTCTCAGTGGTGGAAGGAAGTCACACCTTTCCCTTAAGTCCCTTGCTAGCTCATGTGACAGGCAGGTAGCCCATAACCCTTTCCTGGCTGTTTTACCCAGTCACAGGCCCGTCTCAAACAAACCCATGATAGCAAACTAACTACAGCAAGATAATAATGCCAAAACTACACAGGGGAAGCTGAGAGGGGGGCAGGGTTGGGGCAGACTGGCCCAAAGTGCTTTAGAGGCTGAAAGCATCCTTCTCATTTTGGTTTATGGCCTGTATTTTGGCCTGACTGGTCAAAAACCTACACTGAGGAGGTGGGGTTTGAGGTTTCCAGGGCTAGGGGAGGATATGGGTTGAAGAGGAGGGTGCTCGAGGTGATTGGGCTCTGAACAAGGTTTGCTGTGGTCTGTACTTGTAGCATAGCATTCTGGCCAGTGACCCAACCAGCCTGCCCTGAAGGGGAAGAGGGAATTTGGGTGGGCTCAGTATAAGGCAATGAGGAAGGGAGAAAGTTCTCAATATGGGGCAATGGTGGATGTGATAAAAATTGCCTTTGGGGAAAAAAAGGTGCTGTTGAAATGTGGGGAGCAAGGAACTGAGAGCTGCTGCTGGGGCAAATATCAACCCCCTAGTGCCTGTCATGACTGCTTATAAATTAGAGTCCCCAAAATGGCAGTAGAAATACCTGCTGGGATGAGGTGGCCTGTAGAACACTGCAGTATTTATTGTACAAGGGGGATTTGTAGGGCTGGTGTTGCTATGTTGGAATTAGAACGGGCACAACATTGACTTTCTTGTGTTGGAAGACTGTGCTCGGCGTTATGCTGACCACTCGTGGTGTCACGTCGGCAATGAAGATCAAGCACCAGAAAACCCAGAAATATTCTTGTTATGTGCTGTTCCTGCCATCATGCCACCTGGATGGCCCACTTCCAGCCCTAGCACATACCAAGTTACTCTCAGACTTTTTCAAACAGCCTCACTTTTGTCAGACTTTTACTTGGCCTTGTTTTTAGTTACATGGAGGTATTTTCAGAGTTGCTTTTTAGGATGGGTCAGGCAAGGCCATTCATATAGAGAAACAAACTTCAAAACCATATTCAAATTCCTATTTATGACAGGACAAAGACCTGAAAAGTCATTTGTTCCCCCCACTAACCATCTTTCTTTTCCTTTCTACAAAGGAAAAGCTTATGGGAGGTTTTTGTTGTATTCTTGCTAAGAAGCAAAGTTCCTGTGTTTATACAGGGTATGACTGGTGCTTGGTATTGGTATTTAATATACGGTAACAATTCTGCAGCCATCCAGGAACTTCACAGTTGTCACTTTGCTGCACATCTGGGCCACTCAGTACTTCATTGCAGTATTCAGAGCCTCTTGCATCAAAACAGGCCCCACCTCTTGAACTACAGTAGAGTCTCCATTACTGTTATGAGTGTAGAGCAGTGATTCTCAACCACGGCCTGTGGGCTGTTTGCAGCCCAATCAGCACATAGTTGAGGCCCATGTGACATCCTCAGGGACATGTAGGTAGTATATATATTGTGTGGATGAGGCCCACATAACACAGAGAGCTGCATATGTGGCCCACAATGGTTAAACAGGTTAAGAACCACTGGTGAAGGGCTTATAAAACACAGTTGATCAGACCTGATCCAGCAGCAGGCTGGTGTATTTACACTAAATAGTATATTTAATACTTTAAAAAATACAGTACTTAAATGGAAAGTATTTTTTGTGGGTTGTTTAGTCCACTTCAAATATACTTCTGCACCTGGAACTAAAAATAGCTTCAGCGCTTAAAAAATGATAAAAATATCATTGAATAACACTTACGGCACTTTTTGTCTTTATAAATATTCAATAACTAAGGGGACAATGTTAACCAGGAATCTAAGCAATGCATAAAAAAGAATTAAAAGCAGTGTCAGCACTTGTCCCTGAATTCACCTGCCAATTTTTGTGGTTTATATACAAGCACTTTCCCTTTGTTTTCCTTCCTTCCCTCTCTTATTTCTATGTGAAATGCCACACAAATAGCAGGGAAAACATACTAACAGGGGAAACAATGACTCTGAGTCCTCACAAAGTTGCTGTCCAATGCACAAAGTAAGCAAACTGAATAGAACAGGAAAATATTTCCCTCTTTCAGCTATCTTAGTTGTTTCCAAGAATTGTAAGTACAAACATTTCAGAGAGAGTATGATTTTTCAAGTTGACATTATTGCCTTCATCTTTTCAACATCTGTAGGAAGCTGGGTATTAGGAGCATCATTTGTACAACGTGGAAACTGAGGCAAAAAGAGGGTAGAACAAAGACCTTCATTTTCAGCAGCGATTCGTGATTTTGGTTGCTTCACTTTCTGAGTGCCCAACTTCAGATATTTTGAAGGGGCTTGATTTTCAGAGGTGCCGAGCACTGACTACTACGGCTGCAATCCACTTGGGCTGCAGATGTGCAGCACCTTTAAAATCAGGTCCCTAGATATCTCAAATGGGGCACCCAAAATACGAGGCATCCAAAATTAGTGCTCTGTGGCTATGTTGACATTGCATTCAGAAGTGTGACTGGAACACACACAAACATACCCAAGCTAGCTTTGATCTAGCTAGTGCAGCAGCAGGGACTAGGCACTTGAGTACATACCCAGGGTCCCAGGATGGCTTCAGTGATGTACCCCAAATCAATAAGAATTAGTTTAAGGGGCAGGATTAGAAAGCTATTGTTCCTGATTCCCAGGCTTGTGCTCAGATCACTAGACAATGACTGAAATCCTGGGCCTATTACAGTCAGTGGGAGAGTTTTGCTATTCACTTCAGTGGAGCCAGGATTCTCTCTTGTTTACAGCTGATAAATTATATAGCTGCTGTGTGTGCTTAGAGCTCTCATGGACTTTAATGTCAGTTCAGCCCACAACACCTACAGGATGGGGACTAGAGACTAATTGCAATATTCTCAAGAATGAAAGTACAATGGAATTAAAAAAATAAAGGAAATTTAAAATCAATAAGCACAGACCTGAAAGGGAAAGAAAATGTATCACCACTTGTTGGGTTTCACCTCTGTCAGTGCTATTTTTTTTTTAATGAGAAAAACTCATTTCAAAGGTATTACACTAGGGAACATTATTTAATATGAAAAGCTTTTAAAAATTGCTCCTTGAAATTCAGACACAAGCTTTCTCCATACAAGAGAACAGTTGTTAATGAGTATCATAGAGTAAGAAGAAAATAAAATAAAAAGGGTCATATTTTTCCTGTCTAACACGAACTGGTTATATAAACATCCAAAGGGATGCAAAGGGAGTATATCTGTTCAAGCTTACTCTTAATGATAAAACACTTTTAATTTGCACAGCACAATTGTCAGAATTCTGGATATAATTACTTAAAGGGAAAACTGTCACGTAATTTAGGCCTCCACATTAGGTGCAACCCATTATTAAAATAGAAATAACTTGTGATTTGTTCAACATTAATGAAAACTGTTTTTTTTTCAAATGGATTTCTATTGTCCCCTGGAGTGTTTGCAACATAAATTTTGCAACAATGTACTGAGGAAACTGACAGTAAGCAAAAGGGAACTTGACCAGTCTTTTATCATTGGCAAAAATAAGGTCAAAAATAAGGTCAAAAAAGGTCAAAAAATTACAGCATACAAAAAAAGTCCAAAATAATTTATTTCTGTAGAAGTATTTCATTTTTAATTAATGCTTAATTATTAAGACTGGTAGTGCCCAAACTGTGATTAGTAACATGGATTTTAGTTTTTTTAAAACATGACATTAGGTTTTTATAAATTAACTATTTTACCTTGACAACTTCGCCTTAGGTCCAGTATATTTGAGGAAGTTGCTGCCTGAAAAGTGACATGAAGATATTTGCAGGAATGTTTCTTATTAATTATTATTATTTTAACAGTTGAGACCTGGATCCACAAATATATTTTGTCTCATAACCTCCACTGATTTCGACAGGCTCTAGGCATTAGCTGTTACCTAGCAAATTTCATCTCTAGATCTCAAAGCGTAGACTAGGGAGAAGGGTAAATATCACTATCTAGATTTTACAGCTGGGGAAAGTGAGCCATGAGAGAGCAGAAGTAGCTTGTAGGATTTGAAATTGTAGTAATTCAAACAATAATAAGACATCTGACTGTTGGATCCAGCAGTGCCATAGGATTCTCTCTCTTTTTGTGAGTTTTGGATAGCATTAATGTATCATTTTTGTATAAAGAGTATGGGAAGTGGGGCACTGCACTCTTTTCTCTCTAGTTACTGAGGGGAAAAGTGTGGATGTGTATTTTGAAAATCAGGATTAAATGAACTAACTAGTTCAAGATGAAAAACTGTATATCTCATTCCTAATCCCCCGGAGTCATCCAATCCCTGACAAACCAGGGCTAGTATGGAGCCATTGACCTACAAGGGAAAGTCTCTGTATCCCAGTTTTCCATTCTCTTCTGTCATACAGTCCATGCTAACCTGGATCTGATTACAGCTAATAACTTAAAGGTGTAGGGTAACATTTTCAAATGTGCCTTCGGCTAGGTCTACACTATAATATTCCACTGGCATGGCTACGTTGGTCAGAGGTGAGATGAGATTTGATCCCTTACCGATACAGTTGTGCTGGCAAAAGCCCCCAACACAGATGCAATTATACTTCCAGAAGTATAGTTTGTTTTGTTTGACGGGGGGTGGGTGTCGAATAAGCAGATGCCCTCAGAGCACTTTGCTGATATAGTATACTGGTACTACTGAAAAAACACACTCGTACATGGGGATGAGAGTGTCCATGGGGAATTGTAGTGCTATAACTAACCTTAGCTTATACCGTATAACTTTCCATGTAGACAAGCCCTTGATCACTTAGGAGCCTAAATCCCATTGATTTTCAATGGGATTTAGGTGCTTAACACTTTCTGAAAGTTTATGTGGAAGGTTTTGTATCTCACTCCCAACGCCCTAGAACCATCCAGTTCCCTCCCCCTACACCCTGGAACTAGTCTGGTTGCCCCTGATCTATGACCGGGTTACCAGTGATCTAGCGGCAAAATGCTGATGCTTTTTGGCTCACTTCAACTGTCACTGAAGTCAGTGTCAAGACTTGACGAGAGTGGAATCAGGCCCATATCTCATTCTCAGCCCCCAAGAGATACATGCTCTCCCAGCCCTCAGACTGAGTAAAGCTGGTGATTTAGAGTTTCTCGCTCTCCCAGCCACCTCTCCATTATTTCAGTAAGACCTTATTGTCTGTACAAACCCTTTTAGGCTTTTTTAAAAAAAAATAAAAATTAAAGAAATACCATGGAACTATTTGGGGGAGGGGTGCAGAGTGTGGAAAGAGAGACTGCACCCCTCTCTGGAGAGGGGTGCAGTGAAAGCTACATTTTGGATGCTTGTGTTTTCATTGAATTGCAAACAATAGTTCTGTCAACCCCTCTGACGTGAGTAGTAATAAAATAATTTCTTGTGGGACTTTATCACCTCGTTCTCCGAGGTCCTGCAGTTTGGGATAGGATTGCATTTGAGGTTTGGCAAGGAGGTGGCTGGGTGAGTCATATGTATGCCCCGACCATCCCAGTGATGGGAAAAACAGACGCTCTTCTGTCAAGGCGATGTGATTAATAAACTGTTTCAGTTCCTCTGCCACACTCCATGCTGGGCAGCACAAGCAGGTCACTCGGCGGGAGGGGGCAGCCGCCTTTTTGGAAAGGTGAAGATGAAATAAGTCTATTTGAAACAAGGAAGAAAAGAATCCTAGGCAGGAAGGAAAGAGAAATGATGTTGGAGGCTGACAGCCAGGGAACATTCCTCAGCACTTGACTTGTTGTGGATTCATTTGCAGAGTGCATTGGGTAATGAAAGGTTGACAGCCCTGAAGATTAGCCATGGAGTTGCTACAGTGCAAAGGCCCAGATTCATCCCTGGGACAGCCCTGTGTGATATATGCTATATAAGTGGGAATATGAGTATCATTTATATAGACGCAAAAAGAGGTTAAGAACAAAGCATTTTCCACAGGACCAGTCCTAGGGTCAGTGCAGAGACTGTGACTCTCCTATTCAGCAATTCAGCTCCCAGGCCAAACTAAACTGAACCCCACTCTGCAATAGCCTTGATAGGCACGTCTACAGTGTAGGTGGAGTGACTTGTATTAGTGGGGCTCATGTCAGTGTGCTGAAAATAGCTGTGTGGATCCTGTGGAGGCTTGGGCTAACCACCCGAGGGGTGAGACCCTCGAGTGAGTCTTTGGGCTCTCTGATGAGATGGCTCACAAAGGGGTCATTAGTACATAGTGAGCTGTGGTTGCCAGGCTGGATCCCTCCATTCCTGCTGGGTACTGAACAACCATCAGATGGTAATGGCCTTATGAACCATAATGGCCCCCAACATTACAGGTGCATTTATATGCTTACTAATAACTGTGAATGCAAATAAAAAGGATGCACACATCTAAGTACCTTACTGAACCTGCAGACCAGGTAGATAGACCTGGAAACGTACCACAATAGCAACGGCTAGGTCGAAGATCTCTTAAAAATCAGATCCTAGCTCACTACCGCCAAACAGGACTGGACGCAGACCAGTGACAGAGGTGAAAAGTTCCACACTACACTGACATGCTCCTAAGTCAACCAGTTACTCCCACCCACTCTCTGACACCTTCCCCCCTGCCATTTGCACTCTTTAATAACATTGCTCTTTCTTGCTCACAGTTTCCATGACCTGGAGCTGGTTTCTTATGTGCAGTTTGTGCCTGGATCTAATGGTCTTTTCTTCCATCATGAAAACCTTATAAATTAGCCCATTGTTTGTTTGCTTGTTCTTGTTTCAGATAAATATTTTGCATGGGGAGTTTTGCAACTCAGCCTCTTTTAGAGTCACTTCAAGTCTCTGCCTGGACATGTTTCTCACTCTCCAGAAATACAGCTGCTGGCTACAAGTCAGACTTGCTCCTTTGAAGGGTGCCTCTATTAGCAAAGTCAAGCCACTAACTGCCCCACAAATATTTTAGCCATGATTCAGAATGGTCCAGCTTCTAATTTATTGCATTTAGCTCCACCAATCAATCCCACCTCCCCTCTTCTGTTCCCTCCCGTCAGTTATGAAAGTAATGGTGAAGGGTGAGTGGGGGAGTAAACTGAGTCCCCAAAAGGGATGAAGTGACATACTGCCCCCAAAAGCAAGAGGATAGCAGCAGGGGAGCCATTATGCCTCTCTGAGTCACAGGTCCTTCCTGGAGCTCCTGCTGGGGCAGAGTATCTGTGTGCTCTTCTAAAGGCTCAATCTAGCCTTCATCAAGACAAAAATGGTCTTTAATATATGTTAGTCGTTCTTTTAAAGTGTCCAAGCAAAATAGCCCTTTCGCCTTTTATTACACAGGGTGAGGAGACATCTGTGTAAAGCAAGCTGGATTCCAGAGTTATTAAAGACACACTGTCAAGTCTTTATGTAGATTTAAAAAAAAAAAGTGTACAAAACCTATGAACAATAGATTCCATTTTTTTTTAAATCCAGAGGAAAAGGTTAAAAATGCCACACCCACGAATGTCCCTGCCATGTGTACTCTCCAAACTTTGCAGCCCTGTGTTAGTGCATGAGAACCTGAAAGTGAATTAAATTGGTTATAAATCAATGGAGAGCCCATTTCAGTGTCTCAGCTAAGTGCAAGAAGTGAGCAAACAGCAGACACGGGGAAAAGGAAATCTCATCTTTACAATTCTTTAAGGGCCAGCGTCTGGTAACCCTTCCCTATGCTGCTTTACTCTGCAAATAGAACTGCTGATTTCAACATGAGTAAAAAGAGAGAAGAATCTGGCCTGTGGGTCTGGTCTAGTTGTACCAATGTAACTAAAGCTGTGATTTGATATCAGTTTAGTTAAAAACACTAACAATTTTGTATGTGGATACTCAGATTGATTTAAACCTGGCTTATATCACTTGCATTGGTAAATTTATCAGCACAATCTAAACTGATATAGATCCCATTTATCACTATGTACTAGAAATCTTTAAGGAAATGAGATTTCCAGCTTGATTTTGGAAACTGAAGAGATTTACATAAAATTTGTTAAAACTTCCAAATTTCAGGGTATTTGTTCAGGGGCTCAGCTTTCACTAGGAATGAGCTGCTTTCTAGGACACCTAATTGCATTGTTATTTTTTAATGGTGGATGGTGAGACGTGTTGAATTGGAATGTCAAAAGTTGAGCAGTTTTAATTAGGAGGATGGTCTTGGCTTAGGGTGAATAGTGGTGAACAGGGACAGGCAAAATCAGATAATTATACCTTTGTAATCAATTTGCTTAGGAATCTGCATGAAATACAGTTCACAACCATCTATACATCACATAACTATATCTCTGTAGAAGAAAGAGGTATAGTTATGTGTTTAGTGGACCCAATATGGTCCAGTTGTTTGTCTGCTGTTCTGGGAGTTAGGAGACTTGAGTTTAATTTTTGGCTACTGTTTTTGCTCTGGGACCACGGGAAAAGACACGTCACCTCCTCAGTTGCCCATTTGTAAAATGAGGGTAATGATACGAATCTTTGCTATATAAGAATTAAGTATTATTATGATTTTAATGCAAGCATATATTATCAGATTGGACAATTACCAAACAAACCACCACCTCCCCAAATGCCAGGTGTTGCTTTTTTGTTGTAGATGGGAAGAAGGCAGGCAACAATCAGGCTTAGAATGCAAACTGACTTATGACTAACTCTGGAGTCCAAACTGTAACACAGTTCCCAGGAGTTTGTGAGGCCGGAGCTAGGAATAGGCTATGGAATTACACCAGGGATGAATTTTTGCCTACAGCGATTTAGCTCTCCAGTTAAATACAAAAATCAAGAAGCTGTAGGTGGTCCCTTTTTGCTGGGCTGACTAACTATCATTAAGAAGAAAGGCAAGCTTCTGAGTGAGACTCAGGCTTCATCGGGCCATGGAGAATTGAGTGAGGCAGACCTACCACTGAATCCTACAGAGAGTTAACTCAGACCTCATTGTTAAATTATGAGACACACTGAATCAAAAAGGAACTGTGTGAAAAGGAAGCCAGGTAACATGGATGGGAGTTCCGCTCCTTAATAGCAATGTCTGGTTTGTTGCAATAACAAAGCAATTCTATCACTCAGAACAAAAGGGAAAGAATATTCTGTGGCCAAAAAGGAAAAAAGAGGCTCTCATTATGTTTCTTTCACATCTCATCTCTCCAGTCTGCTCTCTCACTTCTTATTATCAGGCTCCAGGAAAACAGCCATCAGGTCTGTCAACTGGTTAAGAGACACGCTGACAGCATCATGAGCTCATTAGATTCCAATTTGTAGAGTTAGACAGTATGGTGGAGGAAGGGAGATGGGATCCGTAGATTTACTGTATTAGTCTGCAGTCACTATCCAAGGTATTTCAAGCTGTGGTTTCCTAGAAGGGCACTGTCAGGATAGATTAAATCTCAAAATGCAGCAGTGGGAGGTAATTAAAAATGATTTAAAAATCCTGATCTAATTAGAAATGTTTTCATGAAATGAAATTTCAAACAAACAAAAATCAATGGAACAAACTGTTTTCTCCTGCAATGAAAGCAGCAGGTACTAGTGAAATGAAACTAGGAAATAAACTTGACTAGAAGCCAGAAATGAAACTGACCTCTCCATTTGGACTCCCCATTCTCCAAGCTGCATGAATAGCAAAATAATACACAAAATGGCCGGAAAATTAAACAGTCCAGCAGATATTTTAAATTCATTTGGAATAAATAATCTAAATTGGAGATGAGGTATTGAACAAGGCCTGGGATTTTTAAAAAGAGCTTTAAAGTGAAAATGTCCCTTCAAACTGGGGTTTTTCCCCTCTGAATGCAGAAGCACGGAAGTCTAACAGAGAAAGGAAGGAACATATTTCCTTAATTCTGGGCTCGGTGCCTCTTTGGCTGGCAATGCAAATCTGCCTCTTTGTGTTTTAGCCACAATTTATATTTTGGCAGGATCAGATATGTTACCACGTGGGTTGGCATTTGCCATGTCGCAGGCCTGGGCCAACCTCTTGCCATGTATGATCTGACTATTAACTGAATAACAATCAGTGAATTGGGTAATTCTCTGCATTTTATGCATTATTTCTCCCCCACTGTTTGCTTTCTGTTTGCAGAATACATGGTGATCAATGAAAACTGCCCTGGAGCTGAATGGAATATCATGTGCCGGGAGTGCTGTGAATATGACCAGATCCAGTGTGTCTGCCCGGGCGGGAAAGAAAAAGTGGGCTACACCATTCCCTGCTGCAGGAATGAGGAAAATGAGTGTGACTCCTGTTTAATCCACCCAGGTGTGTTGTGTTGGTTTGTAACATTGTCCCTTGTACCTCTTGTTTTCTCACGCAGGGTTTGTGGAGAAGTGCCAGCATGTGCAGCCGGTCGTTGTGCACAGAACCAGATGGGGCACGCAGCCCATTTTGGCTGCCTGACTTCATGGATTGCTTTTAGTCTCCTCAGGGATCCATCTGTGCCAGTGCAAGCGGCTCCTGCACCAGTGTGAGCTAATGCGTTCAGCATGTGGCCTCATGTAGCACCATTGCTTGTCACACTGTGGGCTGAGAGTTTCCAGGGCTCTCTGTGCAAGCCTGGGAGCTCTCCACAAGGTAAAGTCATAACTAGTTTCACACAGGTCATTTCTGGCTGGGGATTTGATTTCTTCAGCCTCTGGATCTGGTTTGTACATTGCATTACGAAATGAGAGGGGAGAGAGGCTGGGGAGTTCGGACTCTTCAGAAAGCGATGGGAAAGCAAAGTTAAAAGTAGAAAGAGGGAGAACCAGCTGAGAACAAATTAGATTTACTGACAACCAGGGACGGAGCCACGCTGCACTGAAATCCAAACTCACACTTCCCTGAAGGGTTTTCAGAGCAGGGGGGATGGGATGTAGACATACAGGGCAGCTACCAAGCTCAGATCCAGATTCGAGAGCTTGAACTTGCCAATGTGGGGGATGGATGAGATCCACAATAGTCAGCACCACGAAGATCACAAGCTTCTTTTGCAGTGTGAAAAGCAAACAAAGGGATTCCTCCCCCGCTTTTTCCCCACCCCATCCTCTCCCTCCAACACCAGCTGTCTAGATGTCATTCAACAAAGTGACTCTGCTTTCAGGCTGCACCATTTTTGAGAACTGCAAGTCCTGCCGCAACGGCTCCTGGGGTGGAACGCTAGATGACTTCTACATCAAAGGGATCTACTGTGCGGAGTGCAGAACAGGCTGGTATGGAGGGGACTGCATGAGTAAGTGCCCTCAGTGAGATACCCTACAACTGGGCAGGGTAGCACTGGGGATATAGTGGAGGGGATAGTGGAGGGGGTGACTTAATCGGTTCATAGGAATTGCCATGTGTGACGAAGTGGGAACGTTCTTAATGTTTTCTCTGAATACTGTGTGGGTGCCTCAGTTTCCCCTATGCCTTTCTTAAGTATCTAGGTGGCGGGATAAGGGGGTGTGATTGGTGCAGGGCCCTAGAGGGCCAGTGTGATGATGTCTGCACAGAGAATGACTGACTCCCTGTCTCCTGGCAACTGATGGCCTGGGCCCCTCCCCTGCAAAGGTGCCAACTGAAGGTGTTAGAGAACAAAGAGCTCAGGTGGCCTCCTGGCCTAGGAAAGAGACAAAGGCCAGAGGAGGGGCTGGAGAGTTTTAGTTTGGAGCTGGCTGGGGGAATAGAGGGAGCCCCAGGGCTGGGGTCTAAGCTCCCTGCCCCCCAAAACGGATCTGACTGAGGGGTCCTGTTGTCCTAACCTACAAGCTCTGTTTTGGACTGTGTTCCTGTCATCTAATAAACCTTCTGTTTTACTGGCTGGCTGAGAGTCATGGTGAATCGCAGGAAATGGGGGGTGCAGGGCCCTGACTCCCCCACACTCTGTGACACCATGCTATACCAAACCAGTGGTCCAGTTAGTCCAGCATCCTGACTCTGAGAATGGCCAGTACCAGATGCTTCAGAGGAGGGCATAAGAAATCCTGCCAGGAGCAGTTATGTAATAATATGCAGTGCTCAGAGGGATAACTACCTGCTTGCCCTCATCAGTGAGAGGTGGGCTTAGGCTCTGAAGCATGAGTGTTTATAAGCCTTCCAAACTCCTGATGTAGTTTTTTAATCGTTAACTATTGTAACTCTGGATCTTCTTGTTATCCATGTTATTTCTTTGGATTTAGACAAAAATAAAAAGGGTGCCTAACCAAACCCTGCAGAGAATCTTGAGGAAGCATAAAGAATCCTGTGGCACCTTATAGACTAACAGACATATTGGAGGTAAGCATCTGACGAAGTGGGTATTCACCCACAAAAGCTTATGCTCCAATATGTCTGTTAGTCTACAAAGTGCCACAGGACTCTTTGTCGCCTTTTACAGATCCAGACTAACATGGCTACCCCGCTGATACTTGAGGAAGCATGAAGATTTACAAAAACATTTATATTAAATAGCAGCTTATCCTCACAGCCAGCAAAACTCAGGTCCCAACAAAGCACAAATCTCTCCTCGCACAGATCTAACCACCTTCCACAGCAGAAATACAGTGCCTTGTAACTTATTCTGATGGTCAAAAGACTGGGGCTATTTCAGACCAGGATGGGGCTATTTCAGGTCATGTTCCAGAGTATTATAAAATAATGGAAATTTTTTTGTTTGTGTCCTGCTGAGCTCTTAGCCTCAATGTTCTTTTCTGCTAGTGAGTTCCAAAGGCTAATGGTATAAAAAGGTATTTCCTTTTCTCAGTTTTAAATCTGCTGCTTAACCATGTTCTGCACATTTACATGGCTTAGCCTTGAATGAGGATCATCACTGTGGGGAATACTTTTGCTAAGTGAGCCAAAAAAGTGGGGCCTTTGTGGCTGAACTGGCCCATTCTAAGGTTTTCTCAGCTGAAATTCACTGCTCACATCTGAACGTTTCTTTTCAGTTAGGAGAGCCGACCCTCTGTATGTGGGACACATCATTTTTTCCCACATAACCTTAATTTTATTCTATTATTGAACATTTAAAATGCACAGGCAGCTGGGGTGCGGTACACACCTCAAACATGATTCTTTAGAGTTTGCATTCTGGAGTGAAAAGACCCTATAGTTACTTAAAACCAGAACAATTTCCATTGGTCAGAGGACAAAAAGCATTGTCTTCAAAAGCAATTGCAGCCTACACTAGGAGAGTGTGGTCCTTTGTCTCCCTCTAGTGGTGGTCCAAATATGAAGTTTATGAGTCTGTTTCTGCTTCTTGCTAGAGGAGTTAGTCTTTTAGTTTAACGGACAGAATCTCTTGCTTTTAGATCAGAAGGTTCCAGAGTCAAATCTTACTGATGGCCTGAGCAGAATCAATTCCATAATCACTGAAAAATACTGAGCATGGATTGCTATATGAAAAGAAAGACTTTCTTGTAGTTGGCAAAAAATAAAATAAAAAAATTCTAAAGCTGCATTTTTTTGGTCCATCACTTCCGTTTGAAGTCTGTGATTTCCCATTAGAAGTTGAGCAAATAATCACTTATAGAATCATTTACTTGTTTAATAGACTTTCCCCTCTTTTTCTGGTGGCGGAATGGCTGGGAGCTGATCTCAGATTACTCATTATTTGACATTTTTTTGCAAATTGCCTTGCTGTTTGACGCTTAAATGGTGGAAATATGAGCTTTGTTATGTAGTTGTGATTGGTCATGCAAGTCACATGGAGATTTCCCCTGGATAAATGTAACGCTTGTAATCAGGTTTCAGGTACAAACACTCCAGGTAATCAGGTTTCAGTGTGCAAACTTTACACATGGTGTGAACAAACATATGTGTGAGTTATCGCTATTTCTTGCTTTTAAATACTTGGGAGGTGCTCAGAGACTGTATGATAACAGAGGCTGTATAACTGACTGCTAGAGAACGTTTAACTCATTGACTGTTCAGAGACAGCAAACAGAGGAGGGAATAAGCACAACCAAAGCAGAGCCAATGTTGTCCTCCTAAATCTGCAGACATCTTGACACTACAGTTTGAGAGGCATGAAGTGCCCCATTCATCTCAATAAATTGTTGACTCTGAAGCTTAAAGATGACACATACTGCAGTGGTGGGTGTCAGTACAAAATCCTCAGATGGTCAAAAATGGCAACATTTGGGGCGGTTTCACTGCTGATCACCTTAGCAGAAATATGCAGCTAAAGTGCTCATCCTACAGTTCTAAATTACCTTCCATGCCTGCCCAGGTACCAACCAGCTAGGGTGACCAGACAGCAAGTGTGAAACATTGGGACAGGGGGTGAGGGGTAATAGGAGCCTATATAAGAAAAAGACCCAAAAATCAGGACTGTCCCTATAAAATCGGGACATCTGGTCACTCTACAACCAGCCAACTGTCTCGATGCAGCTGTGCCCAGGCAAGTTCTGCAATGCAGATCAGCATTGTGAATAAAAAAGTCTGGAGCACATTAAGCCTGACAGTGCGGGTGTCAGGTTTAATGTGCTTTCAGCTTAATGTGCTGCCACTTCCAGCAGCTCCCATTGGCCCGGAGCACCGATCCACGGCCAGTAGGAGCTGCGATCGGCCGAACCTGCAGACAGGGCAGGTCAACACACCGGCCTGGCCTGCCAGGGGCTTTCCCTACACAAGCGGAGACCCCTGTTTGAGAAACCTTGGATTAAAGGGAGACGGACGCACCCTTTTCTGGGTGTAAAATACATTGCAGTACCACAATCCACTCACCAGATGGTGCCCAGAAGCTCTTAAATGGCTTCTTTTGACCTGTAAGACAACAGACATTGCAATGGGTTATAAGCTGAATGAGGCAAACTGATTTTTCTTTTCCCTGTGTCATAGTTTGCTGGGTGGGAAGTCACAATATTAAGTAAGAATAAGACAAATGAGGACAAAATTCACTTCAAATGGTGCATAAGGATACACAGCTGCACTTCAGCCTCTGAGGCCCACATTTTAACACTGGGCTATTTTGATGAGCCTTTAGACAGTGGTTCTCAAACTTTTGTACTGGTGACCCCTTTTAAAGCTTCCCTTATAAATTAAAAACACTTTTTTACATATTTAACACCATTATAAATGCTGGAGACAAAGTGGGGTTTGGCGTGGAGGCTAACAGATCGTGACCCTCCATGTAATAATCTTGTGACCCCCTGAGGGGTCCCAACCCCCAGTTTGAGAATCCCTGATTTAGAAAGTCTTTATTTGGGGAAAATAAAGGAGAAGGATATGAATTTTTCACACACACACACACACACACACACACACACACACACACACACACACACACACACTTCCATTAGAGTAAAAATATTACTGATGAGATGGCTGATTGCTTAAATGTGTGGGGCTAAATTAAGCCCATCACTGTGAAGTGTGCCCAAGTGGGGAGAGAACAATTTTGGGTCATTATTCACTTAGACTTAATGGTGTGATCAAGAAATGAAGGCCTGTGACTCTACCATTACCACTCCTCTTAAGCCACTGAGGTTCTGTCTCTCTCGCTCCATCCACCCCCCTCCTGCAAATTTCTGAATGCCAGTGGATGTAACACTTCTATCATTGTTGCTTTGTCTCCGGTCTTGGCTCCTGATGGAACCCCACACTGATGCTGGGAAACCCAAACAACAGGTGTTGAACTGTGACCAGATGTCTCCTCCCCCAGTATGAACTCTCATAATGGGATAGAACTCAAAGGACTCTTGAGTTGTTTTTTCTCTCTGTTCCAGGCCTCAGAGAAGAATCTTTATGTGCCACTGAAATCAGCTTTTTTTTTCCAGACAAGAAAGGAACCCTGATGCTGACACTTTTCCAAAGTGGATTATTTTTTTCTGAAAGAAGCCGGATTTGCCAGCATTAGTGGCTGGGGTACAAATTATTCGTGAGAATTTTCCAGGTCTCCCACAGCTTTAGAAGGGGAAGAAAAAAGATCCCATTTGATCAGAAGGTGATGGAGCTGTTGTTTGCCTGCTGTTTGTCTGGGGGAGGCAGCACAATGTCTGCTAGATGAGCAGGAGAAAGGGTGAAGATCTGATCTGATCTCGGATGTGCTTCATGCAGAGAAGCACATCTGAGAATATTCGTTTGGAGGAAGTCTCTGAATGGCTCCTCTTTAGTTTTCAGACCACCTGCTTTGCTGGCCAAACCTACTTCCTTGGCATGGACATTCAGAAGTTCAGACTGTACTGTTCCAAATAGAAAAGTGCATTTAGTATGCCCCGCACATAAGCATTCTTTTGCTTCCCTTTGTGAAAGGCAGGAGTGCAAAGGAAGCTCAAAAGCCCCTGGTTACAAAAGGGAAGCTTTCTTTGAGGTGATCCAAGAACCTTGTCACGCAATCTGAAGATTTCCCGCCGCTTTGTCTCAGGTTGTTTTTGAGGCAGGAGCCAGTAACAATGCAAGGTCCCTTTCCTTGCTGTGGGAAGGCACATTATCATGTGCGCTGTAGCAGATTCTGGCATCTTAGCTGCATCCTAATGGGCCTACAGGAGTGTAGTAATTAATTTTCATCTTTTACATGAAGAACCAACAAAGCCCCGGTGTAGGATGAAACACTTGTGACGAACTCCTCTGAGCTGGAGTGCTGTTTCATCAGGTTCCACTTAATTGCGGGTAGCTGAGGGTAAACCAACAAAGGGTGTTTTATTAGACAGACAATTCTCAACAGGAAACAGGAGCAATTGACCTTCAATTTTCCCATGTCTCTCACCATAGTTCAGACACATAAGGCCTGATTTTCAGAAGCTGGAAGCTATGGATGCTCTGCACTAGTGAAAATCAGGTCACTTCCACTCTTGCTTGTCCTCCAAAGGGAAGTGTGGCTTATGGCAAATGCCACTTACAGTGACAGTCCCGTTAGTCAAGAAGGGAGTGCACTGAGTAGCTCAGGGTCCCTGTTTGGGAATGGACCAAACTGACTGATTCTCAGTCAAGGAGCAGTGAATGGACTAAGGAGGCTGAAAAGCTTCTGGGAAGTCTCTTGGCCCCTCCTCCACAGCTTAACTACAGTCTCTTGGCCTCTTCCAACAGTTCTTCTCCTATGCTTGGTCTGCAGCCTACCCATAATCCCCCAGTGCAGACATGTTATTACCCACAAGGCAATTTCTAGAACAGAAGATGCGGTCAGAAACATCCAGCAGTGTATGAACAGAATGCTTAATGAAAATCCTGATAAGCTGTAAAACTCCACCAGGAAAAGTGTAGCCAAAAAATTAGGCATCAAAAGATGTGATCTGCATGGTACGTGATGACATAACTCTGCACCTTCACTTAAGTAATGTTTATAAAGTCCTTTAGGATCCTTGACAAGGATTTCCATTCTACAAGCGGGGAAACTGAGATATGGTGCAGTTAAGTGACACACTCAAGGTGTTTGGTGGCAGAGCTGAAAATAGAACCCAGGATTCCTTACTCCCAGTCCTCTGCGTTAAAAGTGTTCCATTAACTCCAGGCTGTGGGGAAGAGGAGCATATCAAGTATGGATTATTGAAATTTAGGTCCAGGATTGGGAAGGGATCCAGTGGTGCTCGAGATGCAGCAGTCCCTCTCAAAACTTTCCCGTATCCCACCTACTTTGCCACAGCTCTGAAGGCCTCACTCTGACTAGTTGCTGAGTGGGAGACTGCAAAGGTTAAACGTCTTCCTCTTAACCACATCCACATGTCGGCATGTGAAAAAAGAGGATGAAAGGGACAAGGACTGAGGGGAGGAGTCTTTCTGAGGAGGGGTGGGAAGGAAATGGGATTAGGGCAGTGATTTCCCTACACCCCCCCTGAATTTTCCCAACACCCCCCCCCCAGTTTTGTGAGCTAGTTACATACCAATTTAGTGACTGTTTGGAAATCTGAATTTAAACTGAAACATTAATACACACTTTAAAAGCTTATACAGTGTATGATAAAATATGTGTATCTGAAAAAGTATAATAGATTTGGAAAGTATGAACAGACTAGCTTCCTTGCTTCCTTATACAGCTGTTTTTTATGATGTCAGTGCATTCATTTCGGTGATGTTGGCCAACCTAATAATTTCAAATGATGATTTGTAAGCAAAGTCTAAATGAGTTCTCCCTGACAGCTAAGGCTTCAGGGCCAGATTATATTTACATTCACACCTAATCTACCTAGGTATCCAGCAAACAGAGCTGTGTTGTCCAAGTGATAGATTTTGGCTGGGGTTGGATTACAAACCACTTGAATGTGGGGGGAAGAGGGGATGAAATGTTGTTCTTATTGTATGAGTAAAGGGCACTAGAACTGTACTTAGCCTGTGATGATTTGAAGGCCTCGAGAGAGGTTGGGGACCTGTCCCTCTCCACTGTTTAAAGACAGAGCTGATTAGGCTCCATAGATAGTCTTTTGTTCTGTTAAGTGACCACTGCAGCCGAAATCACTGACAATCAGGTCTAAGTGCTTAGTCCTGTTGTGGGGACAGTGTTCCTGTGGGTACAGTGTTTCTGTGGAAGAGACGGCCCAGCCTGCACTAGCAGTGAGGTTCTCACACTGAAATCACTGAGAGCTGGTGGAACCTCAAGAGACCAACTCACAGAGGTCACAGTGGTAGGTGACAGCAGAAGGTGACTGTGCAGGGCCATTGGCAACAGAGTGGTGGAGTGAACGGTGGCACAACGAACAGCCGTGGCCAGAGCAAACTGTGCCTTTTTGTCCCCCACCTGGAAGGTGTACTCACGTGAAAGCACCTCTGAACTCTGAGTCTCCACTGACCAAGGACAACACTGGTGAGTGGAGTGCGGTGGAGGGAAAAGTCAGGGGCATGTTAAATAAACATTTGTTTGTTGGACTATATTTTAGTCACTTTGCTCCAGAATGCTAGATTTGTGACTGGGAATGGAAACTTATATAAATGTTTCCCAGTAGGCCAAGATTTTTAAAATGCAGTATTTGCCAAGGTTGTTATCTCACATTGTTGCTATCTTGGGAGGTCATTATGTTGGGGAGTTTCTTTACTAAACATTTTTATTATAATTAATTTTTACATAAGAATGGTCATACTGGGTCAGACCCATGGTCCATATAGCCCAGTGCCCTGTCTTACAACAGTGGTCAAGGTCAGGTGCTTCCGAGGGAATGAACAGAACAGGGAATCATCAAGTGATCCATCCCCTGTTGCCCATTCCCAGCTTCTGGCAAACAGAATAGGGACACAGAGCATAGTGTTGCATCCCTCCTCATCCTGGCTAATAGCCACAGATGGACCTGTTCTCCAGGAATTTATCTAGTTCTTTTTAAAATCCTGTTATAGTTTTAGTCTTCACAGCATCCCCTGGAAAAGAGTTCCCTGCGTTGACTTTATATTTCGTGAAGAAATACTTCCTTTTGTTTTTTTAAAATCTGCTGCCTATTAATTTCATTGGGTGACTGCTAGTTCTTGTGTTATTTGAAGGATTAAATAAAATTTCCTTATTCACTTTCTTCGCACCAGTCAAGATTTTGTAGACCTCGATCATATCCCCATTAGTCATCTCTTTTCTAAGCTGAAAATTCCCAGTCACTATAATCGCTCCTCCTGTTTCATACCCCTCATCATTTTAGGTGCCCATCTCTGTACTTTTACCCATTTTTCCAGATCGTTTATGAATATGTTGAACAGCACTGGTCCCAGTACCGACCCCTCAGGGATACCACTATTTATCTCTCTCCATTCTGAAAACTGATAATTTATTCCTACCCTTTATTTCCCATCTTTTAAGCAGTTACTGATCCACGAGAGGACTTTCCTCTTACCCCATGATGGCTTACTTTTCAAAAGTCAATTTAAATTAAATACTTTTTAAAAAAATGTATATTTTTTTAGAAATCTAGATCTGTTATGTGTTATGGTGTAACTTGCATTATTCTTATGTTAAATTTGCATAATCCTAACAAAACATTTACTTTATTCATATCTTTTTTATATATCTCATTGGTCCTGACACCCCCCCTGTAAATTTGAACACCCCCCCCAAATTTCAATTCCTGGGGAAACCACTGGATTAGGGGAGCCCCACATTTTAGG
The DNA here is from genome assembly GCF_016161935.1 of Mauremys reevesii. Classification (NCBI taxonomy): domain Eukaryota; kingdom Metazoa; phylum Chordata; order Testudines; family Geoemydidae; genus Mauremys; species Mauremys reevesii. The sequence continues at coordinate 80,251,068 of NC_052626.1, forward strand.
GTAGGACTTGGGGAGACCAAATATTGGTGAGTCCAGACTTTAGCTATGATTAATCTGGTGCGGATGTGGAGAGGTGATACTATATAAGCTTAAAGGAAGGGTGTTGAATTTCTAGATAATGTTGAAATAATATAGTAGTATAATAATACTAATAATATAGTAGGGCATTTTAGTCATTCAGGAAGTTTTGCCTCAGATGTTAGTATGTCAAACGTGTCTGTTCTGGCCCCTTCTCCCTGAGGTGCTGACTGATAGTCTCTAATGGACTTGCTGTTTTTACTTTTCCTCTTCAGGATGTGGGCAGGTTCTTCGGGCTTCCAAGGGTCAGATTTTGCTGGAGAGCTACCCACTGAATGCACACTGTGAATGGACCATTCATGTTAAACCGGGGTTTATCATCGAATTAAGGTAAGTGGGAGGTGAATTTCAGCAAATTCTGTCTTCTGTATGAAGCAAGGTGGCATGTGTAACAGATGGGAATCAGATTTTGATCTCCAGGTGGGTCAGACTCTGGTGGCTCTATGGCAAAGAAAGTGCTGCCCCCATCTTAGGAAGCTACTCCATATTTAGCACCTGGCCCAGCGGGAGATCTGGGAATGCTGCACTCCTAGCCATGTTCTGCCTTCAGTCCTGCTTGGAATGTCAGCTGATACCAACGGATGTTTCTAGAGACATCCAGGGCATTATATATCCCTAGGTGCCATTATGGTCCGAGCATCCAATGGTCCAACAGGGAAGCACCAGACTAGTGTAGAATGGATTCAGTGAAGACAAAACTCTGGAGTGTTTTGGGGCAGGGAGAAACTGGCTCAGGTTACTCTAAATTTGTGTGAAAACAATTAATTAATTTTAATTAATGTACCTTCCCCCCCATAGAATCACAGACATTAGAGAGGGAAACTCCCTCAGACGGAGATGGAAAATGCCTCACATGAGGGGGCGCCCACCACTTCTTGTAGACTTTAATAGATCTCACGGTCAGGAAGTATTTCCTGATACTCAGCCTAAATTTTCCCTTTCTAAATTTCATATAATTACATCAAGTGACGTCCTCTTGAACTACCCTAAATAATTCCTTTCCATCCCTGATGCCTACAAGCTTCCTATATTTGTATAGTTAGTTGTTCAGTCAATCTACGTATCTAGCCCTTTCAATCTTCCCCAATGGCTCAGTCTCCTCAGCCCTTCATCAGGGTTTCTTTTCCAGTGCCTGAGAGTCTTCATTTGGTGCAATTAATTTTGTTTTTGAATGCGTTTGGCAAAGAGCTCACACATACAGCAGGAAGCTTGGCAGGGGATCAGATTCAGCCCCCACCAGCAACTACAATAAGAACATGAGTTAAAGGCTTCACATCAATCTTTCCCCAGCTTTGAGACCAGGCAAAGAAGCAATGTTAGGTGCACAAACACATTTCTAACCACAGATTTAAAGATAGCTTTAATATTAAATCAGAGGAAGGAAAATCACTCAAGGAGAAAATAAATGTGGGGATTCCTTTGACATTAACACCAGTCCCTTTATCATGCTCACCACTGTGTAGTTATTAGCAACAATAATTACAAACACTAACAAGGGTGAAACCTCCTCAGAGCAAGTGCAAGATTCTGTAGGTACCTTCAGGGGTGGCTAGATATAGCAGTGCCTATAACATGGTACAGGGAGTTTGGTGTTCAGACCACTGATGCTGCTCTGTGTTACTCTTAATGGGACTGAGACACATTTCCTTTGCTTTTACAAGTGCATTGTTGGATTGGGCTGTAGTTCACTCTGTGCAAAAAGCAACAAGATTATAAATGATATTGCTTTACATTTATGCACGAGACTCTTTCATTCCTAAGGATGCCAAAGTGCTTCACAAAAGGTGGGCTTGACCCTGCTTTCGATCATATCAGTGGGGGCAGGACTGGGTCCTATGTTTTACAGCACCAGTGAATGCAGCTATCTCTGGGGTGGGAGGATGGCAGCCAACTGGCACAGATCAGCAGTGTACAAGTAAGAAAGGAGAAGGATATTAGGGCAAACCTCTACACTTGCCAATAGTGCAATGGGATCTTTAATTGCCAGGCAGAGTAGACAGGGTATTTGTTTTTAAGGTGTCATCCGCAAGAGCATTGTAGGTTATGCTGCATGGGAAGCCTGCTAGGAATTAAATCTGCAGCTCTAGACCACTCTGTCCCCTCCCTTTCCAGGGGGAGGAGTGATGGTTCTGTGCCTGGAAATTTGTGTTACCATTCAAGCACTGTGAAATTGTTATCACTACTGCTGCCATAGGGCGCAAGGTATCTGATTTGAATGGACAGGTGGCATTACCCTTTGAGAGCTTCCTTCTAGCTGATTTGCTCATTTTTCCATTGTGGCCATTCCCCACACAGTTCAGCAAACTCAATACTAACCCTCTACCTCCCTTGACACAGGGTCCCAGTGTTAGGGTGAAAGAGTCCAGAAGCAGAGTCTGATGAGAGAGCTCCCACTGTTGGGTTTAGGGAAGACAGTAGTTTAAACTCCGCCAAATCTTTCCATCCTGGTCCTGCTGCCTGTGCCTGGCTCTTTAGACTTACTCCACTTCCACATAAACAAGCAGAGTCCCTCTGCCATTGTTACTCTCCGCTCAGAATAGTAATTGTTAGCAAACGGTTCGCGGAGTCACCATGATTCCTGACAATAGCACTCCATGATTCCTGGTCTCCATGTAGCCCCAGCAAACCCTGTGTGATTGCCACAGGGCAATGCTGGTGATCCTATCTGTGTGAAGCAGAAAGGAAACAGGTCACCAGCAGTAGCCAGCCAGCTAGGCCAGACTTCTGTACCTTTCTTCAGGCCTCTGTTTGTTATCTTCCCAAACAAAGCAAGAAAGGTATACAAAAAAAACCCCAACACTGACAACAATCTGGTTAGCGGTTTGGACTCAGATCTGCCAGCTGGTCCTATTTACCAACAAATATCCCTCCCCTCCCCCGCATTGTTAAGCTCTCCTTTATATTCCAGCTGAGAGTGTGGGCTAGTCAGGAGTGCTGATCAGCTGTGTCAGCTGATTCCCAGCACCTGTCTGCGGGGCTGCTCTCTGGCCTAGGGTCAGCTGCTCCCTATCTCGCTCTTCTCCCCGCCCCCCTGCCAGGGCTTTAAAAGGGCAGATCTCCCTGTTGCAGTGGGTTTAATACATACTCACTCACTCTCTGAATCTTACAGGACTGAAAATAAATCATCTTCTGACTTGAGATGTGCTATCCTGTCCTAGGGGATTTGGCTGACCAGTCCTGCTTTGATAAATGGTTGCTGTAGTAGTTTGCTTTGTGTGTGCATTTTCTAGCCTCATTTTTCTTTAATTTGAGATTTATCATGCTCCCTCAGCCCATGTCACATCAGGAGATGAGATACAGCACTCTAGGTAACACACAACTCACATTTTCTTTTATGCTGTGACAGAGCTGTATCTAGGAATTGTTCTTTTCCTTTTGAGAGAAGCTTCCCCCCCCCCCCCCCCGCAGAGGTGTATTCTCAATGCACTCACTAATAACATCACTTCATAACAGTACTTTGCGCTCCTTTTCAGTCTGAGGATCTCCAAGCATTTCATTAACATCAGGGAATTTGGTATTATCATATCCAGGACAGTTAGGAAAATAGTCCCAGTTTTACAGGTGAGGAAATTAAGGTTAAATAACTTGCCCATAACTGTGCTTTAGTCAACAATAGACCCCAAGATTTCAAAAGTGTTCAGTTGACTCCACTGAGAGCAGAGTTAGGACAATGTTGAGGATTTCTGAAAATCCTGTGCCAGGTCTGTCAGCTCCCATCCCTGCACCTTAGCCAAAAGGCCTTGTGCATTTGTACAAATCTATTGCTTCTGTAAGAGCAGATCCCGGGGCTTGATCAGCCAAAGAGAGTTTGTTCTGAGGATGTCATGCTGGTAACTTGATATCTCATGGGTAAGTAACAGAGTGTCAGTCAGACAGAACTGGAATTTGGACTCACCAACTTGCTCATGAAGTTTAAGTGAAACTGAGATGAATTAATGCCTGACGTTTATTGAAAGCAGATGCCATTTTTTTCTCATCCACCTTCCAACAGACCCTTATGAAAACTCTGGGCCATATCTTCCTCTGATATAACTTGGTACAGCTCCATTCAACTGCTCATTCAATGGAGCTATGCAGATTTACACCAGCTGAGGTTCAGCTGTTACTCCAAACACAAAAATAAGTACTGACTGAGTGAAGACAAGTGAGTGTGTATTAATGTTAGTCTGATGGGAGGGGATAGAAGGGCATCAGCCATTTCACATAACACAGGCTTCCTTACGCTCTGAAGCCACCGAGTCCCCAGAAGAGGACAGTCGGGAAATCAACTGTAGACTGGAGGAGTATGCTGAGCATCCAAAATGATTGTGCATTTTTCCCTTCTCTTCCGTTAGAAAATGTTAGATTGCCAGACCATTCAGCCCACCTTTGAAGAGGTAGCATGATAGACTCGGTCTGATCCATTATATCCCTTAAAGAAACGTGGTCTACAGAGTTGAGAGTTTTCAGGGAGATTGGGAAGATTAAAAGCTACATTTTTAAAATATTCTACTGAGCGGTTAGTGGTGTGGGGTGTTCTCTCAGGCACAGAGCTTGGAATCCTTACCCTGCACAGTGATGTAGAGCACAGCACCTCAGGCAATTGCTTATTCTCTAAAGGCTCTTTTTTATTAGCTCTCTGTCTGTTTTTCATTCATTCCGTTTGAATATTTTGGCTTTGTGCTCTGCTAGCAGCAGCATGTTATACTGTTAACTAGTGAGAGCCTTGCTCCATGGCTGATGCAAAAGGATAGATAGCATTTACTGTAAAAGCCTCCAGATATTACCCTCTCCCTTCTGCATTAACCCTGTCCCTTCCCCCTTACACAAAGGGTGTAAGTACTGGCTATTGACAATCAATTCCTGTTTTGTCTTCTGATCTGAAATAAATTGTGTTTTCTTTTTGTTCCCATTCTATCTCTTTCTATCTTATTTCTAAGGGACCTATCATAGTTTCTAAATGCAGAACACAACAATTTAAGTAATACTAATAAAGTCCAAAATGGAGTTTAGCTCTCTGCCCCCTCCAGTGTATCCAGCTGTTATCCTCTCCTTTAGATGGATGCTGTAGGGGGGCAGTAGCTTCTGAACTGAATTTGAAATACAGTCCAGCCAGGTGAGAGTGGCAGTCTGATTTTGATGTCCTTCTGCCTCAGGTTTGCCATGCTGAGCCTGGAGTTTGACTACATGTGCCAGTATGATTATGTGGAGATCCGGGATGGGGACAATATAGATAGCAGGATAATTAAGCGTTTCTGTGGCAATGACAGGCCACCTCCAATCCGAAGCAGTGGGACCTCACTCCATGTTCTCTTCCAGTCCGATGGATCCAAGAACTTCGATGGGTTTCATGCTATCTTTGAAGAAATTACAGGTAAAGGAATAAAAAAAAAACACATGGCCTTTTATTCTCATTAATTCAGTCTCACTAATCTTTCTCGCTGTTCTGCTTCATTAAAAACTTTCATGCTGTGTTGCCAACAGCAGTTTATACAGGTAGGTACAGTGAAGGTACAGTCACCATATGGCTTGCTAAAATGAAGCTCTTCTAAAGTAGACCCCAGTCCCATTATTTGTGCAAAGACTCAACTGATTGCAACAGTTTAGGGCTGAAGTTTCATGGGTTTGTGATGTTTCTTTTTGCACCAAAGAACTGGGAATGAGTGATGAGATGGAATTTTTGTGCACAACTCATCGCAGTCAGGGAGTTGCTTGAAGTAGTACGTTGAAGCAGAGTAAGCAGTTTAAAATGGTAGAAACCTGTTGCATTTCTGGTGTTTTGCCCATGCGAAAATGCTTTAATTATTTCTGCTGCTTCACATTTCAGATCAGTAGGGCTTTTTTAAAAAAAAATTGTTTGTACAGGGAAGATGCAGAAGGCTCTTCCCATATAAAAAACAAACAAAAACATTTTTCTCTCTCCTTCAATGAAGAATGCGATGTGCTAAATATTTTTAATGAAAGAAGTTGAGTTCCAAAATTCCAATCTATTTATTAAACGTATTAAGCTTGAGTCTGATCTTATTTACACAAGGATAGCACCTTCCCCTCTGCATTACACCCTGTCCCTTCTGCCTGCCTGCAAAGGGAAGGCTGATAGCTCCTGTTTTGCCTTCTGATCTGAAGTGGGCTACATGCCTTGTGTCTTCCTTGTATGGGGCAAGTCTGTAAAACCTGTCCATAGAGTTCTTAGCAGAGGAGGCCAACCAGTGTGTGCTGGTTTGCCATAGGAAAATCCTACAGGATCTATAACAGCTAACATTAGGATTTCCCAATCCCTCCCTGAAGTAAGACATATGGGACCCCAGACACACATCAGTGTCCCAGATTCAATGGGATCACATGAGCTGTAAATCTAGTTCAAGAAGTTCAGTTAGTTCATGTAATCTTTGCAGCTAAAGCACACCTGAGCTCCAAACCTATTGGGGTTCAGCTGTTACTAATAACCCAAGGTGCAGTTAACAATCTGAAACGTGCACACACAGAGGAGAAATGGCTGCCCCACGTCTGCATTTACTGAACCCACTTGTCTACTTGCTGGTCCCTATAAATACAATCACAATCACAGCAGGAACAGTTAGACAATGAGAGCTAGCACTGTGCTAATGAAAGGGCTGATGGAAAGCAAACATTGCCTCCACCAAATGAAACCTGGTGTGGGGTATGTTGCATACGGCTGCCTACGCTCCTAGGCCTAACATTTTTGATATGGAGTAGGATGAATTGATTCCATTTTCTCTGCTCAGCATGTACCACTTAGTATTCTAGCACTGTTCTGCACTTTATTTCCACCCCATTATTAATGGTATTTATTTGAGACTGGATGGTGCAAGCAGGGTAATCCATGCAGAGCATGATGCAAAGGGGTGAGAGTTTGTCCGGAGGCCTCATTGTGCACCTTATTATGAATCTGTCCTGGCCTGATGAGTAGCTGAAGTGAAAAGCTTTTGAAACTCTCACTGTGTCTCTTTATGTGAAATGTTAACCTGGCCAGCAGTACTGTTTATGGAGAATACAATGTACAGGGGGGAGCTGAGGGAATGAAAGCTCTGGCAGCATACAGCAAGCTTCAGCATTCAGTCTTCTGAAATCCTTCTCAATGCAAAACCCCAGGGGGTAGCTGACATCCATGTAATAGGCTGAACAGGGCTCACTAGGTCAATCACTTGCATGATTGTTGAGAACAGGATCAGGTAAACACACTCCAAGGCTGAGCAATAGCCCAAAGGGATGCTATGGTATCCGTCGTAGCTTAGCACTGGAGTGAAGAAGATAGGAAAAGTGGCTCATGCAGCGAGAGCAGAGTTTTTTCATTTACATGTGTCCACCTTTGTGGGGCTCTCTTTGTACTTGGGTCACCTTTATTCTGGGGACCCTATGTGGGATACATTTTGCAGAAGTTGTCTCAGAAATCGTGTTCTTCATGAAACGATGACACTGATCAAACATGGGGAAGTAAGACCAAATGGTCAGAGAAACTTAGGGAAATGCAAAATAATCTACAAAAAGTATGTCCCTAGAGGAAAGACCAGTGGACAGCTAGTTAATAAAAGAAACAGCTTAATCGGCTGAATGGCCTATACTGGAAGCAGGTGTTAACCATCCGAGTGCAGCAACAGACACTGTCAGGGATAAAGGGTAATCCAGTCTTTGGCGACAGTGGCCAGAAGTGACTAAGCTGACCTTAGATGTGAAAGACAGGAGGAGGGAGGAAGATTGAAATAAAGTGAGCGGGATAATTCCCCCTGCTCCTGTGTGTGGTTGTCCTTCTTTAATAATCCCCTTGTGGAAGATGAGGGATTCCCAGCTGATTTGCTGGCAACTATTACTCAGGAAACATTATAAATGTCAATACGAAATCCCATAAGTAGGGAGAAGAGCTAACTTCCCTTCATATTTATAATAGAGACAAGCTGGGTGGGCTTGATAGAATGTGTATCCATGGAAATAGAAAGGTTCTGGGAATATCCTAGTTATGTGAGTTTGTTCTATAAATTCTATTGAAACAAAATGTAGCTGGAAAGCAGAAGACTTTTTTTTTTCCTTGCAAAAACTATTGTGAAAAAAATGTTTTCCAACCATCTCTCCTAACTAGTTATAGATAGTTACATGATACCCATCACACTGGAGAGATAGGGCCAAATCCTAGTCCACCAGAGAAAAACTCCCATTGAGTCCAATGAGATTCAAATTTGGTCCATAGGTCTGTTTTTACTGCAGGCCTAATAGATGCTGTCTTAATGGTTTTCATATGCAGCCAGGAAGGAGTTACAATTCCTCAGGTGAAACCAGAACACAAAAGTGGACAATTGTGAGCAAAAATTGGATGTCTAAGTCACTGTGTGGGTGTTCTGGCGGATTCTGTGTTTTAGATTTTTAAAGGGCATAGTGAACTATGACAGATTAGAAATAATGCTGGGTCTGGCTTAATGAGAATCACGACAGTCACCGGTAGCCAGTAGGGTCAGTGGATACTGATCCCTGCCACATGACATGGGGAGGGAACTTTTGTAACCTTGTTCCATGCCATATGACTGAAGCCAGGCAATAAAGTCTCATTTTTATCAGCTCTTTTGTGTGTCACACCTCCATCATAATAACCCACATCCATGCTCATTCATTTGACACAAGTGGCTCCACAGAATAAATTGGCAGACAAATAATGGCTTGTGCTATCAAGACAGAAGCAATAAATAAACGTACCATTGGTCCCATTGCATTGACTTCAACTGACAGGAAGATATGGCCTGTTGGTTGTAAAATATCAGTGCTTCCCTGGCTCTTCAGCCTCTTCTCTCTCTCTCTTTTTAAAAAATGCATTTTCGAACAGCAGGAAAGAACAAAATTATCGTTTGTAAGCTTTTCAGGAATTTGTTATCCTCCTCAGTCACACTTTGGATAACCCCCCACCCCCATCCTCATATCCAAGTCTTTAAAGAGATTGTGCAAGGTTTTAGCAGTGGCTTTCCCTGCCCAACCTAAATACAAATAGCTTTACATCTCCACATGAAATCTTGTCAGAAATCTGGTTTTGATGTTATGAGTGGAGTTCTGTTTCTCTTTCACCAGCTGGGTCAAAGAGACTTGAAAAGCCTGTTTCAATAAAAAAACTTTGCAAAAGAATCTGCTGATTTGACATGGGCCATTCTGGGTTTCATCACATTGAGAGTTTGAATATATTAGTGCCATCTCTGAAACTGATTGTTCTGGTTAAGATTGTGGTCTATGGGGGCAGCTAGGGCACTACCGACCCTGCTTTGCTCCATCAGCGATGTTTAGTGGTAGAGTTCATTCCTCCCTTATGTTAAAGTGGTAATTGGTATATTGTTGATAGACAACTGTGATCTCTAAGTGAATTAGAATTTACTCTTTTTATACTTTTGTAGCAATGATGGACTAGAGGTTCAACAAATAAAGTTATGAGGAACCTTTAGAAAGTCCCCTAAAAGTCCCCAAGAGTATTTTTATGGCAAATTGGGGTGAACTCTTCAATCTGGATCTAGATGTGAACTTTACAGCTCTGGCCTAACTTGGTATGATGGATCTGAACCAGAACATCAGATTCAGAACTTCACAGACTTTGGAGATGTTCCTATTTGAATCTGGATCTACATTTTATGATTTGGGCCCTAGTTTCTACCTGATAAGACCTGAGTTCAGGTTGATTTTCTTCTGAAAAAGTTGGGACCTTCATTACTGCCTGAAGTGGTGCTTGTGTTACATCCCATTAGGAGCTAGTGATTTTCCTCTGCTATAATAGAGGAAATACAGAACCCTGAGGGCCTAAACTCAGATCTCTGAAGATAAGTGGAGGAGGAACTGACTTTAAGCAATTTGTTTTAAAATGTATTTATTTGTAGCTTTAAGGGTGCATCTTTAAAAAGGGAGAGCAGGCCTGGTGCCCAAATGTGTGTGCAGCACAGTGGCTTTTGCCCTTGTTAGTAAGCCTGGTACATGTGCAAATAATTAGCTATGCACGTAGACACCCATTTATGCTTAAAATTTCTGATCTATTTGTGCCACTTCTCTAATTGCACCTGGATAATTGTGCCAGGATGCATCCCAATCAGCTAGTTCCCAACCTGCTTCCTTTGCCAGTTCAAGGTCATCATCATCCTGATTTAAAAGCTCATAATAGGGGTTAAGAGGACACAGGAACATCAACCATTGCATTTGCATCCATGACCCAAGGAGACAGCTATGCTCCTTTAGGGCAATACTGCTCACAAAGCCCAGGATGAGGTATGTAAGAGACAGAGGTAATGTGACCCCTCAGGTAAACCCACTGTAACTCGAAAGCAGTGATAGAAAGATGGGGGGCCACGACGGACGAAGAAAAAGGAAAAACAACCACCAATAAAAGGTTGTACATTCCGAGATCTTCCTTCTAGCAGGGAAGTAAGAAGATTGGAGGGCTCCTTGAATCTACTGAATACTTAACCCTAGATATCTAATTTACCTGGGAGGCCTTTAGAAACTACTGTGATGAGTTATATAGAAAACCGTAGCTAGCTGGTTAGATAAGAACCTTATGAAAGACTGAATATTCTTGCCTCTTCTTTTGCAGCTTGTTCTTCATCTCCATGTTATCATGATGGAACATGTATTCTTGATAAAGTTGGTGCCTACAGATGTGCTTGTCTGGCAGGCTATACCGGGAATCACTGTGAAAGCTGTGAGTATAGGCATTGTGTGTGTGTGTTTGTGTGCGATCAAATGCTGTCATGAACTCAGCCAATTGGTAACTGTCGATATATTTATTGATGTGTAGGTTGATTATAGTAATGGAGGATATAGTGAGCTCCCCATAGCTCCATTAAAGGCATAACACTTGCTTTCTATTAGGATTGCCATTGAAGACTGCAAGGATTTTATGTGCATCATATAAAGAGAGTATTTGGAAAAAATAGTACACAGGGAGACTTATAAAGGAGCATGCTTACTATGAGAGACGTGTATCCAAGCAGCCATTTTCCATCCTATGGGCAGGGTTCCTTTCTTCTACCACCAACCATTTCAGTAGTGCCCCAGGTTTTATGCTATTGCTTTAGCAAATGGCAACCTTTTGGGCAGAGATATTCTACCTGCCCTTACAGGCAACAATCTTCACTGACACAGGGATTAGGTGCAGGGCCGATCAAACAAATGGTAGCTTCTGATCCTGTACAGGTGGATGGTCCCAGTTCTAGCTCTTTATTCATACGGGGGAACTTTTGTTTCTACCATGCCAAGCACGTGGTAAAATAACTGGATTTAGGTGAGATCAAGTCAAATATCTGTTCTTGCCATTTTTATCCTTGATGCCTGAGTAAATTATTCTGCCTAATGAAGAACTTAAGGCTGAGGAGGAATAAGAACTGTGAAATATATGCTAAGATAACGGCTGTGTCAACTGTATCAGCAATATCTCAAGTAATTAGGCCAGGTGGAATTCCAAGTATTTGACTCATGATTGAACTCTGGGGGTATCTGGCTTATGATTGAAACAGCTTACAATGGTAGTGCTGAAAACTACTCCAAATGAAAGCCCACTATGAATCATAGAATCATGCTGTGTTTGCCCATCAAGATTTTCATTTTATGTCTGTGTAAACCATTATAAACCTGTCCTTACATGATTTCACATCTTTGCTCATGATGAAGATTTCACAAAATTCCTCAGGGCCAAGTTCACCCCCTGGTGTAGCAACCTGAGTGGAGTTGCATCGTTGCAATGGCGTTAGCCCCTTATGTCCCTGGCTGTAAGTGGAGGTGAAGGACAGTAAGATTTTTACAGTTCCATAACTATTTCATTCATATGACTAGCTTCATCTCATCAAACACCAGAGTCAGAGGCAAGAAAGTGAAACTGACTAAACATAAACATGGTATTAACTTGTCTAGTTTCACAGGGCAATACACAGAGCAAACAGAATAAATGGTGGCAAAAACAGAGATACAAACATCCATTTTGGTTTTAGAAATCCAAGTGGTGCTTAGTAATAGAGTTCAGGGAAGAAGTAATTTAAAACACTTTTATAAAATGATTTTTAACTTGACATGAATCCTTTAATTTGATTTAAGAAGGAACAGTGCCATTGGATGAAATACTGGGGATTTTATGATGTCCGATGCAGCATGTGGTCCTTTGGCTTCTGTGGAGGAACATTTTTACAGCACAAACCTCACACCTTTTCTGTCAAATACAGAAGGCTTGATATTTTTCCCCATGCATGAATTCCAAACATCTGAGTGGGAAAGCATTGTGATAAAGTCTCTGTTCAAACTGGCTTCCGAGGAACATTTTTAAAGATCTTTCCTTTATTGTTGCCAAAATGTATCCTAAACATTTGCCAAGAAAGTAATGGGGGGAAAAAGCAGAAAATCAAGTTTAATTATACTTTTCAGAGCAAAGGGACAAACTGGAAAAATATCCATGGCAGTAATACTGTAAAAATGGAGTCAAGTAGTTTCCTAACATAGTTGTAGTTCCAAGAATAACATGGAGACCGAATTATGCAATGTAGCTTTTCACCAACCAGATCTTGCAGATATGGAGCTGAGGGGGAAGTGTAGGCCAGCTTTAGTTTTACATAGAACATTTAAAGTGAGGTCACCTTTGCAGCATTGAATAAGCAGTTGTGGAAACCTTGGGTCTGAGTCTCCTTCCAATTTTATTGGAGTTAATGGGCAGTAATCCCACTGAAGTCAATGGATTTATCTCAGTGTAAAATGGGTATAAGTGAGAGGAAGATTAGTGCCTTTGAATATTAAATTGATGTAACAAAATTTGCAACAGAAGGCAGTCAGAGCATTGCAAAGATTTTCATAGGGAACAGTTAGAGAAACTAGACTGCATTCTCTCAAGGAATAGAGATGGAGGGAGCATCTCAGTGAGGCACAGTGAGGCTGCCGGGGGGGGAGGGGCAGAGGGGGCAAATGGGGCAATTTACCCCAGGCCCCAGGCCCCACAGGGGCCCCCACGAGAATATAGTATTCTATAGTATTGCAACTTTTTTTAATGGAAGGGGCCCCCAAAATTGCTTTGCCCCAGCCCCCCTGAATCCTCTGGGCAGCCCTGGCTGTGGGGACTGAGACAGACTCAGCAGAAGTTAGAATTGAAAAAGATGTATGGTACTGGATCATCTAGACTCTGACCATGCCAATGCAGAATTATTCCCTGTCAAGTCTAGTTTTAAATGAGCTAATATATAGGGTCATTCCAGACAATAAGGAGAGCTGCTTTAATGGTACAAACTTCATTGAACCATTTTTTTCCTCTAAACTGAATTCTGTCACTGTGATGAAATGGCCACCGTGTTCAAGCTGCTTCACTGGGACAATATTCAGCCTAATTATTCTGGTATTAATAAAGTGATTAAAGGCCACAGCTCGTGCTCTCTTCTATCTCATACAGTGGCAGCCAGGAAATTGTCTTATCATTTACAATTAGAGGTGTTAATATGGTGGTTTAAAGGCGTCAGCTGAGGGAACTGAGTTGAGGACATGTTAAAACATCTGGTAATGATTCAGTCAAGCATGTTTAAATGGACAAAAGGTGGGTGAGGTATTATCTTTTATTGGACCAGCTTCTATTAGTGAGACAGATAAGCTTTTGAGCTGACACAGAGCTCTTCTTCAGGTCTATCTAATATCCTGGGGCCAACATGACTACTACAACACTGCATACAAAATGCATGAGAAACTACTAATTGAGACAATTCTGATTCCTCTGTGATGACCCTATTAAATGATATATATCACGTGACCTTAAATAACAAAATGTCAATCAGCGGAGGAGTTTAAGTGAGGGCTTCATTACTTCCCCCCCATAAATACAATAAACACCACTCCCAGAGACTGCTTACCTTTAAGAAGCAAAGAATCCTGTGGCACCTTATAGACTAACAGACGTTTTGCAGCATGAGCTTTCGTGGGTGAATACGAAAGTCTTGCATCCGAAGAAGCGGGTATTCACCCACGAAAGCTCATGCTGCAAAACATCTGTTAGTCTATAAGGTGCCACAGGATTCTTTGCTGCTTTTACAGAACCAGACTAACACGGCTACCCCTCTGATACTTGATACCTTTAAGAAAGTTATGATAATCAAGTAAATAGAGAAACCTAACATTACATTAACAATGCTTTTTGCATCATTCTGTCCTCACACTGAGTTAATTGCAACTCCATTGACCTCAACAGAGTTAGCTGTGATTTATGCTAGTATAGGTGAGATCAGAATCAAGCTTTTTGTGTGTGTGTGTGTGTATCTCTCTCTCTCTCTGTAATCATGCAGTCATAGACATTAGAGACAGCAAAGATCTGATCATCTTGTTCATTTTTCTTGTTAATGCTGGGATGTTTCCTGCCATAGCCAGGGACAGAATAGTAATAAATCCTTTAGAGATATAAATTGGAGCAACGGTAAACTGGGTAGAGGTCTGATCCTGTCGCTTCATGCACGGAACTGCCACTCGGAGTCATCATGTTGTTGATGTTTTACAAAGTGATGGCTTGTTCTGCAATTGCAGACAGAATTGGTGGAGTCTTTCCTAACATCACAAAGTTGAGTTTGTCCTCCGAGGACAAACTGTAGAAAGATGATGGCAGCGCTACTTGAGAGCAACGAGTGAGGTGCTCCCTCCCCCACTCCTTCCATCCTGGGACTGAGCGTTCTGACTCAGTAGCCCTCCCAGAGCCTGCTGGCCCCACAAGCAAGGGACTCTGACCTCTTTCTGCTCTGAAATATCCTGTTATCTTTGTTTAAAGCAAAACCAAGCAAACTTGAGTTCTTGAGCAAATGGGGAATTCATTGCTCAGATCCGATTTCCATTTTTCTTCTGTTTCTCAGTCCCGTTTGCCAGGAGCAAGAGATTTGTTCTACATGCTAATGAGAAGGGCATAGCCAACAGACTCAGCTGTAACATGCTGTTCCCTCACTACTACCAGAGCTTTCCTTAGCACAGGGTTTCTCAGACAGGGGACACGGCTTGTGTAGGGAAAGCCCCTGGCGGGCTGGGCTGGTGCGTTTACCTGCCCCTGCTTCCAGCAGCTCCCATTGGATCCGCAGCCAGTGGGAGCCGCAATCGGCCGGACCTGCGGACCGGGCAGATAAACACACCAGCCCGGCCCACCAGGGGCTTTCCCTACACAAGCGGCGACCCCTGTTTGAGAAACCCTGCCTTAACAGTTTTGAGTGGGCCTATGAAAAATTGTTTCAGGCCCCTCCCCACTGCAACTATAATTGATCCCCATCCACTGTCATCATACAAATTAATACGCACAGGCCTGGCGTGAGGATTTGGAGAGGGTCAGTAAAGAAAATCATTGAGATTCCCTCATTCTTAACTGACTTGTTGTGTATAAAAAGGGGAGGAAACTTTATCCTTCCTCCCCCAGCCACCTGCTGTCAGAGAAGTGGAGCCCAGCTGTCTGTGCTGGGTTTTGCACGGAGGTTATACAAGTCAGCTTTTTAATCCCGTGTTTCAAGGGACAAATCTCCAGATAAGGCCAGGATTGAGGGCTTTTTACTGATAGAATATAGGTGTTCACATTTGCAAACTGGACTCCTTATGTGATCAACGCAAATCATCATTGTAACTCAGTACCTCCAAAGGGAGCCACTGCTGTTTTTTCAATTAGCAGGTGCATTATCGTACTGTATGTGCATCATAAGGCCAAGTACATGCCTCATAGTTGTACTTTGGTAGCTCAATGGTAATAAAATGCCTCTGATTCATGGGAAGCCACTATCAGCCCTTTGGCTCAGCTCCGAGACAGCCAGGGGCAGTACGCAGCAGTGCCACGCCAGAAGGAGGAGCCCTGGACGAAGTGGGTATTCACACATGAAAGCTCATGCTCCAATACGTTTGTTAGTCTCTAAGGTGCCACAGAACTCTTTGACCCTTTTACTGAAAAAGAATGTGACTCTTCAGTCACAATTACTTCCCTGCTCCCCGCACCCATTTCTCCAAGTAGGAAATAATTTACTGCAGCTTTTTAATGTGGGTGCAGCTTGCTTCTTCCCTTGCATCAGCTCAACTCTGCTAGCTGGTGTGTTGGGGAGGTGAAACCAAGACTCCACCCACTGCCCATCCTCTGTCCTTGCTAACCTGTTTGGGATGAGGACTAGCAAGAATACAAGCCCTGCTCCCTCCCACATAGATAGACTTGGAGGTGTAATAAAGTGAGTGCTAATGGGCTTGTCTTCATTGTCTTAACTCGAGTCCCAGCCACACCCACAAACACTTCACTTGAATGTGACAGTGCTTTTAAGTTAGTTTGGCTGGCCTGTCTGGAGGTATAGGCTAAAACCTGAATTAGCAAAACTCATGTGTTTTTAATATGACCTCTCTGTATGTGGGCACAGGCACCAACTTTGGCTTTGCCCCAGGTCCCACTCCCACTCCACCCCTTCCCACCCCCACTCCACCCCACCCTGCCTCTTTCTGCCCAATTCTGCCCCCTCCTCTGAGCACGCCACATCCTCGCTCCTCCCCGCCAGCCTCCTGCACACCATGAAAGAAACAGGAGGAAGCACGGGGGGGAGGAAGCACTGATTGGCAGGGCCTGCTGGTGGGCAGGAGGCACTGGGGGGAGGGAGAGGTGCTGATAGGGGGACTGCCAGTGGGTGCTCAGCACCCACCATTTCCCTCCAGTGGGTGCTCCAGCCCTGGAGCACCCACAGAGTTGGGTCTACTGGAGGGCCACTGGAGGGCCAGTAGTCCTCCAATTCCTTCCTATGTGCCCAGAAAAGACAGACAAGTCCGTCCACAATTCACTGAGATGGCGGGGGGAGGGAGGGAACAATTCATAGAGCATCTTAGTTTACTGCATCACAAGAACCATGGGATGTGCACCAAAAAGTCTTAGTGCCACACAGGAGTGCAGTGACAATGCGGACACAGCAGCTCAGATGTTATTGCACACTGTGGGGTCTCCCACTTGAGCTAGGGTAACTTGAGAAGAGTAACTCAGATTGGGTTATTTACTCTTAATTGCAGTGAAGACATACCCAATGCGACTACACAAGCAGGTCTTACGGTTCTGTCCATCTCTTCAGAGGATGGGGTCTCAATGCAATTCTATGGTAATATGGTAATAGTGATGTGGCTAGTATTTTTTAATATTTTGGGAGAAGGCCAGTTATGATGGAACAAGGCCCCTGTCCATCATCTTTCTCTTGCTTCTATTGTACTTATCGAACCTCTTATTGGCTTTTATGCCCCTTGCTAGGTATAACTCATTTTGTGTGCCTTAGTCTTTCTGATTTTGTCCCCCCCCCATGCTCATGTATCTACCATAAAGGACACTGCTTACTTCACTAGGCTACTGTTGAGATAGATATGTTTAAGAGGTAGGCATAGCGTTGCTTAGACTACAGAAAACATGCACCTGGAATTACTATCATGCAAACCCTGTTTTCCTTGATAGTAATGGATGTAAGGAGAGACATTTGGTCTTGGGGTTGGAGAAACAGCATGGGCCAGAGGACAGAATTACAGTCTGAGTCCCAGCTCTGCCACTGACTCACTGTATGGCCTGGGACAAGTCATGCAATGGTTTTTCCATCTGTGAGAAGAAGTTGATAACCTTTGGCTGCCTGGTGGCAGTGTCGGGAGGAGTCGTCAGCTTATCTGGTTGCAGTGCTCTGAAACTGTAATGGGCTAAGTATTGTTACTGGGAAACAGGTGATGTTTCGAGCAAGCCTGAAGGAAGCAGCACCATTTTTAAAATTGTTTCTCCTGGTCCTGTCACCGGTTGTTTTTCAATGCCCATTTGACACCCAGCAGGATTAAATGATATGGAGGTAAAAATGCCTGAGCCCTGTCTATTGCATAGACTCCAGCACTGCTACCACTGGGGACAATTAGAGGTCTCAGTTCTCCTAGTTTTTGTGTCATTAGGAAAAGATTTTAAACCTATTTTAAGGTAACTTGTGGTAGAACAGTACAGGGAGCCTGGGGTTTACTTCAACCTGCTAACCCAACTTTCTCGTCTTCACTAGAATTTTACCTTGTGCTAGTTACCATGTGTTAGCTAAAAGCATTCACTTTTTTCCTAGTGAAGACAAGGCCTTTCTGTGAAAGCAGTTCAATCTCTGGCCCAGATTCTATCCTGCATTTTATAGAAGGCACAGAAGGGGGTGGGTAAAGGTAGTTTTCACCATCTTTGCACTTTCTGAAGTCTGGGCTAACACAGTCCCCGTTATAAAGCTAATTTATGGCAACTTTTCACAGAGACCTTCAGCCAGAATAGTTGAAGCACAGAACACTCTAGCCACACCCACTCCCATCGCCAACACACCTGGGCGTACCACTATCATGTCCCTATGCTAGTGGCTGTGAGGAATGCTGGCATAAAGTCATTACAATAGATCTATGATCAGGGGAATACCTAGCTGAGGTGTCCTGGTTGCTTTCGGCTCCTTTATGCCACAGGAAGAGTGCAAAGGAGCCAGAATGTAGCCAAGAATTTGGGACTCTACCACCATTTACTCCTTGCTTTCTCTGGAGACTGCCAATGTGGCTGCTAATTAATACAATTCATAGCTCTTCGGGTACAAATGCACAAACTGAAGTTTGTGGTCGTCTGAGAATCACATTGAACACTTTCCTGGTATGCCCAAGTATGAAATGTTTCACTCTGCCTTTCTTCAACGGTTCTTCTCAGAGATTTTGCTACTCTGGGATTCAACCATCTATGAAGCTGACTGCCCTATGTGCTCCTCTCTGCTACACACTGTGGACCCAATTCTTCACTGCCTTGCACCTTATGGAACCACTTACCACTGGGCTAAGTGGATATAAAACACTACCAAATCAGAATGGTAGCATTGTATACCAACTTTGCAGAGGTGTGGATGATGACATAAGCGACAAGGCAGCAGGGAAATCACACTCACTTCTTGTTCTCTTTCAGGCTGCCCCCATGCTCCTCTTTGTTTTGTTCACATGCTCAGCAACTGTTTTTTTCAGCCAATCAAAGTACCTTGCTTAGCTGCTTAGCACTCTCCAGCAGGGTGTTGTCTCTGCATTTTATTTCATTCAGTTCTCTTCCTCCCAATACCCTCATACCATCACTTGGTAGTTTTGATCTCATTTTCTTAAACAGGCAAATAGCACAGAACATCATAAGCCTCTTATTTCTCTTATGCATTCAAGGAATGAACTGGCCTTTCTGTAGCCCAAACTAATGCAGGTCTAGATTAGGGTGGCGAGACAGCAAGTGTGAAAAATTGGGACGGGGTTGGGGGGGTAATAGGAGCCTGTATAAGAAAAAGACCCAAAAGTCAGGACAGTCCCTATAAAATCGGGACATTTGGTCACCCTAGTCTAGATCATTAAGATGGTGTTTTTCTATTTGATCATTATTTTTTTATACATTTAAGACACATTTACAAATATTTTCTTGAAGCACCTGGTTTTTCCTTGCAGGTCAGCCATCCTGCTGACCAGGCTTGTCCCTTCTTAATTTGAGATCTGACAAGTGGAAAGGCTTTGGGCCAATTTCATAATTGGATGTAGTGATGAGAATATAATCTTTTATACTACTGTGGTTTTCCTTTTCAGCTGCATGGAGGTTGTATTCTCTGTGGCATGAGAATGTAACATTTACGAAGGGACATATTTTAGAATTTGTTCTATGTATTAATTTTCAATGTGCATAGAGAAGGTGAATGGTGGGGATCATTAGGATTTCAGTTAGCTCAGCATCCTATGAACAAATAGGTCCAATTGTATAATTAAATAGGCCATCCAAATACCGGAAAGGTTGTAACCAGAGACACAGTTTTCTAAGGACTAAGAACAATGCTGATAAAGATCAAGTGGCTAATTGTAAGCAGCAGCTTCCAAATTGCCTCCTGATGAATAAATCACAGTGGGTGACCCAAGCATATTTTCACATGGATACTCTCTCATTCACAGAAGCAGGGAGATGGAAAACATCAGGGGTGTGCTCCAATTGGCTGGAAGGGAATGAGAAGATTTTGGTTTCAGTAGGGATTACATCATAGATTTGTCTAATTATTCCTAGCTGGTGGAACTGTTGCAGAAAAGAAAATTATTTGTGAAGAGGCACAGAGAGCATGACTGGAAATCCACTGGGTAGAGTACCTGTGGATTGATGATCAGCTGTTATGATTTCCTTTGGGCTTCATATGAGGAATGATAATTCTTAATGTTTATACAGAGCTTTTTAGCTTCAAAGACATGTTACAGATGGGTAAACTGAGACTGAAAGGGTTAAGGAGCCAATCTAGTTCCCTTTGCCTCTCCCCCCCACTTCTGCAGATAATGAGAGTACTGATCACACAGGGTGGAGTTGGACACTGGGAGGTTGCCAGAGGGTGTGCACCCAACAGATTCTGAACAGTCTATCTCTGTTGGGTCTTTGTCTGCACGAGGTGCTGGGCCTGAGATAGAAGGGAAATGAGGGTAGAGACAGTTGATCCATAACCGTTATTGGTTGGTATTTCTCCAACACAATCAAAAGTGGAAGCTACAAAAATCTGGTGACCACATGATCATCTGCAGAGGTTCTTTGTGGTCTTGTAGGAAAGGAGTCTTCTGGGGAGTTTCCCTGTGCTCAACCTTGGAGTGGAGGACAGGATTTGCCACTTAGGGTATGTCTACTCTGCACCTGGGAGAATGCTTCCCAGTGTGGGTGGACAGACACATGCTAGCTAAAGGACCCCCTGGGTATGTACTAAGGTGGCTAGCCCAAGCCATCATCTGTTTAGCCCCCAGCTACACTGTTATTTTTCTTATGCTAGCTTAAGCAGAGCTAGCACATGTCTGTCTACTTACTTTGGGAAGCACATTTCCAGCTTCAGTGTAGACATACCCCGAATTAATTGGCCGAGGCCTCTGAAAGTGACTGTGCTGGAGCTGAGGTTAGAATTCAGTAATCACCAACCTCTCTCACCATGAATGTAGATACAGTAGATTATGCTTGATAGCAACCTGGATATTGACAACTTCTGGCTAATAGCAGCATTTAGCTGGGAATCAATCCTGTCCCATTGACTTTAATGTTAGTGGGAGTTCAATATTGGCAACAGCTGCCACTTATTAAAACATTTTTTGGAAGAAGTGCCCCAGCTGCAGGCAGGTTTGCGGGGCTGCAATCCGGGAAGGAAGCAGTGAGATGTAATGAGTCCAAACGCCTGTAGAGCACAGGGAGAGGTACAGTGCAGCCCCACAGGCCCCCAGCACCTCTGCTCCCCATAGAAAGCCCTAGCGCCCGGGCTGCAGCACCTCTCCCCACTGCTGCCTTGCCCAGAGGCTGGTTTGCAAGACTGCAGCCAGGGAAGGCATATCCCAGCACTTCCTTCCCTGTCTGGAGCCTCACAAACCTGCCTTCCTTTTATTAGCAACTTCCAGATAACAGCAACATCTTGCTGGCAACTGAGGGGTTACTAGTAACTGGAATCTACTGTACTATGGTGACAGGCACTATATAGCTAGAGGATTTTGGCTGGTATTCATGTGGCAATAATAGTTCAGTAGTAGAGTTCCCCAGTTCTTGGAGATTCGGTCATACAGCTTATTAAAAAAAGTGCCACAGTTAACAGGAATATTTTTCTAAGAATAGAACCGCCCTTCCCCGCAGCTTCTGTACAGAATGACAGGAGGTCTGCTGCAGTATTTATATCTACGCTTGGCAGAATTCAATTTCTTTCTTTTTTATAATTTTGCTGAATAATATTGATGTCTATTTTTAATTTTTTTTATTTTTATCAAATTAAATTTTCACGTTTAGGGAATCTTATGGTGGGGGAGGCTACAATAATTATTTATTGACAGTAGAACTAGAGATTCAAAAAGTTAAAGCTTTATAACCAATGAAACAAATTATCAACAATCTATGTCAAAATATGCAAAGTAAATAGCCTTAAATCAACTGCTAATCATTTCTCAAGGTCGTTTTTCTTACTTTGCCTATTTGTAAATTTAGATAACTATTGATGGAAACATTTTTTGCATAGGTTTGTGTGCATATGACAAAATCGTTCATTGTTGTATGCAGTGTTGTATCCATGTAGCGTCCTAGAATATTAGAGAGACAATGTGGGTGAGTGTAAAGGTGCAGGACTCACCCCTGCGGCACCCCCTACTGGTCATCTCAAGGAATTATTTCTCCAGCCGTCGGAGCACCCTCTGCAGGGCCGGTGTCCTGCTTGTAGCTGGCCCCGTGTCCCTTCCGGACCCCGGTGTCCCTTTATCCTGGGGCTGCCCCTGGCAATACCCCCACCAGTCTCTATGGGTCTCCCCTCTCTGGGAACCCCCCAACCCTCTAATCCTCACCTTGCCTCAGTCTGGGCTACCACCAGTCACCATCTAGCCCCCGCGCCCTGGGGCAGACTGCAGTGTAAAAGCCACTCATCATAGGCAAGGGGGTTCAGACCTGCTGCCTTCCTCTGCCTCCTAGTACCTCTATGGGCCTAGGACCAGGCCCTGCAGCCTGGGGGGTTGCCAGCCTGGAGCTCCCCTGGTCCTCTGGCTCTCCCCAGGCCTGCTTCACTCCCTAGGGTGACCAGACATCAAGTGTGAAAAATTGGGACAGGGAATGGGGGGGGGGTAATAGGTAGCTATATAAAAAAAAGGCCCCAAATATTGGGACTGTCCCTATAAAATCAGGACATCTGATTACCCTATCACTCCCAGTACCCTTTCTGTAGGCAGCCAGGCCCTGCTCTCTCCCAGCCTGGAGAGAGACTTCCAGGTCTCTGGCTCAATACAGGCCAGCTGCGGCCTGATTGGGGCATGGCCCAGCTGCAGCACTTCCTCAGTCAGCCCAGCATAGCAGCTCTCAGCCACAACCTTCTCCCAGGGCTGACTTTAGCCCTTTTTCTGCTGGAGTGCGGGGAGCTGCCCCACTACACACCCTCCCCCTTAAGATCCCACGGTGTGTGTGTGTGTGTCCTATCTCCCCAGCATTCCTCTCAGCTGGCCCCCCAGAGAGTCCCTCTCCTTGCGCATGCTCTCCAGTGCAAGGCACAGCCAGCTCCCTTCCTCCATAGTTTGGGTTCCCACGGTAGCCCTTCCAGCTCCCCGATGGGATCCCAGGTTTGTCTGGGGCCTCCCTGCCCCTGACAATCCCGTCTTTTGGGCCCTGGTCATCACCACCCCCTCCTTCGAGGCAGTCTCAGACCTGGCCTGGTCCTCTGGCCTCCCCCTCCTTCTCTGTACAGCACCAAACACACAAACATATAGCATATGCACACACACAACCACCCGTTGAGAGGACGGATAATATCCTCCAAAGCAATTCAGCTTTCAGCAGGCCCTTGCTTCAAGACACAATGCATTGATCAAACACAAAAACTCATGAGTAGCACCAAACAAAGCAATTCTCTTTATCAGTATGTATTGCAGCCTACAGAAACTCTTTCTCCTTCTCTGTCTCAGCTGCAGATAGATGACACACTCTCCCATGCGTCTGAAAGTGGGTATTCACCCATGAAAGCTCATGCTCCAATACGTCTGTTAGTCTACAAGGTGCCACGGGACTCTTTATTGCTTTACACCCTCTTTTAAATCCCTACCAGATCATGTGACAGGCAAGTAGCCCTCAATCCTTTCCTGGCTGTTTTACCCAGTCACACAATGATTATCACTCAGGAAGGCCACTTAAATACTCCCCACCAACAAGAGCCAGGAACTTACGGGGGGAGGTGTGGGGGGGACAGGGGTGAGTGTAGATTAGGGAGAGAAGGAATAAATGTGGTTGAAATAAATGTTATCAGAACTTTGTTGTTCACATGGAGTTTCAGAACACAATGAGCAAGAGTAGAGAACAAACTCTATGAAAAATATAGATGACAATAAATACCATAAGGATCAGGTCTGAAAATGTAGTTAATTATGGGGCTTTGTGACGTGCATCCCAGTGCTCTAGGATAGCTGCTGAGCAGTCCAGTGGAGGCATTGTCGAAGCATGTGCGAATCAATCTGGGGTGCTGGATCATCTGCGCCTGCAGGGAGCTATCACCTGGAAGAGCTAGTCTGCAACAGTAGCAGTTGTGACTAGCACAGAGATTGAGGTGAAGATACATTTATTTTATATTGAATCAAGTTTCTCATTTTTCTGAGAGAGGGAGTGTCCCAAGCTACTCCAGCATCAGAGGAAGCAGCATGGTCTGGTGGATAAAGATATGAGGAAACTTGGTTTCTGCTCCTAGCTCCGTCACCGACTCACTGGCTGACTTTGGGCAAGTCACTTAATCACTCTGTGTCTCAGTTGCCCCAACAACAAAATGGGGGTGATGATAGCTATGCATTTTTATAAAGATCTTTGAGATATATGGATGATTAGAGGTAAATATTATTATTCTAACTAACTCTCTTCAGGCAGTTATTTTAATAATCTTGCCCTCAAAAGAAAAATTGGAACAGAAAAAATAAAAGGTGATCAAATGAGATGCCCCAAAGGCAAAATTCAAACCTATTTTGATTTAACACTCTTTATTTCAGCGGGGTTTGGGGCACGCAGGGCCTCTGTATCTGGAAAGGGCATTAAGCTGCATGAAGTTCATGCAGGTAGAGCTGGGTGGGAATTTTCCATTGGAATGATTTTCTGACAGGAAATTCACTTTCAGCAAATTTGAAATTTTCCCAGTTTTGCAGGAAATTTTTTATTTTCAGTTGGAAAATCGTTCCCAGATCCATGGCTCCCTCACTCCTCACTAGCCTGCCTGGAAGGCCACTAGTTAGCCTGGCCTCCCAGGCTCCCGGAGCAGCCTGTCAGGTGGATTGCCCCAGAGCCAGCCCTTTCAAATTCCCAGACTCCCTGAGCTGCCTGACTCTCCACCCAGTGGTCTGCCAGAGCTCTGTGCAGTTCAGGAAGCTTCAGAAACATTTCAAAAGGATCCAAATGAAATTTCAGAATTCCCATATGGTGGGAAATTTTAAAAAACAACAACCAGTGTTTCATTGCATTTCAGAACGATTTTTTTTTTAATTTCGGAATTTCTTGTGGAATGGGAATTCTGGTTTCCTGCCAGATCCATGTGCACATCTCTTCTAACTCCTGTATATGAACTTCCTTCAATATGACACTAACAAACAATGTTCCAGGTGGCGTCTGTAAGCCTCTCTTCAGCTACAGAACAAGTACATCAGAAGAAGCAGCAGCTTCCCCTCCATACTCCCTACTGCCAAGGCACCTCAGTCTTGACCTAAGGGAGTGCACTTAGCAGGGGTGAGAAGACAGCTCAGTCTCCGCGGCTTATTCAGTTCAATCCTTGGCTTCTCAGCTGAGATTGCCAACACACTTTATGCAAAAGCAATACTGCAAGTTAATAGAAAGACCTTCCCTGAAACCAGTTGAACAGGCACAACGTGTTATACACATTAGAACAAAGGTCAGACTGGAAGCAAATCTCTGACTTGGGACTGTGTGACCAGATCAACTTCTTTAGCAGCAGCGGCATTAAAAAGCCTACACAAGCAATTTAAAAACAAACAAACAAAAAACATTTCTAGGCCCTACTGTGTCAGATTTTAGGAGGATAGACTGGAAATGCAAGCCTTGCATTAGGACCAGTGATGATAAATCAGGTATCATCTGGGCATGCAATCTATTATTGAATAGGAGATGCATTATTTAGATATGATGTATTATGTTATATATATATAGGGAACTGGGTGGGAGAGCAGAAAAGTGGCATTTGTTTGAACAACAATGAGGCCATGGGACAAGAACAAATGGCACCTCCAGCAGGACACTGAAGGAAGAAAAAGTGCAGTTGATCTAGTTTCTCCCATTGCAGATTATGAGCATGAAAACCATTTCTAAATGACAGATGATTCAGAACTGAGGAATGTCTCCCAAAAGCAATTGAAAAAGGAAGAGGAATCTGCACTGTATTATTTATAATGGAACATCTGACTTTAAAAACATTTGTTTGTTTATTCTAGTTTTTTCTGAATGCAAAAAAAAATAAATCTGTCCAACAGGGAACAATTTTAATATATTTCACGAGACAGATATGTTTTTCCTTTTCCAGGATGTATCAGTAGGAGACAAAGGAGGGTGCTATTAAATTTTATTACACAGTCCATGAATATGTTACAGAAGCAATTGAGACATCTGTTATTTTTTGTTAGAGCATCTCTTTAACAACAGTGCAGTGCCAGCTGTGTCAGCATTTCTGCTAGAAAGGCCTGCAGCCATCCCTCCTTGTGCTTTTACCCTTTCAGCTCTCACAAGCTACATAAGTCAGGCTGGGTGCATGCTTACCTTAGATATTGCAGTGATGAGGATCTGAAAGTACCTAGGATAGACTGGCTGTGAAATGTCCAAGGAAGACTGGAGGTTGAAAAACAAAGAAAAATTAAAGATGGGAAAGATCTGTTGGATAGTCCAGTCCATTTGTCCACCAGTGCAGGATTGTTCTCTCCAGGGCATTTTCTAGTTCATTGTCTGGTTGAATTTTCAGTTCTCAAATGGCGAATTCTACTGTTTCCATTGGGAGTCTATTCTACAGTCTAAAAGGAAGGTTTTCTTTATATTCACTAAGAATTTTCTGATTCTTAATTTCACCCTATCACTCTTAGACACACCCCTTTGTGCTGCCCTTAATAATTTCCAGCCATCCTTGATGATTTTAGACTTCAGATTATTGTAGGCTATTAGGCAGGGCTCAGCCCTGAACCCTTCTTCATGGGCAAATTCCACATCGTTTATGTCACTTTTCTCTGAACTCCCTCCAGTTTCTCTATATTTTTCTAGCAGTGAGGTGCTCAGAACAAATGCAGTATCGAAGGCATGATCACACCTGTGATATGTGGAGAGGGATTATTTTCAGCTCCAAGACATGATGCATCTGTGTTTAGATAGCCCTAGATTGCACTGACTTTTGTGGTGTGGTTGCATTGAAAACTCATGTTTAATTTGCTGCCCATTATCATCTTGCGTTCATATTTGCTTCCCAGAACCTCTCTCAGTTACTCCATCTGCTGGGTTGCAGGTGGGTATTCTCCTCTGTTCTCAGAGGGGAAGGCATATACCCTATGCAGCAGAGTCTGAAAGTCCTAGGCAGCCTAGGGCTATTGCTTCAGATGCTTGCAGAGTTTTCTCAATCTGTCATTCCTTCAATGTAAACAAATTGCAGTTTTTTATGGTTATTCTTCTGTTTGAGTCCTTAAAAATCAAGGTTTTGTTGGCTCTGGGTGGGCATAAAAGGTCTGATGGTACTTTTCAGAGAGACTCTGCTTATGTCTGGTCAAAGTTTCCTCTACCCCCCCAAGTAGTATGGCCATCACACTGGTGCTGCATATACATAGCTTGAAAAAGTGCTGTGGGAGGAGATGTTATAATCTGAAAAGCTTGGCAGGGTATATGACTGCCAGGGTATATGACAGAACAGGGGACATTGCATTGACACCAAGTTGCTCCCTTAGTCTTAGAAGTAGGATAAGAGCCACTGATGCCTGTGCTTCACTCAGAGAGAAAGTCCTCCTCTTATAGTTTATCAAGACAGGTTTTTCCTTCTTCTGGCCCACTATAGCCATCTAATGCTACATCTGATCAACATTGAAATCCGTAATTACTTAAGAATCCCCAAAGGTGTGAAGCTAGAATCACAGGACAATAGGAATCACTTATTTCAGAGAGAGGACCTGATCCTCAGCAGCTGGCCGGTTCAGGCGCATCTTACTTCAGAGTGAGAGTTTGACTTAAAACCAGATCTCCAACAGAGGTCAGCCACTAAAGAGAATTATAAATAGAACCAGGCGCAGATGGCTGGATGTTTTGCTGGATTGCATGGTACAGGGTTAGGTATAAATGACATCTACTTTCACAAAGTAGTTCACTATTTTTTTAAAAAACTTTTGAGAAATAGCTGCACAGACCACTGGGGGGATTGGGTGTATCCTGAAAGGAGCTGAGAATGTTGAAAGGCTTTAACAAAATATCTCAGACAAAGACCATCCTAAAATTCAATTGCATGCACTATACAATCTGAGGGAGATGAGAATCAATCAGGTTCATGCATCTGACAAGCAGCCATCCAGACAATGAAAGGAAAGAATTATATGAAGCACACAAGGTGCTAGGATTTCTTTCAGGATCATCAGTGGAGATTTCATTGCAAAAAGTGGCCATGAGGTGAAAAGGATAAGGCCCCAGTGGAGCTGTTTAAAATACAGTAGGAGACAAGGATGAAAAGGAAGAGAAGCTGAAAGGAACAAAACAACAGAGAAACTCAAAAGGGTAAAGGATGCTATAAGGGTAACTTTATTAGGACTGCCAGTCCAGTTATTATAGAAGACAATGCAGGACTCAGCTACAATAGCGCAATCTGATGAATGCACTGTGATATAAAATCTGATTAGTTTTGATGAGAACAAAAACTAACATACAAAATGATCCAAGGAGAAAACAAAATGATTGACTAATTCTGCGCTTACAGTGGCAAAGGTGGAAGAACAGGACAGAAGTGAGATAAATGTTTGAAAGACTGTGGTGTCAGAAGAGAACAGACACACAGCAGGTAAAAATATAGGTAACAAAAGGAATGTCTTTGTTAATAATACTTAGCCATTATATGATGAAAGCACTGTAGAGATATTAGCTAATCCTCACACCATTTCTGTGAGGTAGGTAGTTTTATTATCCTCATCTGGTGAATATAGAAAGCAAAGTAACTCACCAAGGCCCCACCATGCGTCTGTTGTCAAGCTAGGATTAGAACTCAGGCCTTCCAACCGTGTGCTCATTCCTCTTAGTGACAGTGTCTTTATTAAATTAGCCCATAATTTAAATGCAATTTAGCTCATAATTTTGATGTTGGGTGTTGTACCAAGATAATGGAACTGAACTGTTAAAGAAAACCTTGAGATGGACAAAGCTAAGAAGGTCACCAGACTGGAAACCAATATAATGAACGGGACTAGAAACTGAAGATCATCATGTAGAATATCAAGCAAGAAAGATACCCTGAGTTTGTGATATTCTCCCAGAAAAAAAAGTTATAGTAGCTGGACAAAGATTCTATCAGAATGGATCCCAAAAGATTGGGAAGCACAATTTAAACTGTAGAGCTGATATGGGATATTGGTTAGGACTACTGAGATGCAGAAAGCCCTATATGGGAGAGGAAGACTAATTCAGAGTGTGTTTTGCAGATATTTATAGTGCTTTCCCTCTTTTTTCAATGTATGGCAGTTGACAAGTCTGTTGTGACTTTATATTTAGAGACGAAAATTAGGAGCATGATGGAATAAATTAGCATTCTGAGAAAGATATGAAGAGTGACTGAGAATGAAAAGACTACACCTGGGCAGGCAAAATATGTTTAGAGATTTTAAAATATCTAGAAAAAATGCTTGAACAGTATGATGAATACATTTCCCCTCTGCTCTCTTTCCTTTACATATGTAAAGCTATCAACTAGGAACCATAACTGTATAAAAGATTCTTTGGTCAGTTTTTAGGATTACCCTTTGGAGTATTCTGGATAAGGATGTATTCAAGTCTAAACTCTGAACCCCCCACGTTTGGGAGTGTTTGGGGTTGGGGTCTTTTCTAGTTACTAAATGTCCAACGGTTTTCTCTCCCAAGGCTCACAGAGCCACGTTGCCAAATGATTGCTTGAAGTGTGTAATATTTCTCAAAATGGTCAGATTTCTATGGACCCTTGATGCTTGTGAATGGTGCGACATTCAGACCTGGTCTTGCAAAACTCACTCACATAAATAGTCCTTATTTATGTGAGTAGTTGCATAGACTTCAGTGAGTCTACTCGCATGTGTCATGAGTAAGGATTACAGGATTGGACCCTGAGAGAGGCTTTGCCATTGACATTGATAGGAACAGGATTTGACCATCAGTTAATAAGTAACAATATTCTTTACACTTCTAGTTAATGAAATAGTAACATAGTAAAAGAAAAATTCATAATCTTGTGAAGGAAGTGTGAAACAGGAAAGATATATCTGGCACCCCTCTGCATTGATACTACCCAGGGGCGGCTCTACAAAGTAGGCTGCCCCAAGCAGCGCGGAGCGCTGCGCCGCCCTTCCCCAGTCCCGCGGCGGGTCCCCTCTTCCCGCGGCTCCGGCATCCTGGGAGGCGTCATTTAACTCGGTTGAGCTCCGCCGGCATGCCTGCGGCAGGTCCACGGAGCCCGGACAGCGGACCTGCCGCAGTCATGCCTGCGGGAGCTCAACCGGGCAGCGGGAAGACGGGACCCGCCGCAGGCTGGACTGCGGCGGGTCCGCTCGCCCCGGGCTCGGGTGGCCCTCCCGCAGGCATGCGGCGGAGCTCCACGAGCCAAATGACACCCTCCCCAGGATGCCGCCCCAAGCGGGCGCTTGGCCCGCTGGTGCCTAGAGCCGCCCCTGATACTACCATCTTCTCTGGGCTACAACTGCTCTTATATAATAAGATAACAGGCACCACTGAAACAGGTAAAACCTTAATCCTGCAGGGCTACACCTGCCTGGAGCCCAATTGACTTCAATGGTGCATCTGTTCTCAGCGAATTGTGGAATAGGGCCCAAGATACACAGAAAGAGAGAGACACTGAATCTTGTGTTCTCTATTATGCCCTTAGAGACATTCTTCCTCGGTGTGATTAAGCTACCCAGCCAACCAGTGTACAAAGGGTGCTGTGACTTGAACATTTACTATCTGCAATAGTTACATTTATTGGGATTTTTCAGTATATCCCAATATAGAAAATACTATGGCAATGGTAAATATTACATTATGGTAAATGACAAGGTCCATTTTTAATGGTTGTTGTTGGGGCCCCACAAAACACAGCTGTACGTGCTTTTAGATGTGAGTGAGAACTATTAAAGAGTATGTGAAAGCTGAAACAAGAATTTTAAAGAATTTCAAAACTGGGGTTTCCAGCTTCTAAATTATATCTAGTATTTCTCTGTTGACCGACAGAGTACTTCATTTAAAACTCCTATTGAGATGGAGGGAGCTTCGAAAAGGGACAGTTTCAGCAAATTAAGGCCCCAGTCCTGCAAACACTCAGGCATGTGCTTACCTTAGCACACATGAGTAATCCCATTGAACTGAATGGTACCACTCGTGCTGAAAGTTAAGCATGTGCA
This sequence comes from Mauremys reevesii, assembly GCF_016161935.1. Classification (NCBI taxonomy): domain Eukaryota; kingdom Metazoa; phylum Chordata; order Testudines; family Geoemydidae; genus Mauremys; species Mauremys reevesii. Next base: position 80,282,187 of record NC_052626.1, read on the forward strand.
TAAGCGTTTGTAGGATCAGGATCACTGAATTTTTTAAAGAACTTGCATGTACCTGGTCTTGTAATTTTGATTCCTGTGCCCATTTTAAGCTATTTTTTTAATGTTCTACATAAAGAATCTTCCTAACACAGTCCTGTTTTTGTAATAAAGTGGATTTTTTTGAAATATCTGAACTGTCAGTGGTGATGTGTAGGACTCCAGGTGCTCCCGCTCATGGTATTGTGGAAGGAGATGACTTTAAATACGGGGCCCAGGTTTACTTCAAGTGCAACGCAGGTTACAGCTTAAAAGGCAGCCGTGTTGCCTACTGTCAGCTTGATGGGAGTTGGTCAACACATCATCCTGAATGTGGTAAGGTTGCTTTAAGTTTTGATTCTTATCATGCCTAATCCATTGTATTGTCATTAAAACAAGCTATTGGGATTTAAATATTGGAATGTCCAAATCTCACTTGGAATTGGGCATATTCATGACTTAACACAATGTTCTTTCATTTCTGTATTTTTAAGACACCATAGTGAATATTAATTTACTATCTTGGTGCCCAGGCCTGCAATCCTTACTCAAGCTAAGCTCCCATTGTTTCATCTATGCCTAAGCAAAGACTGCTGGGCTTGGACTATGATTGCACAATTTCTAGAACCTGAAATACAAAAGAGGACCATGTGTCTTGTGCATTAATGAATAGCTATTTCCAGCATGACTGTGCATCTGATGTTTCTTCTGAAGAGGTTTGTTGCACTCTGTGGCAGTGATTAAGTGACGTATTGTGGGGAGAACAGAGTAACATAGCAATAGGACAGTTGTGCTAGAAAAAGAAAAATACTTTTGGTTAATGTTGCCTTGCTAGTATGAAGCAAACCTTAGATTTGCCATTGAAGATCCAAATCTTTCTTTTCCACCCCTCTGGCCAAACAGCGTCATGTATATATTTCTTCTTCCAGAAAGACGCTTCTGTTTCAGTTGTTTCCCACTGGACAGCTTTTGTTCCCAGATTCCAGAATCCGTTGCACTGCTTGGAGTAGGGCTTTCAAAAAGATGCTAAGGCAAACAATGCAAAATATTCTGGGGAATATTTGGGAACTCCTTAATAAGAGCTCTTGGAGGTCAGCAAGCACAATTAAGGACATCCTTTGGGATGGATAGAAATTCTCCAACTGAAATAAAATATTTTGGAGTTGGGTCTATGACAGTGTCCCTAACATTACGATGACATTGGCTGTACCTCTTTAGTCTATAACTTGGTCTGCCTCTAGCCTTGTCTATTATTAAAGCTATCTAGGTTGTAAGAAGTGTGTTCTTCCCAACTGGCTTCTCCTTCTGTTTAATCTGTCAGATAAGTCATAGCCCTATACTTAACTTATGTCACAGTCTGACACCACAGAAATGATAGTGCTGTCACAAAGTCAGTGATATGCAGGGTCATATAGGAGAAGGCCCTTTTCAAGTGGAGGCAGTTAGCTTACTTGGTTCAGAGAAGTTCAGGGACTTCTGAAATACAAGGGCTCTACCAACCACTTGGTGCAACCATGCTGGATGCTACTATGGAAAATAGTGTACAAAAAAGGGCTCCTTGGTGTGATTTCTTTGCATTACTCAACAAGGATAGACTGACGTAGTGTGGTTTCCTCCTGTCCAGAATGACAGGCCAGATGGCAGCCTGGGTCAGTGCCTGTAGGCAGGTTAAGTATTTGTAGGGTAACTACAGATAGGCACATCAGGTATCTTAATTCCCCATCTCCATTTCTGTGACTTTCTGTGAGATCACATGGTGATGGGAGTTGTACTGTGAGTCATGACCACTAGCAATGTACCAGCCACAAGGTCTTGTGAAGGCAATGAAATTAATACGTGAACAGGAGTAAAGCAAGGGGGAGAATGATGGAACTAAACTAGAAGCAGGCATAGAGCTTCCTTCCTCTCCCTCTCCTGAGCGTCAGGGAGCTCAGCTTCACCTCTTCCTGCCTCTTCAATATGGTCCTGATTCGGCAAAGACTTACGCATGTGCCTAACTTTAAGCAGGTGATCAAGTCCATCTCTATTCAGCACGGCACTCAGGCATATGCTTAACTTTAATCACGTGCTTAAGTCCCATTTAAGTTAATGTAAAAAGAACATGCTTAAGCACTGTGCAGAACAGGGATGGATTTAAGCATGTGATTAAGGCTAGTCATATGGTTAAGTGCTTTGTTGAGTCAGAAAGTATCTGGCAAAATGAAGACTTATGCCCAATTCAGGAAAACAGATGGGAATTGCATTGACCCCATCTATGATGCAAAAAAATACACATTAATTTCAGCCTCATAAGAAAAGCAGGGGGAAAAAAGTCAATGATTGCCAATGGACAATATTAATGGGAAATATTTTATTTTTATTACAGAGCTTCTAAATGCGTAACACAAACAACAGAAAGCTGAAAAAAATAAAGAGTAGGGGGAAATATCACTTTAAGGAACATTTTCAACTAGTTGTAAGCCACAAAAAAGCAGTAAAGGGTAGGAGAAAAACAAAACAAATAAAGGGAAAAGAAAAATGGGAAGGGGATTGAGGAAGAAAAGGAAAAAAAAGTTTTTTATAGACAGAACCTAATGTGAATAAGAACGTTTTCATGTTTGTTCTTTATTTCAGAGAAAATCAGTGTTCTTTATATTTCAGCACTTCCCTGTATTAAGATTGCTATGTTAATGCTAAAAAAAAAAGAGAGAAAAGAAACTGAATATAAACAAAAGTGAACCTAAGTAATCTAGTTTCATTATCCAAACCTAGTGAAATGTGGAAAGTAAATAAAATAGGAAAAATGGTGCAAAAGACTCTGTATTATGTATATGCTTAATTTTATGCACTGTAAGTAGTCCTGTAGAAGCCAATGGAACAACTCACTGTGTAAAGTTAAGCTTATGCCTAAGGTTTTATAGGACTGAGGCCTAAATTAGATTTTTAAAATTGTTTTCGGTTTAAACCCTTTCAGCTTTTAAAAAACCTACAGCGCTGTTAGCAGTATGGCTATTAAGTCTAGGCTAAGACTTCTACATTGACATTGTCCCTTTAATATTTGTTGCTGACTAGTCCTGGCATCACATTTAGTTAAAAAAAATAATTGTAAATTAAGTATAATTTGTGTAGCACTGTCTGCATGAAATGTCAAATGATCAGGGGCTCACAATTCATTTTCTGTGAAAAATGTTTACTTTTTTTTCTTGTTAGTTCTACAAGAAAAAAACTGCTCAGACCCTGGTGGCCCATTCAATGGGTACAGAAGAGTGGTGGAAGACACTGGGCTAATGACTGGACGCTATGCAAAAATCGGCACAGTCATTGCTTTCTTTTGTAACAACTCATATGTTCTTAGTGGTAATGAGCAGAGGACCTGCCAAGACAATGGAGAGTGGTCAGGGAAACAACCAATCTGCATAAAAGGTAGTTTTCAGTCTCTTTGCTACAGCTCATAAAAAGTGATATGTTTTACCTGGAGTTTGTTTTGTATATTATTTTCTGGTTAAACTATCTGTTTTCTAAATGCCTTCAATAAAAGTGTGTGAAATGACTCAATCAGATTGGCACCCGATACTGAAGCTGATAGTCTGCCAACTTTCTCTGGCTGCTGAACTCAGCCAGGGAAGATGCTAGTGATTCCAGCTGAAGTTTCTTCCTTTAAGAAAGAATAGAAATGTATCTCATTTCCCCCAATACCTTTGTTTTCCCTACTCTCATATTGGGATCAGATATGGGCAGGGTCAGTGAATCAAAGAAGACCACCGAGGAACTGGAAAATGAAGAAAGGTCTATTGTGTATAAGGAATTATTAGCCTTGCTGTCACAAGGTCCAGTTTGCAATCAGGCTTAGTCAAGAGGACTCCTTACAATAGTAAGGATTTGCAAGATCAGGCTTACAGTCTGCAGCCTTTCAAGACTTGGTTCAGCAATCCATCTGCATTCAGCAAAGCACTTAAGCATGTGTTTAAGTGCTCTGCTGATTCAGGGTCTAATAGACGTGTGATGGGAACCACCACAAGAGGAAGGAATTTGTGTTGGGAACCGTCTAAACTTTTCCCCAAAGAGAGAGAATTTTGTAATACATATTACCAGATTTTTGTTAAACAAAATGAAATATCATAAGGACAATTATTTATCCTTTTGGGGTTTTGTTCTGTATTTTAAGGTTTAAATACCCCCGCCGCACATTGTGTTAAGTGCTCCATTGATAGAAAGTACCTTTTCCTGCTAAGCCTTTCGATTGATGTTAACAATAACATATGTTATTAATCAAAAATGCAGCTCAATATTGTAGAATGCCACAGTCTATGACTTCTCCAACATGCAGATGAACCACATCCAACAGGAATCCCACAGTCCATCCACTGTACTGGAGGGAAAGAGATCTTGGCACAATCAGCTGCATTATTAAGGACCCATCAAATATCTATTCTCCCCACCCCCAAATAATTATAATAGACATAATTTAAAGTCCTGGGATTCCCCCTTCTGTTATCTTAGGCAAATTTGAGTCAACTTGTTATGTTCGTTCGAATTAGGCCCCTCTCCCAGGAGAGTGTACAAGCTGATAGGTTGGCAGCTCTCTGTAATATCCTACTATTTTCATGCCAGGTGCCCAAACATCTGGATTATCCATGTATGCCTAGGTAGATGGTGATTATATATTTTAATTCAATTTAACAAAAATTCACTCAGATTGCAAATAATCAGATGTGGTCTTTTAATTATTGCTCTGCAAAAGCACTGGTGGTCATTTCTCTCTCTGGCTAAAACTATTATACCTGCCTAAGGCAGAAGAAACTCAGATATTACAAGGATGGGTGCCTGGCAAATGAGATAGATAGATAGATAGATAGATAGATAGATAGATATAGCTAGAGCAACAGAAAAAGTATTTTTAGGGGCAGAGAAAAAACTGGGATCCTCAATTAGTCTCTTGTAGTATATCACATTCTTGGTAGACATTGAAAAGAGTTTGAGAGAGATTGAGAGAGAGCTCGAGCTCAACTCTTTTCAATGTACTGGGAATGTAATATACCACAAGAGACTAGCTGAGGATCCCAGCTTTATCCATCTATCTATCTATCTAGGCAGGTTTAACAGGTTTACAAATCCTTGCCATGTATATATCCGAGACAAAACAAATTATCATTCCAACCGTGAGCATTTGTTTAGAGAAACATACAGTAACATAATAATCAGCTCTCTCTATAACAGGGCCAACAACAGGGGTGTTACTGCATATATTTTAATGAATATAACTATATCTATTTATTGCCTCTTCTCTTAATCCAGTCCATTGTTGCTAGTGGCAGGAAAGGTGGACAGGTATTTGAACCATAACATTTGAGCTCTGAACATGGAAAAGGATTGTGCAACATTGTATTTTTTCTAGCCTGCAGAGAGCCAAAGATCTCTGACCTGGTGAGACAGAAAGTGCTTCCAATGCAGGTTCAGTCAAGGTGAGATTGTAATGCCTCAATTTTAAGAATGTTTGTAGTTTATTCCCCCTACCGGATGCAGCCAGAATTAGGGTTCTGAGCTTTGTAACAGCTAACAGGGATTCCCCAGAGACTCCCTGGGGCTAGTGATGGTGTTTTGCAACTTGGGACTGTGGGGTTTTACTGAAGAAACTGGAGGTGAAGGGGGAAGGGATCCTAGGGTGGTCTATTGCAGTAGGCATCATCACTCAAAGAGATGCTACATGATGTGGTAGGAAGTTGGGTTGGATAGGGATGGGAAAGCTTGGTCAGAAAAAAATCAGAGTCTGCCATGAACTTTTACTCATTTCTCAAAAAGAACCCAACCCAAATCTGTCTGGGGATTCTGCCATGTTCAGAGTAACTCTTTTATAATCGTCATTATTTTTTGGTTTTGTGCCACTCTGCAGTGCTGATCTTGTATGTTTTTAGAGGCAGTGCAAACATCACCAATATCTTCAGTCTCCCTCCTACACACACACACACACCTCTAAAAGATTCACACTGCTTAACACACATGCCACCAAGAAACATATCTGGCCCTTATCACTATAGTATCTGGGCATCTCACACTCATTAATTGAATTTGTCTCCCCATGCAGTAGGAAAGTATTATCCTCATTTGTACAGATGGGGAACTGAAGCAGAGAAAGTGATTTGTCGGCTGTTACACAGAAAGTTGGCAGCTGAATAGGGAACTGAACATAGGCATCAGAAGTCTTAACCTAGTGCCCTATCAACTGGACCATCCTTCCTATTCAGACTTCTTCTTGTTTAAAGAAAAGAAATTGACTTTACTGCCACTGCTCTCAGCCTTAGTATCTTGGCTTTGAGGAGTGTCACATGTAATCCACATACATAAGACAATCTGTCTCTCTAGAACCATAAGGGATATATGCTTAAGTATCATGAGAAAAATCTATCCCCCAGGCATTTCTGGCTCGACTGACTGCAACAGGTAGCAGGAATCTCACAGGAAACTAATTTCCTGTCCATTTTTGCAGTTTTCAGTAGGTTTCCCCACAAGCAATCAGACCTTCATGTACTTCCAAGTGCTTTCTCACAAAGATCATGTAATTCTCATGAATGAAGGATTTAAAATATTAGCTTTGTAAAGTTCATAGTACACATTCAGAATGATTAATTTCATTTTGAGAGCACATTTAAACTTTAAAAATAGGTCCCATATTTCATCAAATCAGTGCAATTCCTAAACTAAAATGTAGTGATTGGTGCAATTATATATTCTCTCTGGTATGGTAATTATCTCTGTTAATTGCAAAATCAAGCTACTTTATCAACATGGTTTAGTCTGAATCTTTTCCCAATACTGCCTATTATAATGCACTAGAGAAAAAGAATGAGTCTAAACTCCTCTCTAGTGAAAATTAATTATAGCGACACCCAGTTCTAGTATAATTTTTCCATTTAAAAATGCAGCATCACATGTCTTTTGCAAATGGTGATAACATGAACTATCATCCACAAAATATTCCTATGTGACCGGAGACATTCCAGAAAAAGTAAACTAAAAAAAACAAAAACAAAAAACAAACCCATCTATAAAAAGGTTGAGCTGCAAATGGGAATTCTGCTAAACTGTGTTGGAGAGTTTTTTACCTTGTGCTTCCAGCAAATAAGCAAAGCCCTTGTGTTTTAAATGGTACTTAGCACAGCTGGTGATAAAGCAATGATCATGATCTTTTTTGTCATATTATTATTTCCCCGTGTTTCTTGTGTGGTGAAACAGGGAGACACCTCTGCATCAACTCTACTCTTCTGCATTCAGTAAACAGAAGCTCGAAATATATCCAACCAAGAAGCCAACCCTGCCCTTTGGAGATCTGCCTCCAGGGTACCAGCATTTGCACACTCAGCTTCAGTATGACTGCATTTCTCCCTTCTACCGCCGCCTGGGAAGCAGCAGGAGGACCTGTCTGAAGACAGGAAAATGGAGCGGGCGGGCTCCCTCATGCATTCCAAGTGAGTTGTTAAGAAGAAAAGAAATGCACATCTCCTTGGGGGGACATATATTCATCTTAGATAATTGGAGATTCCTAACAATGTAGGCTGCCTGTGCTCCCAGCTGGGCGAGAAGGCTCAATGACACTGGGAAGACAGATGACTCTTTCTACTCCTCAGCGGAACTTCTGTTGATGACACCAAGCAAAGAGTCAAGCTTTCAGTTTTGTAATTTGCCAGCAGGCTTTCTAATCATCTAGCTAAGCAATAGACTTAACCAAGTTTGCCTATGATTTGGAAACATTTTCCTATTATTCACATTTTCCTGTCGCACTTAGAGCAAATTCTGTTTTTCACTTGTCTCTGCACTTTGGCAGATAATTTACAGATATATCAGACCAAAAGCAATATAGTGGAACCAGTGAACTTTTAAGAGGCTACTCCCTTTACTCGATCCCTTTACTCGATAGGATGGGCCTATTTTGCAAAGTTCAGAACTGGGTATGAATTAGCTCAGAGTTAGGGGCTATGTAAATCTGGGGATTTGGGAGAGCCCATTATTGTCATAGGGGCAACTGTAAAATTCAGATCCAAACAAAAGTTCAGAGGGCTTTGGATCTGGGACTTTGGTTTGGGCTCATCTCAAGTATCAAGAAATATTTTTTTCAGTCTTTAGTTGCATAAAGCCCATTTCTACGAGATGACCCATTTCTAGTCGATTCTTGTGTGGTTGCTTAAGATGGATTTTAGGGTGGAATTTTCACATAGCTGTGGTGTCATTCTGATTCTTTCATGTCTTTATGTAGTTATATTGTTATAGAGCAGTCTTACAAAATTGTAATGGAAAATTACTAGTTCAGATGCAAAATTTACCTTCCCACCTTTTACCAGAAATTCCAATGAGAATGAAAAAAAAACTAATATTTTATTCGCCCTTTAAAAATAAAAATTCTCAAGGTGAGTGAGTAGAATGTTGCAAGGCTGATCCAGGGGTGAATTGGTAAACATTTTCCTAGTGCTAACAATAAAGTTTAGTACCCTAAGGTGCACCATAGTTTGGAATCAGGAAGTGGAGACATTCAGATTCTTGAGGAAAAAGAATCAACTCATCCTGGGTTCGTATTTTTACAGTCTGTGGAAAAACGGAAAACATCACTCTTCAAAAGACTTCATCTATCAGATGGCCCTGGCAAGCAGCCATCTATCGGAAGGCCAATGGGGTAAAGGATATCAGCCTCCGGAAGGGGGCGTGGATCCTGATCTGCAGTGGGGCCCTGGTGAACGAGCGCACCGTGGTGGTGGCAGCTCACTGTGTCACTGACTTGGGGAAGATCACTGTCCTCAAGACAGCGGAACTCAAAGTGGTCTTGGGGAAATTCTACAGGGACGATGACCGAAATGAGAAGACCATCCAGAACTTACGGGTGAGTAAGGCATTCAGATGGGAGTGGAGAAATGCTGACAGAGATGCAGACCCGGACCACCCCTGTGGTCCGTCTTGAATGAAGAGAAAAAAGCCTATTCATAGGAATATGTATTATATATATTTACATACTTTTGTTTTGACATTCCTGGAGCCTGAAGTCCCATGTTCATTGACAGAACTGTTGGGGGGCCGGGAGGAAGGGGCTCAGCAGCACTGCAAGCTTCCCTGCATATCATCCCACTAACATCCCTCACTTCTGACAAACAGGGATGAATAGACTAGTTCAGCTTGTTGAGCCCATTAAACCATTGGCCTCTTGGGTGAAATTGCCAAAAAAAGAGATGCCAACCGGTGATTATGTTTTTGGAGAGGGAGACACATGTCCACTGATCCTGGTCTGTCGCCATCAACTCATTATACATTTCAGCCCCAGATCTGAATAACTCCAAACTTTGGGGAGGTTTGGATCTGACTCCAGATCCATAGATAACAGTTCAGGTCCAGTTCGCATCAAAGTAATTTGATGAGTTAATTGATTTTCCAAGCTAATCTGGGCAATCTAATGGTTTCATATAAAAATCAGGAGAAACTCAGCAGTTTTCAATGTGTTTTTCTTTTTGATTTTTGAGTTCATTAATATGTTCTCTCCAATAAAATAGAATTGCTTTGTTTTTTATTTTATATTCAACTTTCTGCTTCATTTTGGTACCTAACCCCACATTCCTCTGCCCCGCCAGAGTATTTTACTATTCTTGATAGGAATATCTTTCCCTATTCTGCTCCTGCTGCCTGGAGTTTTCTTCTGACAGCATCTTATCAGCCTAGTAGGGATAAAAGATTAGGCTCTAAAGTTATATATTGCATAATGCATTAACTCTTTCTTTTGCAGTGAGTTATTGGAAGAAACTCAGTAAGATATATTTTAGTTCAGCTGTAGGACACTGTTACATTTCTGCAGACTGAAACAGACATGCAGTCAGTCATTGTCCACTAAAGGACTAGGCAAAGTTTTCTCAATAAAAGGTGAAGCTACTTGAAATATATTTCCCTCTTCCAATTTCATTGCAACTGTAAAATGGGCCCATTTTTGTTGAAAAATTGATTGCCTTTCATTATTTCTTTCTTTTTGCTGTCAGTAAAAATTGATTTGATCCCAAGCAAAAGTTGTCTTTGAAACACCGCATTTGAGTGTTTTGCATGTTTTTGATTTGAAAGAGGATTTGACTGAGTTGCATAGACAAGGAACCTTTGAGTGGTGCGAAACCATCTGAAATGAAATATGAAATTATCGTGGAAAAATTGTCACTGATTTCCCATTCTTCTATTGTCCATCATTAGTAATCCTGTAAATTTTCCTTCTCCGGTTCCTTCCTAGATTTCTGCCATCCTAGTGAATCCAAACTATGACCCCATATTGCTTGATTCCGACATGGCCATTGTAAAACTTCTGGACAAAGCCAAAATCAGCAGCCACGTTCAACCCATTTGCCTGGCATCTGCTCATGATTTGGACCCATCCACAGAAGATTTAAAAATAGTGATTACTGGCTGGAAGATACTGGCTGACATTAAGGATCCCAGCTACAAGAATGATACAATCCGCATGGGAGCTGTTCAGATGGTGGACTCGCTGTTGTGCGAGCAGCAATATGAGGATAATGGAATCCAGGTCATCATCACTGACAGCATGTTCTGTGCCAGGCAGCACCCCACTGCCTTTTCTAACATCTGCCCTGCTGAGACTGGAGGCATTGCAGCCATAACTTTGCCAGGAAAAGCGTCTCCTGAGCTAAAATGGCACCTGATGGGATTAGTGAGCTGGGGTTATGATAAAACTTGCAGCCTAGAACTCTACACTGGTTATACCAAAGCAATCCCATTCAAGGACTGGATTGAGAAGAACATGAAATAAAAAGCTGGGACTGGAAATGGCCTTTTATAAGTTTCGTAGTTTCTCTCACAATCTCTACTGCTTTAGGCTTCTCTTCCCACAGATGAGCCACATTTGGGATTTGGTTAAGGCAGATGCCCTGACAATTTGTCATAGGCGCCGCTGTTCAGTGAGGCCACTTTACTTACAATACAGGCTCTCTCTGCGTGAGGGGTTTCAACATATCTCAGCCTGCCTGTCTCCCTGGGTGGGAAGATGGTGCTTGGCTCCTGAGTCTGACACCCATAAGCAGGACAACTGGAATGGCTGAATTCAGTCTGTGGTATATAGTCAGCTAGATAAATGGATCTGTGTGCATTTCACAAAGGAGCATAGGTTTGAGAGAATTTGGAGGTTGGAAAGAGTAGCCTGAAGTAATTACTATGGATGAGCTTGTTATGGTGTATTCTCTGTATTGCCATAGTATGATGTATTCTTTCCCCCTCCTGAGTGCTGTACACATTAAACGAAGGTTTGTTTTTTAACCTATTTAACCATGTCTGATATCACTTTTATTCAGAGTCCCTGTCTCCTTTTTTATGTCCTATTGTCAGTGGGATGGGCCTCTCCGCTTAGTGGTTATGTGGTAGGGGAACCCAGTCCCTTCCCCTCCACTCTTTTCCAACCCAAGAGCCCTCTTGAGCATCATAAGGCAGGAGTCCACTACTGGCAGTCTGTCTAATGCCTCCCCTGAGCCTCCTCAGCAGGGTAGGGATTCTTGGCCCTGTGCAGCAGACCTCCCTTGGGAAAGCCTTCCTGGCATTGTCCCTTTGCAGCAGCAAGCACAGGTCTGTCTCGCTCCACCTACCATCCTGCTGTGCTGAAGAGACTCCGTTCCACGTCCCTCCTCCAACTGGAGCAGGCCCATGGGGCAGCCCAGAATTGTTCCTGCAGCCTTAACTCTCTAGTGTGGGGGTTTGTCTACCACATCACTCCTACCAAGAGGTATTTTCTGCCTGTGACTGCATGTGCATTGCTCTCACTGGGTGCTGTTCGTGCACATTGAAAGGAAAAAGTGGCACGAAGCCTCAGGTTTAAGGTGTAAACAATTGACAACTTTTTGGAATACATTCAGCTCTGTTATTGGTCTACACAGAAACACTATGATTAAACACAGTTGTAAAGTCCTCGTCACGTATTAAAAACACTAAAGGTATTTTTCAGACGCCTTCTCAGGGGCGTATCCAAGACCTAGTAAGGCCTAAGGGAGTGGATCTCTTTAACACATTCTGATTTGATTTACGATCAGTGAAGCCCTTCGCTGAATCCTGCAGAGTTAGAGTGATGGTCATGATAAACTAAGTAGTCTATTTCCAGCTCTGACTTCTACGATTCCATGAAAACCTTGGTTAGACAGGGTTAGCACTCAATGGTTTCTCTGCATTTACAGATTTGAAAATTATTTAAATGATGGACATTATTGCTGCAGATAGCAATATGTAGTTTAGTTTGCTTTCAGTGGCAGAGGGACTCAGTGTGTTATCTTTTGGGTAGTGTTATTTTTATTGGCAATATGAGTAGACAAATGCATTGCCAAAGTTCAAAAGTTTAAGGGATATGGCCATAGCAATTGACTTCTCATGTTGCATTTTTCTGTTCCAGTTCAATTCCCAGTTAGCCATCTGCCAGCGGACTATGCTTGGCTGACATGCTGCATGGCAAGAAAAAAAGTCTTAATTAAATTTGAAAAATCAGGTCTATTTCATTCCTTCTGTGGGAGGAACTATTTGCCAGTGAATGTATGGGATTTCCTACTCTTACTGTAGAGGTTAGATGTAATTAGGTGACAGTTTTGTGGAGAGGACTGTCTTGCAGTAGGTCAATGCTAGCATTCCTAAGGCTATTAACAAAGAATGAACTAAGAGCATGACAAAGGAAGATACTTGTATATTGGAACATATCCTATCCAGTGAGAGCTCTTTCATGGCTGAAAGAAAGGGGAAGGTGAATCTCTCTATCCTTAATAGTTAGAGTCACTCACTCCCAAAGCAGAAATAAAGAAGGGCCAGGCCTGATTTTCCTCTCACTGACACCGGCGTAACACCAATGTAACTGCATTGCCTTCAGCAGTTATTGAGGACTGAAACCAATGTGAGTGAGAGGAGAATAAGACCCCAAATTCCTCCTTTTTCTGGATATAAAAAATGCCCAGATAAAACCTCCTCAGTGCTCTGGAGTCCAAGCAGCATCGCAAAATCTCATTGTGAGTTAAGTCCAGCCTCAACTTCTCCTCTTCTCCCTTTTATACCTATTAGCTGGGCCTAGTAGCATTATGATCCCCAGCCATATCCATTCCTCAGCCACTTATCTTCTCCCTGACTAGTTCCAATCTCTCACAGACCAGACAGGGAAAACTGAAAGGTTGGGCTTTAGCTATATCTGAGTGACCATAACCCAGCTTTCCACTGGCTACCCAAGAGTCAGATGGGTAAGAGCGTATGTACCCCATCATGGCAAGTAGAGGGATTCAGCTGAAGGAATTACAGAAATGAACTTCAGAATAAGTAAAAATAATTACACCTGTTACATACATCAGAACTCAATTTCCCTTCATTTTGCAAAGTCCATGAATCTGTTCTGAGAGGACACAGACATGAAAACTCCAACCCAGGCTGAGAGTTTGTCAGAGTCCAGGTCAAGAATTGTAACACATTTTGGTCCACACATACAGAGTCATATTCATATACCCACATGGTTGTGTGTTCAGATGTGTGCATGTATAATCCCTCATACAGAGGTGCACACATATGCACACATATACACACATTCTGATTTATATTCATAGAAATTACAGATGGAAAAGCCCTGATAGGTCAGCTAGTTCAAAGGCCAATGAAGGGCTGTTCCCTTCAGCATTTACCAGTACTTTCTAAGTCTAGTTTTAAATATCTTGAGGGAGGGGGCTACTGTGAGTTCCCGTGACAGACTCTTCTGCTTGACCCTGTGGTTGTGATGTCAAAGGAAGTTAGCAGCTGAAATGATCAAGCTGTCACAGCTCTGGTATTCTGGCCTTACAGAATACAGTCAAACCCAATGGTGTTAATTAAACACAGAGCTCACATAATTAACCAAAAAAAAAAAATCTGAAAAACAAGCTGGTATCACAACTCCTTTTTCACCAGGACCTATTTTTTAAATATTAAACTGACTCAAACATCCCTCTTTAAGCAGGTGAGAATCTATGCCATCTGCTAAAGGAAGGCTGTGAAACAGCACAACAGGGATAGCAATGCATTTGCACCAGGGAGAACATCTATGCATTTTAAAAGGTACATGAAGAGATCCCTATTAAAAGCTAATCTCTACCCTCTCTCTCTCTCTCTCACTCCACTGGAGTGACTGGTTCATCTCTCTGGCTTCTATTCAGAAGTCTTTTGGGCAAAATCTGATCAAAAGGTTGGCATATGCCTACCATTTTAGAATACCTCTAAAAGGAGTGGGTATTCGTGGTAGAAGATGGTATTGCGCAGAGTGAACATCTGAAGTTAACTATAGGAGCCAAGAAAATGAAGCCAAATTCATTCCTGGTGTAATATTGTTGATTTCAATAGAATTACCTAGTGATTAATTTGATCCTGGGGCCCTTAAATCTGCATTTAATGGCTATATCCATCTTAGGCACCTGAATGTTCACTTGAGACACCTACAAGCAGATTTAGTCAGACATAAGTGCTTATATTTGAATACCATGTGAGGCAGTGATGTCCAAACTTCTTGCATTTTTGGCACTCAAGGCACTAAATCAGGACCTTCCAGGGTGATTGTGTTAAGAAGAAAATTTGCATATGAATCTGCAAGGATAGTGTGTTCTCTGAGCTGCACCCTGCAATTTTTAAACAGAGGGATTGGAACCAGTTCCATCCAGGAAGGGAAATCAAGGTAGGCATCTGGTTGCTCTGCCTGAGCCCATGGGAGCACCTAGCAAGTGATGGCTCCTCTCCTTGACACAGAAAAGGTGGGAAAAGATGAAAACCAACGGCCATATACAATTCCCTGATTCCCTGCCATGCTTGAGGTCTGCTCTAACTTGTGCCAGCTGGCTATGGTCCCCATGGCAACATACACCAGCTGGGGATAGATGAAGCACATCACACTCCCTCCCCATCGCCTTTGCCTCTGCACCATGGACTGTGGAGTGGGAGGCATAAGAGCCAGCTATACTGACTCTATGGCTGCTGGGGACTCTTCTACTCTGGGGTAATCTCCAGCAGGGTACTTGTGGGTGATACCTGCCCCTTTGTACTGCCTAATCAGGGCAAAGGGGGAATGAACCAGGGCAGAAAATCTACCCACAGTATTACATTGTGGCTCCTTAATCTTAGTGAAATACTATGTTGGTCCTTCAGCCTAAAAAGGTTGGACACCCCTGAATTAAGAGGGCAATGCGAACATCAGCAGCCAGATCCTCAGCTGCTGTTTGTCACTCCATAATGAAGCAACTCTGATTGACATCAGCTTAGCATCTACCACAATATATTATAGGTGGAGCTGGTAGCACTGCCTATAGTTAAGGTTGCCCAGTGCTTTCCATTATAACATGCAGTTTTCAGTTCAGGTTGAAATTTTCTACCCCTGGTGTCTGCCTCAGGCTGAATGTTTTGGGAAAGTTTCAGCAAAACTGGTCAGACATTTCCAAGAATGAGAGTAGGGAAAAATACATTGTTTTTCTTATTTTTAAAAAATTCTTACACCTGTTTGGTTGAGAAGTTCTAGCATCACTATGCTTCAGACCAGGGGCTTAAAATTTGGCAGGGAGGGAGGCGGTCATCCTGCTGTCAGGGATGTGCCTTTTGTTGTCCCAATGTTACTTTTCCCTAATTTGGCCAAGTTATAAACCTCTGGGAAAAAAATCTCAGTTTGCATAAGCTCAGTAGAGATGTCCTACAGGGTCACTGCTAAGAACTCCAAAGATTCCATTTGCATCGAGCATGTGCCAGCCCAGGACTGAGCAGGACTTTCCTTGCAGTTGCTCTCTGCTGCTGCGATGCCAGGCACAGGAACCAAGAATAGGTGGACGGTCTCTCCTGTATTTCCAGTGGTCCTCCTGGTGATGCCCACACAACACGGAGGAGAAGGAATAGGATGTCTGACTGACATGGAGAATGGTGAGGCAGGCAGGAGAAAGAGGTTGGAGGAGTGGGATGGGAGCAGAGGAGGAAGGGGAGAGGAGCTAGGTTGGAATGGTGGACAGGAGCAGAAGGGGAAGGGAGCAAGAGCTTTGGGGAGATGGATGAGATTGGACTGGGCCCTGGGGCAGAAGCCATGGGTTGAGGATGGATAGAAGAGGAGAGGGAAAGGAGTTGGGGCATGATGGGGTAGATGGAAGCAGAGAGGGAGGGGTGCAGGAACTGGGGGTGATGTGGTGGATAGGAGCAGGGAGGAAGGAACTAGTGAGTGGATAGAAGGACGGGGACTGTAGCCAGGAGGCCGGGGTAGAATATAAGCAGAGGAGGTGGACAGAAAGGGAAGGGAAGGGGACAGGAGCTGGATGGGGGACAGACAGGAGAAAAAAAGGGGGAACATAAGTGAGGCGGACTAGACAGAAGTGTCTATAACAACTATAGCACACTCCCTTCCAGAATCTGGAATTGAATGTAGGAGTCTTGAATCTTTACAATCCTTTGCTGACAGCAAATATTGGCAAAACACATAATCACAGTGTATGCTTCAACCCCCTCAAGTCCCTAGTCCGCACATAGGATAACAACCTACCATTGCTACCATTTAAAATGACCAATTATGTTGTATTGTGGTAACAAAAAACACCAGCTTTCTGATTCAATGGCACTGGTGCATGTATGTGGGCAGCTTTCTTTCTCCCTCATAGAGAACTATTTAAATATGATTTGCCCTATTCTGTTCACTTCCTCTGAAGTATCTGGCACCTGCCACTGTTGGAAGACAGGCTACTGGGCTAGATGGACCAGACCATTGATCTAACCCAGTTTGGCCGTTCTTATGGTTTTATGAACACTTATCATGATTAGAGGTTTGTTTATTTTTATAATTCCAGCAGGAGGGCAAAGTCAGAGGCTCTATAGTCACTGGCAGAATTAGTCGCTGTGGTGTTGCAATCTGTGTTCTTGCTGCTTCTCCCCATTTGTTTCTAGGAGCGCGAACCCAGGGATTAGGCTCCATTAGGCTTCTGCATATTTAGCTATTTCTTTTTAATTTAACGAAACGAAACGAAACGAACCACTTAAAATTGACTAACCATGGGACAATTTACCTTTCTGCTAGCTTCACTGTCTCCTTCCAGAAGTACTGATTTACCCACATCTCCAACAGAGGTCAGCAGAGCCCCATTGGAGAGATCTATTCACTGTATTCATACTTTATTTAGTGCAAAGATTCTCTTCGTATGCATCCGAAAGCACACCACATACAAAAGCCATCACCAAAGCACACATTCGCCTCTCATCACTGGTTTCTAAAAAGCTAAGCAGTTTCTTGTGAGTCTTCATATGTCGAAGGCATATGATCTGATCCCTGCTTATCTAATCTATCTATTGATCTGACCTGTTCCATTATTGACGTGGTTTTGCGCCACTTTCCTCTTGTTCTGGCAGCTTGCGAGGCAAATCAGGAATGAAAGAAATGTAGATTCTGCTATCGGTTACTCAAGTGAATATTTCCCTTAACTTCCACAGGGTCTAGTCCTGTGCATAAGGAGTGGGGGGGGGGGGGGAGAAGGGCTGCAGAATAGGCCCTGACTAAGTAAAAAGTCAAGTATCAGAGGGGTAGCCGTGTTAGTCTGGATCTGTAAAAGCAGCAAAGAATCCTGCGGCACCTTATAGACTAACAGATGTTTTGGAGCATGAGCTTTCGTGGGTGAATGCATCCGACGAAGTGGGTATTCACCCACGAAAGCTCATGCTCCAAAACGCCTGTTAGTGTATAAGGTGCCACAGGACTCTTTGCTGCTTAAAAAGTCAAGGACTCCATTCCAGTTGAAGAGAGGTAGAAGAAACCTGACACGTTATTATTGGGGGTCCAGAGAGAGACACATGTAGATCTCCCGTATGAGGAATTTCCCCCCAGCCTTCTGATTTACACTCTGTAAGGCTCTTTATTAATAATAATGCAAATTAATTTTTAAAGCCAGGTAATTTATTCTGGCATCAAAAGAAGAAATGCAGGAAAAGGCTTCTCTGGCATTAACTAACTGCTGACTTGCTTCCAATTTCTCTGTTGTGTGTTTTTCTTTTCTCTCTCCCTCCCCCTATTTATACCGTAGCGTGACCTTTCCCCGCCCCTCGCTTGGAGTCCCAATCCGATTGCTAATCGGGTTTAAAGGACATGAACGTGACAGTTGTCTATCTACCGGGGGAAATTAACTCTTTGCCTTCATCCCTTTCCCCAATGCGATCTCTCTCTCCCCTCCCCCTTGTTTTCTCCTTATACTGTAATTCGGTGGGATTTACCTGCTGCAGAAATGTGTCTCACACTCGCCCCGTTTGCCAAAAGGCTAAAATTTGCTCTAATGTGCTCGAATCGCCTTCCAGTTATACTTCAAGAGCTGCCCCCCCGCCAGTTCCTAACCGGGAAATCCAATCAACAACCCCCCAAAGGCAACGCCACGGAAACAAAGAGAAGAAGCTAAAGACGAGACTGGGAAGGGTCCTCCTTAGGGACCGACTGAGATTTACAGCCGCTGAGCTCGCAAAGCGGCACGAACAATGCAAAGGGAAACGAGCGTGTCTCTCTGCGACTGTTCGGACGCGTCCTTTATGGTTCTAATTTAATCTCCTGGGTTTAACCTCACCGCCGTAGATTTAAAATCCCCTGGCAAAGAGGGGGGCAGGGCAGGTAATGAAAACCGAGCAAGGCTGAATCCCTGCACTAACCCAGCAGCGGAAATCCCTGTCATTCCTCTGGATCCAGGCATTCCCTCGGTGGGATTTTTCTTCTTCTTTAAATAAGAGGCTGGGGGGGGGGGTGGATTTATAGGGGTAACAGCAGCTAGTGATGTCAGCCCTTGCCTAAAATAGAGAAGGATAGACTGCAAATCCACAGCTAGCAGGCTAAAGCCTTCCAATCCAGCCTCAGCCAACACCATGTCAATGTGAAGTCACCCACCACCTCTTCCTCACACACACACACACACACTCACATGCACTCCCCCCTCCCCACCACTCCAGGAGGAGAAAGCAAGGGATCAAAGCCCAGGTGTCCTCCAGAGCCGAACCCTGCCGTCCGCTGCTCCTTTCCCACTGGGGGTGGCAGTGCTTTCCCCTCCAAGACATGAAAGCCTAAAAGACGTGGAGAATATCAATCCAACAGGAGGTGGTGGTAGTGGAGGGGGGTGGAGGAATCTGAAGAGCAGAGCTTCTGGAGTCTTGCCTTTTGGAGCCTTGAGGATTATACAAGGAATTTTTGTGCTGCTACTTAGACGCTAAAGGGGGGGTCCCATCCAAAAGACGGAGCTTCCTTTGCATCCCACCTCCCTTGGATTCTTGAGAAGACAGGGGGGATTTCAGGACCATGGCATCGCCAGAAGGGTGAGGGGGACTGTCAGTTTTGGAGGGTGGGATGGGAGGAAGAGCGTGTGTGTGTGTGTAGTGCTGTGCTGTGGGTGACAGTTTCATTGCATCTGTTTCCTTGTATCCTTCACGCCTCTCCCCCTAAACGAAACCACCAGGGCGCGAGACGGAAAACAGTCAAAGGCAGGGCGGAGAGAGACGGAATTTCAAAAATGAGCCGCTGGGAAGGATTCATTTGCCTGCCGTCCGCAGATGCAAAGGCAAATGTGATCAAACCACCTGCCTCAAAGCTGGAGAGGTGCCCAGATCAATGGTCAAAATGAACAATAAATGGATCTCTGTGTATATGTATAGTCTATATTATGCAGCTTTAACTAACAAAGGGAGGGAACAGAGGAACTAACCAAACCCATTTTTATATTGCAAAACTCCTTAAGGTCTGTGCCAGTTACAGTGAAATGCGGTAAGAGGGGATAAGAAATGCTGGAGCGTGCTGAATGTTACACAAGAGGCATTATTTATGGCACAGTAAAAACAATGTGTTCATGATAGGACAATCCCTCTGCAGCTCTTGTGAAATGTCTGCGAGCACCAGCCACTTACTGGCTTCTCTGGGGTGTGTGTGTGTGTTTTTAAAAGGAAGATCTGCTCGCAAAAGGTTTCTTTGATCGCTGGTTGCCCTCCTGTGATATTGTCTAGCAATATCATTATAATGCGTCTGGCGTGAGCCTCCCTCTTTATCCCTGGACGTTGTCAGGTTGGATCAGCATGATCTGCTCTAGACAGGACCTTCCGAGGACAGAGTGCAAAAGGAGGCTCTGTTTATATACTGGGTTTGTGTCTCCTGGGATGAAAGACTTGATGAGCTGATTTCAGTAACCTGGAGCAAGGGGGCACATTGCTGTAAAGCGTTGGCACCTCAGTGTCACACTACCTGGGCAAAGAACTGTCTTCTTCCAGGCAGATGGGCGTTAGGGCAGCTGACTTGTGGAAGTTGTGTAGAAATTACAGGCGCTGTTTTTTCCCTAGACATTCTAATTCCTCCAGAAAAAAATTAATTCCACGTGTATTCACAGCAGAACTCTGGCATAGTGGAGCAACAGAAACTTTCTTCTCTGGAAGAAATAATAGCTTAGTCTTGGGTACCATGCTGCCTCTGGAGGGAATTTATAGATAACATATATGCACATAACTGTTCCAGTAAACTGCACAGCACTTTAGCATTTCCCCTTGACAATGAAATGACCGATTGGAGGTTATCAATAGATAAATGGAGCCGCAAGGGAGCAGGTTTCAGCTGGGAAAATAGGGTATGTCCAAGTGACTGTAATTGGCCACATCTTACCATTGCGTTATCATGCCCCAGCTTTGACTCTTCTCTGTGCACCATGCAGCCAGATGCCTGTTTTTATTTTAAACTATGAAGTATTTACTAGGTATATGTTTATTTCACAGACTCGTAGACTAATGTATTAGCTACTGTGACAGTGTTTATACAGGAAAGATAACACAACAGAGAGAACAACTATAAGCAAAGACACAGGCTGGTGGGTAGATTTTTCAATCTGAGATGAAGTAAACATTTTTAAAATATAAGCAAACACAGTAGTGCTTTTTAAATACATTGATTGTACAGCCAGATAAAAGAGAGAGAAAAGGGTTTAAATAAACACACTTTTTTTCTCTTTCCATGTTGGAGCACATAATGGGGGCAGGATAGGAAAGGAAGGAAGAAGTTTAAGCATTGTCTTCAAACTCCTACAGGAATGAACATAGATTAAGAAAATCTGGGGCATGGAGCATCAGTGACTTCATGAGTCATCTCTATTTATTTGGTGTATTTGATATAAAAATGCACCAACATGTCTTAGGATCCTTCAGATATAAGCATAACTTCAGTCTCTGCTGCTTTTATCAAAGAGGTTTTTTCTCAAACCACCTGTTTCCAACATGACAACAAAACCCCAATCAAACCAAAAAAACTACCAGCCCCTGCCCCTATCAGGTGTATATCTGAGGATAGAGCTAAGCCTTCTACTATAGTCTAAAGGTCAACAAACTCAGGCTCTTTGGACCAGCAGGGAAAGTGAATTCTGGAAGCATGGGACTTTCTCTATGAATGGCTGTCCAACAATCCTTAACATTTAACACTGGGGTCTGTTAGCTGGAAGGCCACAGATGACCTCCACTGTATAGCAGTATACAGAGTGAGACCCAGTCTCTCAGGTATGTGTTCCTAAATGGGGAAAAGATAGCGAGAAATAGAGGCTAGTGTGAGAAAGCAAAATGGTACTGAGACAGGTTAATCTGACATTCTGCTCTTGAGATAGGTATCTAGGGTGGTATTGATGTGCAGATAAAAACACTTTCAGAGGTGTGTGTGCCATACCTGTATTTAAAATTAAAGTATTTGTGAGTTATTTAACAATTTATCCCTAAATGGGGGAATTTGCACAAAAGTCTCAAAGTTGAGGAGGAGTCAAAAAACATCACCATTTATTTAGCAAATAATAACACAAAGCACCAAAAATATATATAGAGGAGGGCAAATATGCATTCCATTCCCCAGAGGATATTGACTACGTACAGCCAGGGTTCACAGGGGAGGGAGATTTCCTTGCCTCCCCCCTTTTAATAGTGATTGCTTTCTTTCTTCAGTTTCTTCATCAGTCGCTTTTTTCAGACTTTTGTCTTTCTGGCAATCTACTGTCTGGAAAAATCTGTTATGATAAGTTTCTTTGCTAACAACAAACCTAATTAAAATGAAAATGTAGAATGAAATGTCCCTTGAAATAATATCATCAAACGCTGTGTAGGCTGATCAATGTTCCTTTAATAGCAGCCACTGCTGGTTTTCTTAATGCTGAATACATTGGCTGGTATCTTGATTGCTGAGTCTTCCTTTCACAGAGTCCCCTGACATGGATTGCATTACCAAGCTTTCAGGCTGCTGTCTCAAATTGGAAACAGCTAACAAGTAATGCAGGGAGGAAAGCCTGGTCCTGATATTCACAGCTGTACTGTCATAGTTCAAAGAGTCATTCACATTATGACATATTCCTAAAATACCTATCACCGTAGTAACTAGTGTAGCACTTAATTTCTATGGGTTTGTTCCTGCAAGGTGCTGAGCACTCTAATCATGGTCCTGATTGACATGTGCTTCACTTTCAGCATATGAGTAGCCCCATTAAGTTACAGGGGACTGGTCCTACCTCTAAAGTTAAGCATGTGCCTATGTAATTCTTGGGTCAGAGCCAAAGTGCTCGGCACCTTGTGGGACCAAGTCCCATAGTATCTACTTACCAGTCTAATCTGGTTCCCACTGAAGTCAATGGCTGTTTTCCCATTGACTTCAATGAGAGTGGGATCAGGCTCTGTTTCTCTTAGTACATTTATTCTTTTTGAAGGGAGCTGGCCCAGTACATAAGTATTGCTTTAAAACTTACTTTTACAATCTAGAGATGGTCTGAAGCTGTTAAATTTGGATTTATATTTTGAGGGCCGCCCCTCCCCCAAAAGATCAAGTGTTTTGGTTTTAGGCTATTCGTGCAATGGGGATATTTGCAAAATTAGCATACGGGTCTGGGTTTGAATTTTAAATACTTAACTTCCAGAGTTTGTGGGTTTCAGATCTGGATTTTTGTTTTAGACTTACCCATAATAAGAATGTAACCATGGTGAGACTTCTGGTGTCACAAAGAATAAGTGCTAAACAATCAATGTCCAAACCAATCAAAGCCAGAATAGCCCTCCCCATATCATTTCCATCACTCATTAAAGCTCCCCATTAAAACTCTCTTTATGGCATTACAAAACATTTTCATGAATGACCCAGAGACAAGAAAGTGGGATGATGCAGGTAGCAAAAGAAAGTACTTTATCATATAAGAAAGACACAGGCAGAGAAGCCCTAGTATAGATATGTTAAAAAGAAACAGTAGTATTATATATTTATATGTGAATATATATTTCAACTGACAAATAAAAACCAGTGAAAATGGAACAGCTCACTAGATTTCTCATTACATTCAACAATACAGCTGTATCAAGGTGTTTATCCAGTCCTGTGAGCTTATTAGTAAAATCATCTCAGGTTCTTTATAATTTTATATATACACAGAGTGTTTCTTCAATAGACTGTATACCAGCAGAATTCTCACCCTGTTGTAAATGTAGTCTATAGTTCAAGTTATCCCTTCCTGGGGTTTGGCTTTATTGACTCAATTAACAATAGTACAACATAAACTGCAGCCTCAGCTTTCTCCCTAAGCTTGAATGTTCCTAGGGTTTCCTTCAGGACCTCTATCTCAGCCCTTAGTTTCACCATCTCTGAGACGTGCCAGTCTTTTTTATACTCCTAGATTAGAGTTAATTGGACATGTCTGATTTTAACCTCAGAGTGGGTCAGCAAAACTACCTCTGCATCAGTCTGCAGGGATCAAGCAGCTAACATCAGGGTGATTCCATTGAAAAGCTTTTCATCCCCATGCAGGATCCTAGAATTGGCCACATTGTTACACACATATATTTTGCTTCACTTGATTTTCATTTAATAATTTATTCATACAACTCTATTCATGTATACATAGACAGTAGTTGAAGTGTTTGGCATATATGATTAAATATATTGGATTATAAAATCCACCCAAATTTGTTTCATTATTATCTTTATTTGTTATTGACACAGCACCAGTGTTTTAGACCACTTAATTTGTGTTCAGTCTCCATATTTGGGAGACAGATGGAACAGATGAAGCACATAAATGAAAGACATGGACTATGGCCCTGACCCTGCTCTCACTGATGTCAATAGCAAAACTCCCACTGAATTCAATGGGACAGAATTAGGTCCTATGAAATATAAAGCATGTTCCTTAAAACTAACTGCTGATGACACAACAGCCCATGAGACACCAGGTTTCAGTTCAGCCTTGAGTAACAATTTCAAAGAGAAGATACCTAGGGCCCTTTGTTTTCAGTTTTTATTGTATTTAATTTTTCCTGGGAGTTTATCAGTGTTTATTACTCCAACAACAAAAACAGGTAAAAATCGGTGCAAAAAAACTATGAATAATTTTTCCTAGGTAAATACTGGGGGTTATTTTAGTGGACAGAAGGACAGAGGAAAAAAGTATTCAGTAGATTCATGCTTTGAATTCTGTTCATTAATGTGGTTTGCTGCAGAACTAAAACAGAACTCAAAACACAATGCCACCTCTGAGTTTAAGAAAACAATACATCTCCAATCCCCAAATAAAACTTTTCATTTGAATCAACAGTTTACTGTTGTAAATATTTATAGGCTAATAGTTCTAAGTCTACATCTAATAATTGGGCCACACCACTTGCAGCGCATACACTCACTTCATCCTTTTCTCCTGTTTTTGTTTTTTTTAAATCTTAGAATTCTTCCTTGTGTTCTGAAATGTATTCTGAGCCAGGTTTTCCCATTTTAGTGTGTCAGATCTTTAAATCATTCTCTGCTAACAGCTTGAAATGTGTACATGGTGGGTGTGAGATTCACCAGTACGTTTAGATGCATACGTGCTTCAGAGCTTGCATACATACAATAAAGAAACAGGCATGTATCTTCTAGACTAATACATAGCTGTACTTCAACAGGAAGTTTTGCATATACACACAGGCTAATGTATTATCATAATATATATATCTCATGCAATGTATTGTATTTTCCTAACAAGTTATTTTTCATATATTTGAATGATACAAAAGTAGGGTGAAAAATGGAAAAAAACCGAATAATCTTAGTTTTTTACAAAAAGTATTTTTTTCAGTAGAAATCGGTTTAAACTGAAAACCCAGAGGCTTAAAGATACCATATAATCTTAGGCCAAAAATCTCAAGCATGGGTGCCTTAGGTACCCAAAGTCCATATCTAGGCACTTAAATATGACTTTCAACTACACTGAGCATCCAGCAGCAGCTCCTAAAGAAGTCAATGGGAACTTCTGGGTTCTTGGCAGTTTTGAAAATCGAATTACTTATTTAGGCACCTAAATATGAATTTCAAAGCCCAAAGTTAGGCAGCCATTTCTTACAAAGTTTGTGTGTGATTTTATAAAGCACTTGGCGTTGGCATAACTCTGCTCCCACCAAAGTATATATAACATACTATATGGGTTGGGTCACAGAGACCCCCTTGGGGTTGTCACCTGATGTGCTGAGACTACCTCTGAGCCTATTTTCTCTGCCAGTTTGGGCCTCCAGAACCCTGCCTTGTTGAGCCAGACATGCTTTCCTGTTGCAACACAGACCCGGGGTCTGAACCACACCCACAAAAACTTGCAGACTTAAATGAAAACAGCTTAAGAAGTGTTCCTGTCTCCAGCACCCAGACACCCAGCTTCCAATGGGATCCAAACCCCAAATAAATCCATTTTACTCTGTATAAAGCTTATATAGGGTAAACTCATAAATTGTCTGCCCTCTATAACACTGATAGAGAGATATGCACATCTGTTTACTCCCCCAGGTATTAATCACTTACTCTGGGTTAATTAATAAACAAAAGTGATTTTATTAAGTATAAAAAGTAGTATTTAAGTGGTTTCAAGTAATAACAGACAGAACAAGGTAAGTTACTAAGTAAAATAAATCCAAATACGCAAGGCTAACTTAATTCACTAAGGATCTAGTTACAAATACTAACTTCTCACCCTAGATGTTATCTCAAGTACAATCCTTTTCAGACCTATGTTGTAGTTTATGGCCTGGGTCCAGCAATCACTCATACCCGCACAGTTACTGTCCTTTGTTCCAGTTTCTTTCAAGCATCTCTTTGGGGTGAAGAGGCCATCTCTTGAGCCAGCTGAAGACAAAATGGAGAGGCTGCCAGGGCCTTTTATATTCTCTCTTGTGAGCAGAAACCATTTTGTTCTTCTGTGCAAAATTACAGCAACAAGATGGAGTTTGTAGCCTCCTGGGCAAGTCACATGTCCATGAATGATTCAGCTTTTTGCAGGTTGATGCCATTGTTTACATGTTAGTTTGAACATTCCCAGGAAAGCTCAGATGTGGATTGGTGTCTCCCAAAATCCACTGTGGTTAAGTACTGCCAATTACTTGACTAGACACTTCACAATATGTTGGCCAAACCTCCCTTATGTGTTTCCTACAGCAAACACTTCAAATACAAGCATAGAGCCAACGCTCATAACTTCAGATATAAAAATGATACATGCATACAAATAGGAGGAATATATTCAGTAGATCATAACCTTTGCAGATATATGTCACATGACATATCTAGCATAAAGCATATTCCAGTTATGTTATATTTACACTTATAAGCATCTTTCCATAAACATGTAGAGTGCAACATCACACAAACACACACGGACATGTGCATAAGCACACGAAGAGACACTGCATATGTTCTGGTAGCCATGGAGCAAAGGACTTTATTCTTCTAGCCATGGCAGAACCATGGAATTAACTGTATCTACTATACCCCTAGGACCTTCTCATCTCTGCTGTAACCCACTAATCCACCTCCACCCAGACTGCTTCTAACACTGAAAATCTCTGGAGCTTTCAAACAGCCACCATTTTCAATAAGAAAAATTGCTACAAAAAGATTTTATTAAAATAGAACCCCTGTTTAATGAACTAATTGGGGATCGCGTTCATGAAAAAAAAAGTAACATCCCCAAATTATAGCAGGGATGAATAGTAACAGATGTATGCAGTGTGCCTGATTTTATTTTGTTTGAGAGAAACGCCTTTCCGCTTGGACGTTGGGTGAAGGATTGAAGTTACATTCAGTGGCCAAAAAAATTACTATATAGCATAAAAATGGTTCATATAACTCATTGTTCATAAGATGTTGTATATGTCCCAAATGTGGTAGGAGATCACTGGCTTGAAGTCTGGGACATACTGTATCCATTTCTCAACTTGCATCACATCTAATGTCTGATGACGTGTCATGGCTAGAAATACTGGCTTTATTTTGCCTGGAAAACAGATTACAGGTTCACAGTAATAACCCCAGTTCTGCAATCCATATTTTGACAAAATTCCCATTTACGGGATTGATCATGTTATGCAGCATCCATTGCTAGCCCTGGTTAGTTGTGAAATATCGGACTTTACAACTTACAACCTGATTTATAGAATATAAAATTTATAGTGTTTTTAGAGGCTTTAAAAATGGTTGGCTATTTTTTTCTCTCCCTTCACATAGGCACCTGGACTCTTGATATTAAGTGGGGCCTATCTAGTTTTATAAGCAGAAGGAAATGAGAATGTAAATTGTCAAACATTTCAAAAGGAGCTTTTCTGTAAAATGTGTGGCATAGACTCATGACATTGACACTCCTGGGTAACGTGGCCATCCCAAACAAGTGCAAATAAAACTTAAACCACCATCTCTCAGTATATAATTATACTTATACACTAATCTCTCTCTGTGTCTATATCGATGTGTATGTGGTCCCCAAGCCTCAAGTTCAGCCAGGCTGCATTGGTGCAGGTTATGGGTTATGGTGGTGTGGCATTAAACCACCTCTGTGCTTCCCTTGTTCCCAGCTGGAGTACAGTTTGATCCCTAGCCTCAAGGATGCTTTAGTTAAACTGGTTTGTTTTAGGCTGCTTGATGCTGTTAATTTGTAATGGGACTGCCAGAGTGCCAGCCCATCCCCCCCGACAGGACAGTGGGGTCAGGAGAAAGTGGTGTAGGACTGACTCCGACTGGATGGGAATCCTCATCTGTCAGTTTAGGATGGCTCAATGGTTTTGCAAATGGGGCATTTCATGGCTGAGGATTTGGCCCATAATTTATATATATATTTTTAAGCTTTATTTTAAGTTCCTTTATTTTTTTTCTAGTTATGGTCCCCAAGAATTTCAAATTGTCTGTGAAACTGGCAAGCAAAAACTAGATTTCAGGGTCAAGTTTAGGGTTTCCTAGTTTACTTCCAGGTCATTTGGAGAGCAGCTAACTGAATGGAGCATAGTGCAGACCTAGAGATGGGCCCAAACTAGAAGTTTGGATGTGACCCCACACAGACTTTGGGGATGTCAGGATACAAATCCAGACCTGTACTTCACAGCTTGGTCCCATTGCTGTGTATTTGACCAAACCAGAACACTGAAACTAAACACCCTCAAATGTGAGGAAATGTTAAATTCATATTGCAATCCAAACCTCAGGCCTTAGGCTCATGTCTGCACAGAACCCTCTTCACACAATGTGGCACCCTGTTAGAAAACTGATGGAGAGAAGGCCCTATGCTAAGAAGAATGCTTCAATTCTTGATCCTTCCTTGTTGAATCTCTCTTCATTTTCCCCCTGGTGTCCTGCTGTGTTGATTGGTTGGGATGAATTACCGTATATACTTGTTCATAAGCCAAATATTTTTGGTAAAAAAGTGAAGCATCAAAGAGCGGGGGTCGGCTTATAAATGGGTCTACACCAGAATTTGATGATTTTAAACTCTATGGGATTATTGAATTGAATATCTAATACATTGTCATTTTGTTTACCTGGAGCACCAGGCCGCCACTTCCCGCAGCTCCCATTGGCTGAGAACAGTGAACCGCAGCCACAGGGAGCTGAGAGGCTCCATGCCTGCAGACGTTCCAGGTAAACAAAACGTCCCGACCCACCAGCTACTTACCCTGATGGGCTGGGAGCCAAAGTTTGCTGACCCATTTATTGATGTCAATACTGCAGCCTTTTAAAGTTGCAAAGGCTTTGTTTAGTGGACTAGATTGGCTTGAAAGGAATACTAAAAGACCAGTGCTGAAGATCTGCATGACATTTGACCCATGCATTTCACAAAATGCTACACCTTACAAGCCAATCAGAAAAATACAATTAACTATATACTGGTGTCAGTCTGCTACTGTGTAATTTGATCTCTTCATGCATTTCTACCAATGGATCTCGTAAGTCTTGAGCCCATATGAAAATATAACGTGCAGAGTTGATGGAATTGCTAATAAAATTTAAATAGCCTGTTATCACCACAGACATGCCAGTCTACAGGGCTGCTTTGAAATAAACAAAGAACAATACTAATTTGACAGCGATAAAGCAGGTGACATTCCTATATAAAGTCCTACAAAATCTATAACTATAATAATAATAATAATCTATTTTCTTACTAGTATTTAAAATGAACAGTGAAATCAAAAGAAAATGGTCTCCTTATCATGCAGCGTTCAAACTTAAAGTTATTGAATATGCAGAAGCAAACAATAATTGCGCTACTGCTTGTGAATTCTGTATCAATGAGAAGCAAGTAAGAGAATGGCGAAAAAATAAAACAACGCTAAAAGACATGCCAAGAAGCAAGAAAAAATGTCCAACGAGGTGCCCTTCATTTCCTGAGCTGGAGAAAGATCTCAATAATTGGGTTGTTGAATGTCGACAAAATGGGTACATTGTCACTAGAAGTGGAATTCATCTGTGTGCTCTGCAAATGTCAAAAGACGACAAATACAGGTCAGTAAAGCCATCAATGTTTGTCGCATCAGTGGGTTGGTGTACTCGCTTCATGAACCGTCATGGTCTCTGTCTTCGTCAGCGAACAAAGATAGCGCAAAAGCTGCCGAGAGATCTGGAAGAAAAAAAATCAAATCTTTCCAAAGGTTTATTATAAAATATCAAAAGAACTGTCACAAATAGGAAATATGGACGAACTACCGATGACATTCGATCTCCTGAGCTACAGTACGGTAACCGGTGTTGGTGAAAAAACAGTTTTAATTAAAACCACTGGCCATGACAAAATCCATTTTATGGTGGTTTTATTGTGTTTGGCAAATGGACCAAAGCTCCCTCCTGTTGTTATTTTTAAAAGAAAAACCTTACCTAAAAACATGAGATTTCCTGCTGGTGTCATCGTATATGCACACAAAAAGGGATGGATGGATGAAAGTGGGACCATTGAATGGCTGGAAAAAGTGTGGAATGAGAGACCAGGATCACTTTTCAAGAAACCTCTATACTCGTTTGGGACACGTTCAAGGCACACAAGATGGATGAGGTGAAAAATTGTGGCCAAAAATATAAAAACTACTTTGGCTGTAATACCTGGAGGCTTAACTTCAGTTCTATAGCTGCTTGATGTCTGCCTGAACAAACCCTTTAAAGGCAGGCTACACAAATTGTGGTCTGAATGGATGTGCTCAAGCATGGCAAAGTTGACAAAAGGTGGGAATCTTCTGAAGCCCAACTTCAATCTGGTCGCCCAGTGGGTCAAGGATGCGTGGGTGTCCATTCCCTCGGAAATGATAGAAAATTCATTTTGGAAATGCTGTATCAGCAATGCACTCGGTGGATCAGAAGATGATGCCATATTTGAAAATGACACAAAAGAGGCTGATGACTAGAAGGAATCTGAGTCTGAAGACAACACTGCCGACATCTACGATGACAATGCACATGCAGCTGTGACTGAAGCCGAGTTTAATGAACTGTTTGGTGAATCAGAGACTGATTCAGACTTTGAAGGATTTTAAGACTTTTAAAGTCTCATGTTGTTCTAAGGTACTTGTTTTAAATATCCATTTACTGATTTTAAATATTGACTGTAATTTTGAAGGTGAATACATATTTGTTCAATTATTGTTATAACAACAGGTTTTTCGTTAGATTACATTAAAATAATTCTAGCAAAACTTTTGAGTGTTTCTTGTGATGCCAACTTTTAAAATATAGCAGGGGTCGGAAAATTTTGGCTCCTGGCCCATCAGGGTAAGCTGCTGGTGGGTTGGGATGTTTTGTTTACTTGGAGCGTTTACTTGCAGGCACAGAGCCCCTCAGTGGTCGCGGTTTGCTGTTCCCAGCAACACAGCATACAATCATTAAAATCTGGACATTTAGTTTAAAAAGCTGCTTATATGAATTTATATTTGTATTTATGCATTTATATTCATTCCAAAAACAATGAGGAGTCCTTGTGGCACCTTAGAGACTAACACACTTGTTAGTCTCTAAGGTGCCACAAGGTCTCCTCATTGTTTTTGCTGATACAGACTAACACGGCTACCTCTCTGAAGCCTATTCATTCCAAAGGATCTCAAAGTACTTTAAAGCTAATTTCTGGCTGTACATGCACTGGCATACAGCGAAGACAAGAGGCCGAATTCAGATTAGCATGTTCCCTAATTGTATATAAAATCCCTTAAACCAATTTACGCTCAGTCATGTGTAAGGGATGCTAGATTGGGGTAGCCGTCACTATGAGGATCTGAAGGAAGATGTAAGAACATGTAGGTTAGAGTAAATCTCACATGATTTAACTTGCAGCTTCTTACACTTTCCTGTCCTGCTACTTTGTTTTCTTCTGGGCCTTCAGCATGTGAGTTACACCATCATTGACTCCCTTGGGTTAAGTGGGCCCAATTTAGACGGAGAGAGAGTATGAATGCAATGTTTGAAAGGAGATATTTCTAAGTGAATTTAAATAGGACTGATTCACCTCTTGGTTTTGCTGGTGCAAATCAAGAGTACATCAGTGAGTTCCACTAGTATAAAACCAGGGTAAGTGAGAGGAGAATCAGCTGGAAGAAGCTGCAAAAAACATTAAATTATACCTGTCTTACACATTGGTAGAGGGGGTGTAAGAAGGTCTAAGGGAATCTAACTTTCACCTTAGCATGTGGCCCAGTTAGTCTCAATTAAGGCCCAGCTGTGGAACCCTCGTTCATGTTGCCAAGAGCTTATAACAGTAGCTCCACTCAAGCCCATGAGACTATGCTGGTAAGTGCTCACCTATATTAGGGTTCCACAACTGAGCCCTTGGATTCATTTAGACTCATTTGATCCAAGTACGCATGCAAGCTGCATTGCAGCAGGTGTGGGAGTGAAGATGAGACTCTGCAATGGTGCATTAACAGGTCCATGCTGCCAATGAATGAGACCCAGACTACTCATAGCAGAGGGCATGGACCAGTGTAAAAGAGGCATGGTTGGAGGGAAAATCTGGCTACCAAATATACAGTTTTCCCTAGCAAATAGCTAGCTCTGCCCTGATTCTGATATCCCTCCTCCGTGATGGCACAATGTCTCACTCACTGAATTTATTTGCAACTTTGAGAGTATAAGAACTGCTGCCCACTCCAGGCTTGCTTAGGAAAGATTTGGCTCTATGTGCATAGGAATCAATTAACGCACTACTGCAATATGGAATGTGGCAGCTGTTTGTAACATACAGCTACAAAACAATTCAGGACCAGAAGAGAAGAACACAGCACACAATTGATATTAGGGAATTTAAAGTGGGCGGATTGTAATTACTCATGTAGCAATTTGTCCTGGGATAATGCCCCTATCCTTATAAAAAGTGCCATGGAATCATTAACTGCCACACCACTTAGGAGCATTATAATTTCCTGTTCATTATATTATTAAAGCACATCTATGATGTTTCTAGTATTAATATTTGCTACCTATAGTTTTTCTTTTTTGAAAATCATAGGAATAAATTATCTGATGATCTATTGAATTGGGGTGATAATAGTAGCTTTCCAAAGGGAAATCTCAAAGATCCTCTGAAATATACTTTATACTATACTTAAAGTCATATACTTTAATGTCAAAAAGGTCCCTGCAAACAGATACGTTTCATGTGTGTATTATTACATGCAAAGATTCCTGGTTTTGAAGTATTTCAAAAAACTAATTCTGCTCCGGACTTAGCTATTGATTTATAAGCCAAGTCGTGGGGTTTCATTTTGTTCATTTGCCTTCAAATGGAAGTAAGAAGACTGTTTGTATAGAAAAACTGGATGTTTCAATCCTCCTACACACTGATAAGTGATAACACAGAGAGATATACTGGATGCATGCTGGGATCAGTATGTACGGATATCACCGCTGCATACTTATGGGAGAGAGAAATTTTATACATTTCCCAACAGGTGGCAGTAAATGTCAGTACTTTCTCCACTATTAAAAGCTATCAGGCTTTGTATTTAGAAATAAAAAACCCCTCTCTTCTGAATTAGCTCTTTAAATCCATGATGCTTTATGACATTTCTAACTGCAGCTTATTCAAAACCACATATAGTCATATATTGTTTTCAGAGTTCCTGAATGTCAGTTGTAATTCTGCTAAAATATGGGAATTTTCTTATGGCTACTGATTTGATCAGGGTTGGCAACCTTTCAGAAGTGGTGTGCTGAGTCTTTATTTATTCACTCTGATTTAATACATTTTAACATTTTTAGAAGGTCTTTTTCTATAAGTCTATAATATGTAACTAAACTATTGTTGTATGTAAAGTAAATAAGGTTTTTAAAATGTTTAAGAAGCTTCATTTAAAATTAAATTAAAATGCAGAACCCCCCGGACTGGTGGCCAGGACCCAGGCAGTGTGAGTGCCACTGAAAATCAGCTCACATTCTGCCTTTGGCACGCATGCCATAGGTTGCCTACCTCTGTATTTGATAATCTGTACAACAGCAGTTTCGGAGAATCCCTCAAATTCTAATGGAATACATGTCAGTATGTTCATGAGAGTACCTATTGTCTTTACTGCATGTTTCTAAATTCTGCACAACGTTCTTATCTGTTTCAGCTAAGACTCATGGTTAATTTGTATTCACTTCCTTGCAAGTTTATTGCTTTACCTTGCTTGTAAATATCAAATTATGATTAAAGGTAAAGCAACAATACGGTAGGGGTTGTAAACTTTTACTAGGTTGGTTCATACTCACATATGACAATTACCTTTTAAAAAAAAAAGGAAAGAAAAAGCTCTACAGGAATAAGATGACAGTGATGTGTTGATCAATGCTATTTTTGTTGAGGCACTATACTTCTGAAAGTGATCTTGTTCAAAGAGACAGTACCAAGGTCCTGTGGCAGTTAAGGAGTTCATGACACTCTTTGTTAGAACAAAAATGTTAACTCCAATGCCTTGGCCAAATTCAGATACGGATAATTACAGTCTGCATACCCAAATAGTACCCACAGTTTAAATTATATCCTCCACTTCCTGTCCTAAACTGTGGTATTGTTATGCCTTATGAAGCAGTTGCTGAATGTCACCCCAACAGTAGGTTAATTAAACTGGTGAGTTACATATCAGTTTAATCTCATAAAACGTTATGGGATCATCTGAATAGAAGGAGGTCTGTACATTTAAGATACTATTATTATTGTTCATTAGTATTATGGAAATGCCTAGAGGTTCAGGTTGGGGACTACTGTGCGCTAGGCTCCATGCACACATACATTAAAGAAATAGAGATTGTAAATTGTTTGGGGCAGGGTCTATGTATATCAAGATTCCCTCAAAGCCATATAGAGAGAACATGCCAACATCTATTAATAGAAGTTGTCCCTGTTCTGAAAATCTTTTTCTAGATTAAAATATCACCAGCAATTGATACCATGATGCTTTGACATCGC
The DNA here is from genome assembly GCF_016161935.1 of Mauremys reevesii. Classification (NCBI taxonomy): domain Eukaryota; kingdom Metazoa; phylum Chordata; order Testudines; family Geoemydidae; genus Mauremys; species Mauremys reevesii. The sequence continues at coordinate 80,316,854 of NC_052626.1, forward strand.
AGTATAAAAGGGCTCAGGTGGGCTATGACAAATTGAATTTGTAGCATTTCTTTATTCACTACAAAACAGGCAGCAAGTCACCTTCAAATCAGCTACATTGTTTGTCATATTTAGTAAGCCCGGCACATTGACTGTATTGGTGAGTTTCTATATCATGGGGGAACAAGTTAAGGTGTAATAATAAAAAAGATCAAATGCTAGCATTGCTATTATTATTTGCCTTTTTGACTTGCAAGCTCCACTGAAGCATCTTAGTAGGCCAGTGTATGCAGCACTTCCATGATACTATAGAACTGAACAATTATATTTTACTAGTTAGGTGTTTTCTCCCATCATTTGCTATGATATTTTTCTGCTCTAATAAATGCAATACATTTTTGAAAGTTCAGCACCAAATGTTGTACACCATTCACCATGACCTGTTGTGTATGAAATGGATTCCTTATGCAGAGATATTGGCCAACTGACACAAAGACAATATTTAATTAATGTAATTGACTTTCAAAAGTGTTTATTGACATTTTTAATACTACTTGGTAGTAACAATTCATAATACGTTTGTTCTATTCAAGCTTCACATAGCAGGTAGAAAAACCCTGTGCTTTGTGAATCAATACAGCAGCCATTGCAAATCTGAGGGGATTACACCAACCACCATAGGTCAAAGATTGCTAAAACATTCCTAACAAAGAGCCTGGGATACTGGATGGCTCCAACTGACTGGTAATGAGATATAGAGCATTTTGCCTTAGGGTCAGCCATTCTAATTCACCCGATGTCAGTAGTGATTAAAAGCCACTGTTATTTGAAGTCTTCGAATAAGTCTGGTAACCTTCAGCACTCGGTGCTCTATTGAATATGCATCTCCATAACAGCAAATCAAACATAGGCAACAACTGATGCCCATGTGGGTTGTCTCAACCTAGAGGCCAACTGCTGAAGTGTAAATTGCATACATCACCCCATGACTAACTTATTTCCATAACTTGTATCCCTCATACATTGTTTTCTTGTCTTTTACATGGGGTTGGAAGGAAGGAGAAATATATATGTCATCCTGTTACTCCATCCACCTTTCCTTCTGCTTCCACTTCCCTCCCTCCAGGACCTGTGTTTTTGTAATCTTTTTTCTCATCAGTATATTAGCTAGATTGGCCAGACTGGTCACTGTGGAGCGATGCAAGCTGTTCCTTTCATATCTATTAACATAGTGCCTAGAAGCCAAAATGGGATTGTAGCCTAGTTACTTTTGCACATACTAAAAAACAGTCTTTGCCCTAAACAGACAAATCATACAGAAGGTGGGAAAAATGAAAGGCCATCATGCTCATTTTACAGATTGGAAATTGAAGAATAAGGTAGATTAAGTGATTTATCCAAAGTCACACAGGAAGTCTGTGGCTGGGCTGGGAATTGAACCCGATTACCTTAATTCCCAGTCCAGGACCTTAAAAACAAGACCATCAGTTCCTTTCAGACGACCCTTTCATACATCTCAACCTTGAGGAGGTAGATCCTCTCCTCTGGGCAGGCAGCAAAGAAGAGAGACCTAACTGAGGGAATTAAGCCATATTTCTCTTGTGTAGAACAGCTGTGGCTTCCTTTCCTTTCCTTGTTTTCCCAAGAAGAAAAAATCAGATTTAAATTACTATGGGATAATGAGGTTCTTCTCTTTTTTCTGGATCATTTTGGCTGCAGTTTAAAATGATGTCTGAAAAACCTGACAACAACATTTTATTTGCAGTGACAGATTCCATTTCTTACAACTGCAGTTTCTAACTGTGCTACAATTGATGTGCTTATTAAAAGCAGTGGAAGAAATGAAACCAACTTTAAGGTATCAAGCAATATGTGCTTGAAGACTGGATGGGAAACTTCCCTGTGACTAGAAATGTATCACTGTGAAACATACAAAGAAGGGCAGAATGGAAATGTCTACACTGGCAGATAGCCAGCTCATTGCATTCCACAAAAACTTGGTTTGGTGTTTGCTTTGTGGGTTAACAGAAAAATATTCAAGAAATGCAGTGAAAACCCACCCTAAAACCATGGCTTATTTAACAATGTAAGGTTCAACATGTCATGTTGCAACAAGTAGATTCTCTCTCATTACTTATGCTCTGTGATGTTATATCAGATCTTGTGCAGCAGAACAGAGCAGCAGGAGGCAAAGAAAAGTTACCAAATCTGTTAAATAATCATTTATGAAAGACAACCAGCCGTTCAGGAGATGTCCAATGGCTCATGGAAAAAGGTGAGTAAGAAAGAATGTAATGGTATGTGTCTGTGAAACAGGCAACAATTAATTGTTGGCTCTATGCATTAAACAGTTCTCCCTGTTTGAAGAGGGGACCCATTTTCTACGGAACCCTAGAGAAAATATTTGTAATTATGGCCAGCTCTACACCATTGCAAGAAAGGATTTGTGCTACTCTCACTGACTTTAAAGGGATCATGACTAGACCCAACATTGCTTACTGTATATAATGTAGAAATATCCCTTTGAAGAATAATGCTGGCACAGGTAGAGAGGGGAATTAAAGAGTCCAGGGTCTATGACATCTCTGTGCTGACTGGGAGCTCCCTTAGCAGGAGAATTAAAGGCATTCTCAATTCCCTTAGCAGTGGAGCAGGCCAGAGAATCTGGCCCTTAATCTAGTCACCTTTTAAAACCTTTTAATGCCACGTGGCCATAAATTATTCCATGACAAGTTATTCCATTGTCTGATTATAGCTGTTTCCAAGCTGCCAGTATTTATACTTTGCTAGATGGATGTGTGTTTGTTTTCATTAAGTGCCAAAAGGTACAGCAGACCAGAGCTTCTAGGATTATTTGAAAACAAGTCAGAAAGAAGTAATAAGGCAGCCAAGAAGGATCTTTGTGTTGTATCAGGGATTTAAGTATATAATTAGGGAAGTTAGTATAATTCTCCATTGTAAAAGCAAATACAAAGAGCTAGTCTAGTTATTTTGATGCATAAATATTTGACCTGAAATAATGTATTGAGTATCCCTACCATCCTCAAAAACAAAAACAAGCAAAGAACTGTTGATTAAACAGTCTCCAAGGTGGAAGAGAAGCACTCTGACTTACTGTTGGGATTTAACAACAACAACAACAACAACAACACCTTGCCCTTCTAGGGTAGGGTTACCAGATAGCAACTGCGAAAAAATGGGATGGGGATGGGGGGTAATAGGCGCCTATATAAGAAAAAGTCCCAAAAAATGGTACTGTCCCTTTAAAATCGGGACATCTGGTCACTCTATTCTAGGGCCTTATCTAAAGCCCATTGAAGTCAATGGCTCCTGTTCATTTCAATGGGTTTTGGATTGGGGCTCAATTGTGCATTTCATGTGAGGATCTTAGAGCATTTGATAAATCTTGTCTAAACCTCCCAACATCCCTGTGTAATAGATAAGTGTTGTGAAGAAAACTAAAGTACAGAATGTGGACACATTTTCAAAGGCACTTGCACTTACACACATGCAAATGTGCAATGTGTGAGCATACAAATGTAGCTCATTGGTTAAGTGTTTTACTCTAATGGCTGGTGCACATAGAGGATTGGAGTCTACTACAGCTTCAACCTAATGTAGTTACTTTTATAGCTTGAGTGGAAGTGGCTTGTATTTTCAGGGCTGAAGGTCCTAGGTTTAATTCTCACTGATGATCCATGGTGGGGTCATTAAACAAAAGCTGGTGTTTGTGTGTATGTACAAACTGTGGCTTGAGGGTAAAAATATCTATATGCATGTCCAAATCAAGGTTACGTGCATGCACTGGAAGTTTGTTAAAAGTCAATGTGCAGTTTAGCACACTTACTTTTGAAACTGTGCCCCTCACTGACTTGACTAAGGTTACAAAGCTGGGAATAGAACTCAGGAATCCTGGCTACCAGTCCTATATACTATTTATACCAAAAGCCTGTACTAATGCACAGTATATCAGTATCTCAGACTTGTTAACCATATTTGTGCTTTACATAGTGATTCTTTCTCTTATCTTTTCTGTTCATACACTGTAGTAACAATGGTTAAAATATAAATATATCTGAATCACGCATTACTGTGGATTAGTGCTAAAAATATATCAGAGTTGTATCTAACAGTGCAGGGGGTTTGTAGCAGGGTGCTGGTGCACAAGCACCTAATTAGCCCCTGCTCAGCCAGCCTCAATCAGGGGAAATAGATTGGGGCTGGGGAGAAGGCTGGTGCCTGGCCTCAGGAACTGGCTGCACCTGTGGGCCTGCTCAGAGGAGAGCTATAAAGGCTGGCTGGCAGCCAGTGCAAAAGGGGGGATTGGCCAGGGAAGGGGTAGTCTCCAGAGAGAAGGGAGAACCCCTGTAAAGAGGAGACCAAAGCCTTGTAAACTTTGTATATAGTGTTGCTGGTGGTGGGTACTATAATATAAATAAAGACCACGGGTGCTGCAAAAGAGAAGCCTGAAGGTGCTTTATTAAAGGAGCCCAGAGCAGCGGGAAGGCAGGCCAGGAAAGGACCCGGTTACAGGGTTGTTTAAAATAAACTCAATTAAGGCATTACAGGATTTTCTACAGTGCTTCCCATATACCTATTTTCATCACTGCAATTTACGTTTTCCAGCGTTTGTGTTATATTAACTCATCACAAGAATGACTTAGAAAGGCATGTGAGGGATGTGGTACATGTCTAACCACTATTTCAGTGGCCAGCTACATACTGCTTAATTGGGTTGTCATTGTAGACTCTCTCAGAATGCACAGCTGAACTTTCCCCCACATTTGAGCCACAAAGCTCTGTTAAGTCCGCAGAAGGCACTTTTACTTGCCCCACTGCTCTTTCTGGCTCAGAGAGGCTCCTATTGCATTCACATGGAAAAATTGCTTTCAGTGGAACAGGCTGGTCCCTGCTCCAGTGTTGGCTGTTATAATGCACAAGATATGAACACACCACAAATTCAGAGGTAAAGTGTAAGTCAGGTCTTCTTTTATTAACTTCCACACACTCAGTGAGACTCTTTTAGAAGTACTCACACACATTCTGCCACTATCCAAGGGAATCCAAGGTGGTGTAACTTACAAGATAAGGAGTTTGCAGGACTTACTTTGACTTACATCATCTTACAGCTTGCTGGAAGTTTCACCAACCTGCGCTGGCTTGGAATTGAATCTCTAGAATCCAGCCAGGAGATGGGGGTTACACTAATGGTCAAATCCACTCTTGCATCCGGTTATCAGCTGGCATACACCACGCTCTGCAAGTTTGAACCTGGTGGATGAAACTTCCAGTACCCAAAATGAATTTGACTCATGCCTACTTATCATACAAAGATCATTTAGTTCTGTGTCAGAACAACAGGCCTTTGCTTGTTCAGTCTATGATGTGGTAACTAAACACCCTACTGTTGGTGTATAAGGAACAGGACAGAGATCTCAGAGCTGACTCTCCCCAGTCATGGGAAGGACCCTACCAATAGATCAAAATTTGAGAAAGCAGAAGCACACAGTTGCTTATGGCTATGTGGAAAGGTAACATGCATCCCTGTGTACTGTTCAGCAACCTTTATGCTGCGTATAGAAATTGATGCTAAAAATGACAATATTCCCAGTTCTGCCATCACATAGCCTTCAGATAGTGATGAATACTGCCATATGAATAGAATATAATTTCAATGACATATGGGGGCTATATGAAAGTGTGAAACTAACACTAAAAATGATGTATTGAGAAAGCCAAAGCAAGCCAAGCAGAAACTTCCTTTATGAGGTTGTGAGGAGAGAGTTCACAGATGGCAAGTGGACATTTTATTTACAAAATGCCAGAAAGTAAGATAATAAAGCCCAATTAAGGGAATAACAGAGACACTACCATTTCCAAGTAATGATTGTAGAGTATTGCTTTCCCTGTATTTAAAGGGACACTGACAAGATAAAAATCCAAAACCCACTCTGTCTGCAGATGTATCAAAGGGCAGAACTGGACCCAATGTATTTAAAATGTAGCTTTCTCTGTATTAATAATAATACATTAAATTACTGAAACTCATCATTTTTTAAAATTATTTTTTTTTGTCACCACTTATGCTGGTTCTTCACTTTTTGCCCTTCATCCAGTTTGAACAATATAACCTGACAGGTCAGTTATTCTATTGTTTCTAGTCAGTTGTACTTTCTGCTCCTCACTGGGCATTAGCTCAGTACTGTTATGTCTATGATGAAATCAGAGCACTGCAGGGGGAGATTTAAATACATCTGCTTCCAATAAAATTCCAAATGAAAATAGAAAGCATTAAACATACTTCTATTCTATTCTGTTCTATTCTATTCTACATTTGGTTCTATCTAAGGTATTATATAGCATCACCAAAATAGCTGAATGTCTCACAGTCTTCTGTATTTATGTACACGACACCCCTGTGAGGTCAGGAAGTACAGATGGGGCACAAAGAGACTAAAGCCACATCTACACCATAGGTGTACAGCAGCACAGCTGTGGTGCTGCAGTGCCATAGTGTAGATGTTTCCTACAGTGATGGAAAGGTTTTTTTTCCATTGCTGTAGGTAATCCACCTCTCTGAGCAGTGGTAGCTAGGTCAATGGAAGAATTCTTCTGTCAACCTACCCACATCTACACGGGGGGTTAGTTTGGCATAACTACCGCTCTAATGAGTGTGAATTTTTCACATCCCTGAGCACTGAAGCTGTCAAGCTAACTTTTTAAGCGTAGACTAGGCCTAAGTGACTTGCCCAGGTTCGTGCGGAAAGTCTGTGTCAAAGCAGGGAACTGAACCCATGTGTGACAATTTGCCCAGGCTAGCGCCCTAACCACTGGAACATCCTTCATCTCATGGTTAATGATGCTCCCCCCACTCCCTTCTTTAACAACTAGACCTGAAGCTGATAACTACTTCCCTTTAAGGTAAGCAGCCACAAGCAGGCATGGTAGAAGAGGCTATTCCATTAGCTTCACCTTGCTTCCATCATTGCTTCTGAATTTGACCCCAAATCTTTTCAACTATAGGGTTTATTTAGGATGCCCATAGCTAGATCCTATCACCTTCTTTTGTCCGTGCATGTTTGCCTCTTCTTTTACATACATCTCTCCCATAAACTCCTTCCTCCCCCCTCGATTTTCTTCCATCAGCCACAGCAGTAGCTGTGATTTAGATCAGGTTAAAATGATTGTTGATCATTGAAGTGAATTTGGTGCTCATGAATGGTACTGAATGGATGGCCCTGGAGAATAGATTTCACTCTGTATTTATCCGCAGAAAGGGAGCAGCTATGCCAATGTCTGAAGCTGATTCAGCTGTGTGCCTGCTTCAAGGGAGATTTTTAAAGGCACACTTGGAAGTTGGATGCCTAATTTTAAGCATGCCTTTGAGAACCCCCACCTCCCTGTTTTGTAGGAGTATGAGGGAATTCAGTCTCTATAGCCTATTCGGCCCTGTGTCTCTCTGCTGAGACTGCCAATGTGGGTATTGATTAGAGTAGTGTTTTGTGATTATTTGGGTATCTGTTCATTATCTTCAGCTCACACAAAAATATGACATGGACCTTTTTACAACAGCACGTTAACATATATTAAATTCATGGCCCAATGACATACACTTCAGCATTTCTGATTCTATACAGTAGAGGGCAGTGAAATACAAACACTGACTCTCTCTCTCTCTCATTGGTCTATATTACAATATGAACATGAAACTCACAGGTATCCACAAATGAGTGCAACTAGAAGATACATGTAAAATACAATCCTTCACTTCACCCCATTCAAACTGGTGACGTTTGAACTGCCTTACTGTTTAAGGGCTAAATTTTCTACCAGGATAAATTGTTCCAGCTCCATTAACTTCAATGGACCTCTGCTGATTTGTTAAAAAAAGTACAATACAGTATTAAATGAGTTGCAGAATGTATATTTTGAGGCAACCCCAACTGAAACTGTCTGTACATACACACACACACACAGACACACACTTTGACAAGTATGCCGCGTTCATGCCCAAATACATTTTTATGAATAGGGCTCTTACCATGGCAACCTAACATTGTCAAGTTGATTATTCAAGAGTGAATTATTAATGGTTTTCAGCAAAAGAAAATTCAGTACTACATTCATTATAGCTGTGGACTGCGATGTTGAGTGCCTCGTTGTGAAAATGCTAGGAGACTTTTATAGCAGAAAATGTCACTGTGCTATGTAGGCCATAAGTCTCTTTCTTTTATTTATTTATTTTATCCACAAACTATATGATCTATTTTTCAGAGCCTTTAAGCAGCCACAGCAGTTTAATCCATTGTACCATCTAATGAACACAAAGAGTGGGCTATGATTTAAAGATAATTTCTTTTGTATTTTTCCCTCAAGTTTCAAAAATCAAATAACCAATTTCATTAAAAAAATCAGAGTATTTTTTATCTTGAAAGTACTTTTTGCCCTTTAATAAAGTAATATTTTAAATTATAATCTATGCAGTAATTTTAGAAATCATGATTCAAGAAATAATGTTGCTGGCATTTCCTGGCTTTTTACACAGCTTTTCTTGGCAGAGATGGGATGGTTGTAGAGATGGGCCTGAAAGCCTCTGAGTTTGGATCTGGGTGTAGACTAAAACTTTCCAGATGTTCACTGATGCTCAGATCCAGGGGTTTGTTCCAGGCCAGTATAAAGGTAGGGATAAACTGTGATGTTTGGATTATCTAAGTGAGGGTAAATAGAGTGTTCAGGTCCAAAGTTTTAGCTTGAAGTATTTATTAGTTAAATAATACATTTCTCATCATTATTCTCCTCAGAAAGAGTCTCCTAACATTTTGTTTTGCAAAATTTCCCAAAACTCTTAAGAGGCATAAACCTGAATTTTTTTCTGTGGATTGATGCACATCTCAAAATGGAATCAAAGGGAACCAGAGGGATAGTTATGAGGACAGGCCTTATCCTTACCTCTAAAATCATGTACGTTTGTTCTGTTATCGTAGACACATTATCCTGTTGTGGAAAGTCCAGAACTATTCCTACAAGACCTAAAAACTGGATATCAGAATGTTCAGCTTTTCAAAAGATGTGAGTGACTGAACACCGTAGGCTTCCGTGTAACAACTTTAAAACATTATGAAGCCTGATCTTTCTTCACTGAGTTCTCAGAGGTGTGGACAATAGGTTTCTCTGATTAGCCAATTTGTCTTTGCACTGAGTCTTTTCTTATCTGCACTGAAGCGTTTTGTTGATGGCTCCTGTCACAGTAACATTTTCAAATTATTGGAGAAAATGTTGAACATTTGTTCTTAAAGAGGAACATAGAGTTAATTTAAGTTTGACTTAAGGAATTTATAGATAACATATGCTGCTTGCCTCAGTCTGTGAGTGTATCATATTTGTGCCTTAGGTAACTGAAGGCCTTTAATTAATACATTAGGGACCAAATTCAACCTTGGCATAAGTGGATGCAAATCCCAAAGAAGTCAACTGTAATTATGCTCAAGTATAAAAGGGCAAAATTTGGCCCTAAGGGTGACTATTGCTGTGAAGAAGTGGATGATTTAATGAATGTCAATAGTTTTACTGATTATCTGACTGGAACTAATGCAGCCCCCAAAATGTTCTCATGTTAAATTTGGGATGGGTTCTTCAGGGTCTTTCATTATTTGCATTCTTCAAGGTCCTGGTTAGGATCATGAAGGGGACCTTTCTAGGACAGAACATTATTTCCCTTCAAGAACTGGTAATTCAGTATGGTACAGGGCTCAGCTAGTTCTGTCTTCATCCTTTGTGGATTTAGGTTTAGAGCTACTTATGTTTTGGGGCCAAATTCAGACTTGGTGTGGGCAGGTGCAACTTGACTGAAGTCTAGGGGAGCTGAGCATGACTACACTAGACCAATTCCGTTGGCTGGTGATATCTTGATTCTACTTCTGTTACATGGTGCCCATAGAGAGAGTCCTTCCACTCCTACCTTTCCATACAGTGATGGTGCATATGCTCAAGCTTCATTATATGTTGACAAGGAGTTTTATAACCTTGAGGATGTAGATTTTCCCCACAGCTCTCCTCTAGCTCTCTTTACACTCCAGATGGGCATTACTATACAGGAACAAGATCAAAGACAGGTTAGATGTACTTGGATGGAAAAAGAGTGCTAGGGGTCTAGGGCAGGTGCTGCTTCCTCATCAGCCAAACAGACATGAACCATATCTGCTCAGTTGCCCATCACAGGACTTTGATGAGCACACTGAAAAAATGAAACAGGGGAAGTAGAGAGGTAACAGTCATTGCTTTGCAGAGGCACCCACCTGGTGCATTGCTCACCAAAAAGACAATAAACTGAAGAGCAGGTGGCCTTGCTGACAGTCATTCAAGTCAGCTCATGCTTCACTGCACCCTGACAGAAAGGAATGTGCATTCCCGTTACTGAGAAAACTATAGGAATTCAATAATTGAAAAAAACAGGGAGCAGACTAACCCCAGCAACTGATCTAGAATATACATCACAACAGCTGGCTACTTGGAGAGACTGAAAGGTAGAGTGAGAGTTTTGCACACACAAGTATGGGGAAGTTTTCTATATTAGTCCACCAAAATAAGAGAGCAAAGCAGGGTTGTTGCTTATCTTTATAAGGGGGAGAAAACTCAATAAGTTTGTGTGAAGTTTTAAGTATCTGAGAATCATGTAGTGTGTTAGTGCTTAGCACAGGATTTTCCTCTAATATTTGAGCAGCATGCTGAGATGTAGAACTCCAGAGTTAAACATGCATTTGCAATTCCAAGGAGAAGGAATTCATTAGCTTTATCCAAGGAGATATAATTAGGAATAGTGAGATAGAATGAAACAAAGTAGAAATTAGATTGAGTATCCAGAAAAAATTCCTAATGAATGAATGTATTTATTTATTAATGATGAGATTAATTAGGCTGTGACATAGTTTCCCAAGGGAAATAGTAGAAGATCCATTACTTCATCCTTTAACTGTGGATTGGTCAAATCACTCAACTATACTACAGGGAACAATCCTAGATTGTCATGTGTGATGGCCTAACTGGCCTAATACAGGGGTAGGCAACCTATGGCACGGGTGCCGAAAGCGGCACGCGAGCTGATTTTCAGTGCACTTACACTACCCGGGTCCTGGCCACCAGTCCAGGGGGCTCTGCATTTTAATTTTATTTTAAATGAAGCTTCTTAAGCATTTTAAAAACCTTATTTACTTTACATACAACAATAGTTTAGTTATATATTACAGACTTATAGAAAGAGACCTTCTAAAAACGTTAACATGTATTACTGGCACGTGAAACCTTAAATTAGATGAATAAATGAAGATTCGGCACAGCACTTCTGAAAGGTTGCCAACCTCTGGCCTAATATCTCTTATTTCATTGGTGGGCGGGGAGGGAGATTTTCAAGGGCACAATGGAAAGTAGGCGCCTACCTCCTCTCATCAATTCTCGGGGAGAGATGGGTAGTCTAACTGGCTTTAAAATCTCCCCCTGGAATGTTTTTGGGATACAGTCAGTGGACACAGCACAACTGATGGAGAAGGATCACCTAACCACCTGCATAGTCTATGCTCATCACTGTGATGTCTGATCACTTTTGAAAGGCCAACTTTGTTCTAGGAGGGAAAGTATGTCTCTTAGCGCTATGTGCATGAAAAAGGCTCAGATTGCCAGTCTGAGGTAAGCGCGTCCTAATGGCTAGGACCATGGGAGATCCTGAACCATATGTCAATGGATACTTAACAACGGGGATAAAGGAGACTCAACATGTGAGCAGTGTGTGCAATTTATCAAACCCGCACTCAGGCTGCCATTCGGGGATGTTGGAACTGCTCAGTAAAGGCAGAAGTAATCATGATTCAGAAATAACAGACAACTCCCTCTTCCTCAACACTGTAAAAGGAAACATTACCAATCAAATAGCAAGAAATGCAATAAAATACTCAGGAAATGCCTTTGGGATTTTAGCGCATGGAATTTTTTCTCAGCTCGTCTATCATTATTACCATGCAAAGCCCCCGGGGCCTGATGTAATGGATCTAAAGGATGGCTGGCTGGCTAATGCTCCAGAAATCCTTCTAACACAACAATATGTAGGTGAATGGGAATGGGCCAGGTTTCTCAGCTGATGTGATTAGGACAATTTTTTTGCACACATTCTTTGCTTCACATGAATGAGATAAATAGTGAATTACTGCAAGCGCCAGGGGCTTTCTTTCTACCAAAAACAATTCCTCTTCTTGCTGGTATTTTCCCCTCATCCCTAGGACTATCGTATCTTTTCCTCTTTTCCAGTTAGGAGGCAGCCAAGTCATTTGTTATTCCAACAACCGTATCCATGGTGCTCTTTGCACAGACTGGCAGGAGTTAAACGCTACCATAATCAGCCAGCTGACTTCCCCTTCAGAGATGGTATGAATTGCTGCCAGGAATCTAAGACCTGAAATTCATGCCCAAAATAGGACAAAACACTACCATTACAGTCTCATTTATGAGATCTAGTGGAGTATCACTGAGATATTTGCATGTATTTACAAGGCACTCAGCTGCCCAGTAATTCAACAAACATCCCATGCTTAGCAGTAGATTGGTGTGTCATTTTAGGAAAAATTGTACAGTGTGCAGTCTTTTCTTGTAGGTATTTGTATCTCTGTCTCCGAAATGGAGAGGAAAATGCTGGGATTATGTAGCATAGAAGAGAAGAGTTCTAGCCCAATTTTGCAAAACTTGCTCTCTGTCAGCTGACCAGGATGAGAGCAGTGTAGCCTAGTGGCCAGAGTGGGTAGCTGGAGCCAAAACTTGAAGGCGGAAACTGAGAACCGGAGCCCAGGGTCAAGCTGGATCTGTAGTCAGGAGCCAGAGGTGAGAGTCAAACTAGAGGTCAGTAACTGGAGTGGGCAGGGTAGCAGGCAAGGAGGAGTTTAAGGCAAGGGCAGGACAGATGCAAGGCAGGAGCAGAAGGAACAAGGTAATGCAGGAACATGCACAGTGGTGGGTAAGAGCATTGAGAAACCAGCAAGCTGCTTCTCCTGCTGCATCCAATCAGGTGGTGGAGCCAGTCTGCCAGCCTGCTGCAGGACAGCTGTACTGATGAGGCTTCCTGGAGACTAGCTCTGCTGCAGGCCCCAATTCCTGAGACTCTCACAAGCAGTCCCATTGAAGCCAATAGGGCTACATGCATAAATAAGAGTTACAGAATTGAGCCCTTTATAGATATTTAACATTGTAGGGCCAGGTTCTCTGCTTCACTGAGTTGATGCCTGGTGAAGCAGGGAGGGGCCTGTGAGGGACTGTCAGCTCCTTGGCTGAGTCTCTGCCAACCCTGGCTCCAGGGCAGGTTAGAGTAGCCTCTCTCATACATTATAACACAATAAAATATCAAGGGCTGCCCATAAATCTGCCACCCACAAGTCCATCTCCTCTTCACGAACTGAGAAAAGAGACCTTTGGTAGTTATAGAGGCTAAAATAAAGGTAACAAAATCTCATGCCTAATGCAAGAAAACTAGAGACAGGTGTGAGTCCTGCCTCCTTAAAATACAGTGAGCAATTACAGGCAGAACGGTGTGAATTTGTTTCTCCCTAGTGATTCTAAAAATACCCCAAGAAAGAGAGAAACAAACTACGAAAAACACAGGTGTGTGGAGCCCACCCTCCCCCAGACACTATTAAGATTACACTAGAATCTTAAACAGGGAAGTGTCACAACCATTCTAGCTGCCTTTCTGTAGCTCATTTACAACAGGTCTTCTCTTCAGTCGGGTGGATATAAAGGAGGATTAATTGAAAAGCCATTTGGTATCTTCTTGCAGCTCACTAAAAATAAACTGTCATGCTTTTATCCAGAAAGAGGTACAAGGACTACAAAAGAAGGGTAGTGCTTAAGACAACATGGGCTCACATTCAAAGAAAGAACACACTTGATTCGTTTTGAAATGAGTGAAATCTTAATGTGGATACAATGTGGTTTTGTTTAATAGCTTTGTATGTGGGCAAATCTTGGTACCCATCAGAACCGGCACTTTGCATAAGCAGACTAAACAATTGCTTAAGGCCCTGAGCTGCTCAAGGCCCCCCCGCCCCAGCCATTCACTTTTTATTAGGTATTGTGTTTGTGTGTGTGGGCAGGGGGAATATTCTTGTTTAGGACCCCCAATGTGCTAGCTCCCCCTCTGGTACTCATGATATTCAAGTGACATATTTTACAAACGCTAAAGGCTCCTTCCAAAAGGCTACTTCCAAAATTGTTGCTCCGTCATTAAACAATCCAACCAACCAACAAGTTAGCATACATTAGAACTGTTCAATTAAAAAGGCAACAAGACATTGAAATCTATCGGGTGCTACTATAGCTTTCTTTGAATCAGGTTTCAAACAGGAACTATTTTTGAGTCATTCTATGGCCTGTGTTATACAGGAGATCAGACTAGATGACCTCCTGACCTCCAAATCTATGAATCTGTAAATTTGACAAATCCTTACATTTATTTGTGGTTTAGGGGACCCCTTAATGAATGAAAGAGATGGATAGGAGATGGAATGATTCTGTTGGTTGAGTCTGAAAAGTAAACAATCGGACGACTCCTCAAGTCAGCACAAATGGGGAAAACACACACACTGCCTTAAAACAAGCCTCAAATGGCTGTTGCGAAGGATGATAATTAGCAAGACTGAAGGCAATCAAGTAATCAAGGCCCTTACTGTTTGTTTTTAGTAAAGTTTATTACAGATTTAATGTATCAGCAAGGTATCTTTTCACACATGCCAACCACAGTTTGTTGAGCTGTTTGTGGATCAGTAAAATTTGCAAAAGTACCTGAGAGATTAGGCTCCTAAATCACTTAGGCATTTTTGAACATTTTACCTGAGATTCTATCATCAGATCTTTCAAGGACTATCATCAGATGACCCATTTCTCTTCCCATTAGATCTAAGAAAATCAGAAATGCTATTATCATGTACAACAAGGATCCTGGAAAATGATAACTGACATTAATACTTTACCATTTGTTTTCCCTAGACTGTGCCCTTTTAGGATGTGGTGGACAGATGGGTTACTTTACTAGAATGTCATCTTAGTGCTTGGTGAAGTGGGGACTTGAATTGATTAAACTCTGCTATTATTCTGAGTGGCAGATTTTGCCTTACTACTGCTCCTCCTGCAGCATTCTAGCAGCTTCAGCTTTACCTCTGGAGAAGAAGCAACTGTAGGGTATATTTTGAGAATAGTTAATATTCAAGCTGCAGTTTGGAATAAGCAGAAACAAGGGTTATGGATGAAAAGCTGGCTCAGTTTGCTTTCTGCACAATGTTCTATGCTTTCAAAAATGTACTGGGCTTTCCTTTCATTGGTCAGAAAACAAAGTTATTAGCTTTACAAGATGGAAGCAACTGCACTGTTCAGTGAGTTACAAAGTACAGTTACACATACACCACATGATACATATATTTAGAATGAAAACAGTGATTCAAACTATTTTAAGTACAATGAGGTTTGTACTTTGCTTCTCAGTATTGTATTTATTGAGTTGGCACCATATTTTATAGTTTCTGTGTACAACATTTGCTGCATTTTGAGAAGAGCCTGCCACATGATATGTAACTGTTTAAATATAAAAGGCCAGATCCTGATACACTTAGATTAGAGTAACACCTGGTGCTACTCAGTGTGAGTAAGAGTATCAGAATCTAGCACCAGAATAAGCTCTTTGCAAAATGAGGTGGAATATTTATGTTTCTCTAACAAAATATGTTGTAGTAGTTCTTTGAATTGCAAAAATGATTTAATATTCTAGGAGATATTAGCTTCCTCTCTGTTTTCTCTTTCTGAAGAGGTCACTTGGGAGGTGTAATTAGAACAAAGAAGAGTTTAGTGCATGATCTGTGTTAAAACTCCCTGCTTTTCAAACACATTTATCATGGAATTTGGTATTAATAATCCAAAGGTTTGAGTCATCCAGAACATTGGTAAGAGAAATATTTAGAAAATTATTCATCCATGGGAAACTAAATTAAGTGAGCAGACACCAAAATGTTTGTCTGTCAGTCAAAATCTAGTTTTTTACTATTGTAACTATTGAATTTAATACAGTAACAGTGTAAAAGAGGAATGGGTCCAGTGGCGAATCAGGTCCAAAAAGTGCTACAGAACCATGCCCTGATTCTAATTTAAGCCTCTATATACCTGGAGTAACTGCACTGAAATCAATAGGCCAAATTCTCTTCTCAGTTACAGCCATGCAACTTTCATTGACTTCAATGGGAACAGCACTATGTACATGTAAGAAGAATTTGACTTAGAATTACACAACTGTAAAACTGGTATAAGAGAGATCAGTGTGTGTGTGTATGTGTGTGTGTAATACATAAATTTCCTCTTGTAGCCCACTCTTCTAAATGTATGTAAAATTATGGCCTGGATTCTGATCAGTTATGTGGGTGGAAAATCAAATGTAACTCCAAGGTCTCCCATTTACTAACTGTATAACTGAGTTCACTGGAGTTACTGCTGCTTTCCATTGGGGTAACTGAGATCAGAATCTGGCCCTCGGCCTTTTCTACCCTAGATAGAGCACAGCTTTAAATATGGTAGGGACATGTGGAGAATGAGGGTCTAAGTGCATTTATTTTTGATTCACAAACATGATACAGAGATGTCAAAAGCAATGAAATAAAAATCAGATGCAGAATGACACATGATGGAGTACAACTGTGCTTACAATACATCAGAAAGGCTCTGCAGTGTGTCAGAGTCGTACTATTTTCTATACTATTTTTTAATCCTGTTTTCACTCTCAAGACACATGGACTAAAGTGACTTGGCTGTTATTTGCCAAGTCTGTAACTGTGCTTGTAATGAGGAGCATGAAACATAGATTATTTCACTGGCTCCCATAGAGACATCTGCAGGGCGGGGGAATGTAAAATGCACTGGGAGTTGAGACTATAAAATTGGAATCATAAGAGGATACTCTGCAACTGTCCTAAATATGGTTATGTATTTTTTATCAATAGCACACTACTGCTGTTGTCTTGAATAATAACCAAGGTAGAAAGGAACAGAAATGTAAAGTTCGCATAAGGACGTATTTGCCCTCATTTTAAATTAGTCCAGGGAAAGTTCTGGGGTTGTCTGAGGATTACCTGAAGAGGCACCCTAGCCTGCCAAGACAAGTCCCTGTTACAAGATAAGAGAGGTTGCTGTGGACTCCCTGAGGCCTTCTTCTAGATTTCTATTTTGCCACAGTTATTTGTGTGATTCCCAGACTCCAGAGACTTTCTAAGAATAGAAAATGACAGATAGCGTGTAAACTTACCAATGAGAGGTGCATGGCAGGTATGTGGCTAGTAAGACAGTTTGAGTAATTGTGTTTATGATTCTTCTCTGGAGTTGTTTATTAGAGTATGCGCCAGTGGTTTCTCATGCCAGTAGATGAATTTCCTTTTTCTTTTTTTAAAATGTAAAATCTTTTTTTTTTTGCAGTGCTAATGATAAAATGTTGATAGTAAGGCAGTACTTTGTACTTCTGTTATGACGTTCAAACTAGTTTCTAAAGATGCTCTAGTTAAACATCATAGCACACCTCTGTAGAAGGTAATATTAATATTATTTTACAGCAGGGTAAACTGAGGCTACACTATGCTACTTTAGTCCAGCGGCAGAACTAAGAACAGAACTAAGGAGTCCTGACTCCAAGTCCTTGTTATAAGTGCTAAGGGGCAAATTCATGACTAGCAGAAGCAAACTTAATCCCACTGAAGTCAGTGGAACTAGCCAGCTTACTCCAGTGTAAATTTGGCCTTAGAAATACATATGAAATCATCTTATTAATTATCCTTCTAGTCTCCACCCTGGCCCAACTTCATGATTAAGTAAAAATAAACACACACACACACGTGAGAGAACCTCTATATAATCGTCGTTATTCAATTATTTCCATTGCTCAAACTGAATATCTGGTCATTCCTTTCAGACTTTGAGCTGTGGATTCTTTTCTAGCAAACCTTTCAAATGGTTGCCAGATGTTACACCAGTCTTTTGGTTAGATCCAAACATCTTTTCTATTAAGTCTGCTACCCAACTCCTCTCTGATGTCCTTTCTGCCTTAGCATTATCAGTTTTCCTAGCTAGACCGAAAGGTCCAAAATCTGGGCCTACTGGTAAAACTCCCATTGTCTTCAGAAAGACCAGGATGTGACCCTCAATGACCTATTTATGTTTTCAATAATTCAGAACAAAGATCACAAATGGAAAGACATTAGTAAAATAATCAGTGTGCGCATAAGTTTAAGAACATAAGGAATTGCCACCGTATAACAGATCAGTTATTCCCTAAAATTATTAATAGAGCTGGTCAGAAAATGTTTGCTTGTTTTTTGTGAAAAAAGTTTTTAAATGAAAAATTTTAAATTTCCTCTAAAAAATTTTCACAGAAACTTTCTGGCCTTCCAGTGAAAAATAAAAACAAATTGATTTATGGTTTTTAATCCAAAAATTGGAAAATTTAGAAAGGAACAAAAATCTCCAGCAAAAATGTATGGTTTGAAAAAGGCCATTTTAGTGAATAAAATTTCAAATGAAATTTTGGACTAGTTCTGTCTAATAATGTGCTTTTTATTGTACTCAGTGCCTGATGATCCAACTTAAACCTCAGTAATGCACCTTGCCCTGAAATTTACCATAGTGGGGTTTCTTCTTGGGCCTTGTTGATAATAAGTATATGCCCTGAAGTATGAACACTGATTGCTCATATAATATTAGGTGTTGCTCTTTTATTTTTAATCAGTGTCTAGTCTTTTGTTTGAAGCTCACTAAGCTATATATTCTAATTAAGTCTGATGACAGTCAGTTGAGAAGGATAATTATGCATGTGTTTGTGTTTGATAGAGGAGAAACAGTATCATATGGTGCATTTTTTATTCACCAGATTGTACATCCATTTCCAGTGTCCCCAAAGGAATTTTCATAGCTAATTATTTCCATGCTGCAGTAAAATGAATTTGGGGATGGGAGTACTCTTTGATGCCTTTGCAAAAACTAATATCTGAAAAAGTTTAACCCCCCCTCTCCTCCCGCTGGACACAGTTTCCTTGCAGAGTGAATGTATTGTCACTTGAGCCCTTTAAAACTGCACTAGAGAAAATTGGGGAGAGTGTACAGTAGGAAAAGCCTTGAGAAAGGCTGAAGTGGGGTAGGAAGGAATAGAGTAGGTAGAGATCCTTGTGTAGAACTGAACCATTCCTTGTAGACACTGGCTTGTATTGGGGGTGGTGTGGAACAACCCCAAACCAGGGGAGTTCTGGGATAGACTCTGCCTTGGAATCCCTCCTGGAGCTCCTTAGCACCCAGAGGGAGTATTCCTTTCAGGGAAGGCATTGTGGTTCCCCCTGAGTGTACCATCACAGTATGGAAAGGATGGAGAAACCATGGCTCCCCAACTTGCCTGCCCTCAAGAGAGAGATGCATATGGACTGCCTATGGTTACCAGCCTTTGTGAAGGGTAAAAATGATGATGAAGAAGTTCTTTGTTCCCTCTTTCCCTTGTTTCCCTCCCCAATCCCCAGGATCAGCTGGGAACAATCTGACCTATAAGCAGTCTTGTCTGCCTTTAGTTTCTGTGGTTCGTTTCTCTCCTGGAGGGAGGTGGGGCATGCATTATCAATGTGTTTGCATCTGTTTTCTGTGTACATGTCCAGAATGAGTTATAAAAAGAAATATTATTTCACCAGCTGTGCTGTTCTTCTTGAGCAGCTGGACGTGGTTTGTGCGTAAGCCAGCAAAACAGTGACAAAAAGGGAATGTGCCATAGTGGTATATTTACATCCTATAGCACGCAAAGGGGAAGCTCCTCTCCTCCCCTCCCTTTAGATTAATTCCTTCAGTGACTTTCAGCTTGTGTTTTGCCCATCGCCCTCTTAAGCAGGACTGCAGACCTGGTCCAAAGCCCACTGAAATCATGGACTTTAATGAAATTGGATCAGACCCCAAGGGAGGAAGAACAGTGCAGCTGTGGAAGTGAGGAGATTTGGGTGCTGTTCCTGACTTGCTTCACCATGGACAAGTCATGTAGCACAGACCTGAGGTATAAGTTCTGTGGGAATGTGCTTCAGGGAGACACAGCCCTTGTGCTATTACTTAGCAGGGTGCAGTGTTCACTGCCATCTAGGGCTGGGCAGCTCTGTGCGCCAGTACAGAAGGGTGAAAGGTCATCTAGTTGTCTTTCCCCATTTCTTTGAAGAACTTACAGTCCATGAAGCACTAGCCTGATGTAGCCTCTTGTCCCTAAGGGTTGGCAGGGTCCTATATAGAAGTCTCAGAAAAGATGTCAACCACTGAGTAGACCATGGACTCAAGGAGTAGTCCCTATAAGGCACAGATGAAGCACTGCACAGGGCTGGTCCCTGGTATAACTTGGATCTGTCTGAAGTTCTAAATTATGCTGACTCTCAATGAGCTCCAAGGGAAACTCAGCTACCCCCACTTCCCCTGGCCCTGGACCCTGGGCTGACTTCAGAAAGGGTCACCCAAGGATTCAGATATGCAGGGTAGATTCTCTGAGAGCTGGTTAAGTCAGCTTTAAGGCAACTTTGTGCAGGTGAAGTGGCAGAAAGCTGCCCCAACGTCTTCATAGTTCTAATTTCAGACGAGCCTGTGAGTTAGTGTCACAGTAACATGAGTCCTCACATTATCGCTAGAGAAAATGTACAACACAGGCTGCCCAGCTCCTCCAACACAGGACCCTCAGCCTGTTGTGCTCAGTCTGTGAAAGATGTAGCATAAGGAGGCTCCAGACTGTCAGATAACAGGTTAGTTTTCAATGATACCTCTCAAATGCCTTGAGTATGATACAAAAATTAAAAACTCAGGGTCTGGTTCACCCATGAACCTGGGCTTCAAACCCCACACCCTCAGTGGCAGAAAGTCTGACAGGGTGGGTGGAGAGTGGCATACACAGCTGACAACATCCCTGCGGCACTGGGGGGCCCAGAGCCCAGGACATAACCTATGAACTGAGAAGGGGCAGGACCAGGCCAGCTGGGATATGAATGAGTTTCCCATGGAGCACCAGTGAAATGTAAATCTGCTGGTGAAACCCAAATTCTGTCCCCTCAGCTTGTCAGTATGTATACTCCATTGTGTTTGTAGGGTGAATTTCATCCACATGGCCAGATCCTCAGCTAGCATACATGACCATAGCTCCACTGAAGTCAGCTGAGAATCTGACCCACAGGCTTCAAGAAAGTATATAAAAATAGACCATAGAGAAAAAGACCTCTCCATCTCTTCCCATTCTCTCTCCATTCTCCAAACAATCCTCTCCAGCCTCCTTCCCCCAACATGAGGCAGGAAAAACAAGGTGAGTCTTACAGTCCAAGAAAAAAAATCAACAAATCTGGACTTGGACAGACCCAGATCTGTCCTAGCTTGCAGCAGCTCAGAAGTCGCATGGCTGCTAGCAATTCTGTTGAAACTGAGATTGATTTTTTTGTTTGTTTTCAGCTGGGAACATAGGTCAGTTTTGGACACAAAATGTACAACTATATACAGAATGTGACAGAACACTGGGCCACACACCACCTATTTCTCATTCTGATTGGCCAGAGTTTCCCTGTAAGTAACCAATCAAAGGTGAAATCTGGTGTGGGAAGCAGAGCAAATTTGCAAAGAGATGATAGTAGTTATTGCTGGCTGTTTGCCGTCTGCCAAGATTCATTCCCATTCAGGTCACAGAAAAGCTTCTTGAATCTTTAATAGGATATTATCTAAACCCACACCACTCCATATGACTAATAAATTGCATTTTGGTAGCTCCAGTACTTCTGCCTTCATATTAATGCGAGTTTCATACCTTTTAAGTGCTCATCTTTGTGACAGTCTTTCCTAACCTTTAGATCTAAATGTATCCCATCAGAACCTGCTGTTCTCTCCTTTTAAATGTTAAGGGCCAACATTTCCCATGCTTAGATTTGGTACCAAACTAAATGGGATCCCGGGTCTGGTGCATTCTATTGATTCCTTAGGACATTTACCAGTGCTGCAACATTTACTAAATGTAGGGTGACCAGATGTCCCGATTTTATAGGGACAGTCCCGATTTTTAGGTCTTTTTCTTATATAGGGTCCTATTATCCCTCACCCCCTGTCCTGATTTTTCACACTTGCTATCTGGTCACCTTAACTAAATGGGAGAAGCACTAATCCAATTGAATTCAATAGTACTACTCATGTAGAGTAAGTGCTGCTCAACATCAGTAAGGGAAGCAGAATCAGCGCCATAGTAAGTTAATTTCAAGAGGGGCTTTCTTTCTCTATTATGTTCAGTCTTTGGGGAGGTGTGGAAGGGAAGAGAGGCACCAGGAGCCTCATTCTTACTGAGTTCTCCTGTGAAGGCATGGAGCACAACAATACTTGTGGGCCTCTACTGCCTCTATTCAAGGTGACAGTGTCCATGGTCTTCCTTCCCCTTCACATCTTGCCCGTCACTACTTATCTACTCTTGATTGTTATGATGTCACCCAGTAATCCCCTTCCAGTGACAGCCTCGGGATAAGATCTCATCCACTCCTCATCAAAATATCACACAGTGGAAGTCAGGCCAAGTGAAAGACTCTGAACTGCAGCCAAGTAAAAGGGCAACAGATAGGAAACACCTGCCTGAGTATTCTTTTTCTAGCTTACACCTAATGAAATGTTGCAAGATCTTTTCCTGTGGCCTTAGAAACAACCCCATGAATATCAGTTATTTAACAGGGATACAAATAATAGTGGAAGTGGTGAAATGCTGTAACTTGCACAGATTTGATATTGAGTGTGGGAAGATCCTTTGTCTCTGCTATGTCCATTTTCTGCTTAGCCCGTGGCACAAAGAGGATGGAATGCTGCTTTTGTATCAGGGAAGCCCTGGATGGCACAGAGCTAGCAGAGCCTGTTGTATGGCACCTCCTTCTTACCCCCACACACTTGCAACAAGGCAGAAGGGGATGAGGTTAGAATTGTTGGCACTCCGGCTGACAAAATGATCCACAGGAGGCAGTTACTGACATAAATTAGAGCAGATCTGGAGCTGAACAGACTCTGGCCCACAGACTTTAAGCAAAGTATAATTTGTGTGTGGGGGAGAATCAGCCCTGACTGCTCATAATATCAGAGGAGTATGAAGGTGGCTTTAAGATACAGTTGCATTCTCCTCAGGTTCTACTGCTGAATGTGGCTCTGTTGGACCTGAGGGCTTGGTATTCCTTTTTGTCTTGATCCTTTGGGACAAATATTCACTTCAGAATTTTGGGTCAATGCTGGCTGACATATTGATACAGCATAATGGAAGGCCCAACAGACATTTGGGACTCATCATTTGTCAAGGATTAAGTTAACCAGTGTCAGGACTAATCTCTGATTCAGAGTCAGACTGACACTTTGGCCAAATTCTGCTCTCAGTTTCATATTAAAGTCAATTTAATCAGTATAAATGAGAACAGAATTTGGACCTACATCTGGATAATAACAATCAGTAGGAAGAAAAAAAATGCTTGAAATGCTAAATGTTCACATGGGCTAAGCCTGTATTGTCAACAGAGCATGGAATTCCTCTTTGAGAGTTCTTTTCCTTTACATTCATTTTAAATAAAGCAAGAGAAAGGCATTTCATATTTTGGAAATAATGAAGTATGTACTAAATTAGAGAGCAAGAGAAAGAGTGTATAGAAATTGAACGGTGGCCTTTAAATGACTAAATGTAAACAGTCAAACAGATTTCTGTCATTGAAATCATATGTGAAATTCATATTAAATAGACACAGTCTAATTGTTCCATGAACTTAAGCTGGAGGAAAGCAGTAAAGTCATTCATATATGAATATTATATATATTTATATATATATTTATATTTAATTTCATCTTTGGTTTTTAAACCTTCTACTAATTGCATGGGATGTTGTTTGAAGTTCATATGAGGATTAAATTCATCTTCTATAAAATAGCATAGAACAGCTTCAGAATTTTATATAAGCTGAGATGATAACATTTAAGTGTCGTGACAATGAAAGATAGCAGAAGAGTGAACCACCTTCTTTACTTTGCTGCTTTTTCTGTGGGGCAGTGAGATAACTGGAGGGCAATATTTCATTTTCATTTTATTGCTTTCCCTTCCTTCTTCGTAGTTTTTTCTCTGAGATGGAATAAAAGGGCCTACTTCACCACTAAGTTACTCCATTTTCTACAGTGAGTTTTGAGTATCTCTCAATTCAATAGCATTTGGGTCCATAATTTTGATTCAGACCTCTGTAAAAGATAGTCATCATTTACAAAACCCTAAGCTTCAGGTTTCAAACACTCCATTGAAGCTCAGAGGCGTTTGGAGCTATGGTTTTTATTTGGGCTTCTCTCTAATTTTTAATACTTTATTTTCAAAGGAATTTGTAATTCTCCTGCCCCCATTCAAATTGGATTTGAATACATTCAAGGAAAATGAAGCCTGTTTGTGTCAGGGATTGTTTCCCCCTTCTAACTGACTTGAGAATAATTTCTGTGGTACTTTACTTACCACTTCAGTGCACCATAGCTTAAGTCTGTTATGAAAAGGGCACATTCCACACAGGACAATAAAATAACATTTATTTCAAGTTCAATTGCCTTGTGGTTTAAGCACAGAACTCAGAGACAAGAGATCCGAGTTCTATTCCATATATACCACAGATATGCTGTACCTGACATGGGGAAAATTAAGTGAATTGCCCAATCTGTGAAATGGGAATAACGAGGTTTACTGTGTCTCACATGAGGTGAACTGAGCCTTAATTAATTCATGCCTGCGAATGGTGCTTTGAAGATTTTCAGATAGAAGACACTAGGAAAATGCATTACAACATCAGGAGAGCACTATGGTTTCTCAAAAATTTCTCAGTAACTCCAGCTTTATCTACAGGGATATAGTTTTGCATTCTGTGGGCATGGCAAAAGCTATTGGGTGGATGAAAATCCTTGTTCTGCTTCCATTCTCCCAAAATTAGTTTTCTTTTCATCTTCTCAAAGTTATTGTGACCACAGCCTACCAAAAGTGAGGGGAGCAGTATATGATAGGAGCAATTCAAGGCAAAGAAATGTGATGAAGCATAAGGAAATAGGTCTTAACTCTGGAACACAGGCAACAACATATCTTGTCTAGGCTCTGCTGCTGGATACAAACTACAAGGCGTTATGGGTTTGTATAGCTTTATTGCTGGAAAGGAAGCAGCACTCCTGGCTACAGTGTAAACCCCAGTAATAAGTGGAGGTTTCAGAAGGAAGGCTTTTAGTGACTGGTCCTGAAGATAAGACCTTGTTCATTCCAAACTATAAACCTCACAGTGGAATTAAGGCCAGATAGATGATATGGCATTCATTGCTCTGAACTTTAGTAAAGTAAATGAGGTGATAACAGCAGATGTGATACTTTTGATTGCTAAATACTTCCTTTTGGTTTACATGTAAATTAGGCATTGGAAAATCTTTTTCCATGGCTTTTGACCTGACATTGTGAATAGCATGGTTCTCTTCTTTATTTTACAGGTAGACATGTGGGCTCAAATTCACTGGTAATGTGAATTATGGTGCAACTTGTGCACATATGATATTCAAAAGGTGCGCAAATGGGTGTGACTTACACAATGAGAAGGCAGATGTGTAGCAGGGAGAGTAATGAACAGGAAGGTTGCTTTCCATAGGTGTCAAGAAAAGATCCATGTATACTTCCACTCTTTCCTTCTCCATCTTCTTTTGATCTTTCAGAAATTTTAGGCAAAATTTTTTTAGTGAGGTTGTTCACCTAAATTATTGCTCTGATTAATTAATTTCACTCCAACACCATTGAGATGGTGCATATTCAGAGGAGTTCAGTTCTTGAGAGAGGACTGCTGATACAGCTAATTCAGCTCAGAGATACATGTAGGTTGGGGTGAGGTGCACCAGCAATCCTCACTGAATGAGCCAGGACCTCTACTGAGGAGCTCCAAAAAACTGCCTCATCCAGCCTTCCAGCCTGAAGGAGAGATCCCTCCAACGAGGGTGTTTTTTCTGGGACAAAGGAGGATTAAGAGAAAAATTGAGGTGAGATCCCATGGGTCTATTCTGCCTTCCACTTGGTTTAATTAAATCACTGACTAATTTGATCCTCTGTTTAATTTGATTGAACCCTTCAGGCTCCAAACTGCATGTATTAAAAATAATACAACTTCTACTCTTTATTTTGATAAGTTGTGATCACTTTAAGCAAGTATTATGGGGCATTGCAGTAACTGGGTAGTCCCTAATGAGTCAGGAACAGACAACATTCCGAATGCCTCAGAAGAGAAGTTAAGGATCTAGGGAAAATAATTTCACATGTAGGTTGCTGAATGGCCATTATTCCCCACCCCATGTGCGCTGCAGGCTGCGATATACACACAGAGGACAGTTGTGCATTTCAATCAAAGTGATAGGAATGGTCTTGCTCAAAGGGAATGAAGGTCGTGAGATCCAAATTTTCAAATTTGAGCCTCTAAAGGTAGATGTTCAGGGTACCTAATTTCAGATGCCCACATTGAAAAATTTATCCCTTATATCTTTAAAACAATGACAAAGAAGGAATAAGATTATTTTGACATGCCTGTATTACACACTGTCCAAATAATCATTTAACAACCTTGAGCTCCAGAGCCAGGAAAGTAATCAGTAGGAGTCCCTCACCATTAGTCTTTGACATGACATCAGCCAGTGGAGTGAATAAACACTAGAGGTTTGATAAGAGAGTCTAGTTAAAAGCCTCTTACAAGTCAGAATACTGAAGATGAGTCAGACCTTCTCTGCTGTAACTCATGGCACCAGTGTTTCTGTATAGGTAAGTGGAAATGTCAGTGGTCAGACCAGATTTCTCTGGAATTATTTTGCTCTATTTTTAGCTGAGATTGGTATATTTTCCCTCCCCATTCTACGTGGAAAAAAACCTGCAAAATTCAGGGAGAGGTTACAGAATAAACAAAGGCAAATAATAGAATGGTACAAAATATGCAATGTGTTGTCACTGATACTGGGGTCTGTGGCAGAGAGGATGTGTGATTGTTGTATAGGACCTCAGGGAGCAAATCAAAGGGGGCTGTATGTTACCATCATGCTGTTCAGATCCCTGGGGCTATTGGGGCCATTGTGGTTCCTAGCATAAATTGGAGCAGATTTAAGGCCAGTGGTTTGCTAGAGTGCAGCAGCATTCTGGCCATACCCATGACACACCCATTATGTGAAGGAGGAGTCTGGAGGTGGAGCTCAGAGCCAGCAAGCACAACTTTATGCCACCTGGAAATTTCCTCCTACTGGGAAAATCCTCAAGAGCCCACCTGGGGCAGCTTTATGTCTGTGTAATGGTTGTAAAGAAATGTAGTGTGGGTCAGGATCTGGTCCGTGGAATTTATTGTGCAAACCACTGTGATTGTTCTGGTGTGCTGCAGACTTGCAACAAGCCTCATTGTCAATGGGAGCCTTAAATCCTGAAAAATCAGGCATTGGGGGCGGGGAGCCTTAGAAAATGTCATGTACTACTTTGCTGGGAGCAGTGGAAACAGGCGAAAAGTTTTATGATATTCTATTAATTACTTGGACAACTTGAACTCCATATAACATAACTGAATCATTTGCTATGGCAAATGTCTAGTCTTTTGAATATTGCAATGGAAGTCATGATATGCAGGCTTTCTCCTTGGTTCTGAAACTAGCTCTTTGTATGATCTTGTGCAAATGATTTTCATTGCTCATTTTCACCAACGAAAAATGAATAGCTTTTCAATAGTTACTTTATGTTCCTTAATGTTTGTAAAGCATTTTGAGATTCTGTAGGAGTCCAAAGGATTGTTTTTAATTACAAAACCTGCATTAGCTAATTAGTAAATATGTATTTTGCATTCTTCCTGAATATATTTGTCACAGTATAATTTGATGTCATTGTGTGACATCCTTATTAACACATTGTTTAAATTACAAAATATAAGTTTTAATTTTTAAATTTGTTCTATAAGTCCTAAATTTATCATAACATCACATTATATCATAATAATTAAGAGTTTCTATGGCTGGTTATCTCAGTGTTATACCTGGAGAATTAGTTATAATAATTATTATGGTCGATAACTAAAACTATTCCATTATAATCTTGTTTTCAGTTGTTCATAAGTTTCACCCTTTGGGGCTGAAATTTTTGAGCCTTGGTTTCCACCCAAAGGTGAACTTTTCTAGAAAATTTGAGCAAAAGCATTTTTTAGTATAAGTATGAGTGTGAAAAAGCCCCACACTTTTGCCACTACCATAATCTGGCAACTTCAGGTATGAAGCCTAGGAGTAGAAAATTTAAAATATACTAGTGAACTAGCCATTGAGACAGGGGGTGGGACTCAGTGTTCAGATGGTATAAATTTGGGTGAATTGTGATAGGGCAAATAGTCCCTTTTTCACATTCACAGGATGGGTGATTAGTTCGGATTTCTTTTAACATATTTTATCAAGATTTTAAGCAAAGGAAAGATGCGGTGCACATGTGTGTCACTCTGTGCATCCAGGAGATACTGGCATAATCTGCATGGCTAGGCTTCAAGGAGAAAAAGGCAACATTAAATGGGTAATGGAGGTATCTCCCGTTATGACTGAGCTGAACCAGGACATCTGGCTACCATCTTATGGTTCAACCTATCCTAGAGATAAAGTAGAATTGTGAAGATTGATTAAGATGTTTGGATCTGAGATTTTGGTTCAGGAGCACCTCTCAAATGGGATCCAAATTGTTAACATGGTCATTCCAGGTCATATGGCACAAGATTGAAGTAGCTGGCAAAATATTGCATGAGGAAGGCATTTACTTCCAAGGCATGTGGGGAGGGATCTTGAGGGTTCTGACTAGAGCTGGTTGGGAAAAAGTTCCCCTCCCCATGGAAAATATCGGCTTCTGGGAGAAAAATCAAAACCTGAAATATTTGGGCCGAAAACCAAAGTATTTTGATTTGGAATGTAGCTGTGGTGCCTCATGCCCTCCTTCTACCTATAGGCTGGGCTCCCTGGTCAGACTACATCTCTTGGTAGGGGCAGGTGGTGCACCATGAGAAAGGTAGTACCATGGGAGCCCATACCATAGAGGAGAATGAGGAGATCAGATAACCAAACAATAAATCCAAGGAAGTATGGCTGAGGCATATATTAATAAAAATATTTCTGTTTCCAGAGGAGATATTTTGGTTTTGGAACAAAAAAAATCAAATTTTTTTGCAGAAAACAAACTTTTAATGAAAACATTTGTCAAAAACCCAAGTTTGCCATCGAAAAAATTTTCAATGGAAATTTTTGACCAGTTCTAGTTCTGACCTTTCTCTACCCAACTTCAGTCATTTATTTGTATCAGAGCACTAAATCAAGAGAGCATTAATTAGGAGTCACACATTCAGGTTAAGTGGTCATAGCCCACACAATCAATTCCCTTCCATTTTGGGAAGGTGAGCATCGGTGGACTGGAGTCCTTTTGTTTGTGTATTCCTATATTTTGTCCATCCATTGGTCAGATCTTCCTATTTTAGACACACCTGCATAATTGAGAGGAAGAGGAGGAGAGCTCTTGCTCCAGGGAAGCGACAGCAGAAGGCAGCTGGGCTAAATGATATGCTGAAGCCCTGAAATAAACTCACACCAGTGATGTGTCTGTGTGACATGGAGCAGCTGAGAAAAGAAATGAATTCATAAGGAGATTAAAGGGGCATGCAAATAAGAGACAGAGAAACACACACTGACCTCGGTTAACTTGGAAAAGCTTATTAAAGAAGGAGAAAAGCATATTGTATGGTTTGGAGTTCAACATGAAGATGAGCTCTTTTGGGTGAGATTTATTACAAGTGTGGGAAATTACTGCACAGTATGCTATTATGAAGAAATAAGAACATAAGAACGGCCGTACCGGGTCAGACCAAAGGTCAATCTAGCCCAGTATCTGTCTACCGACAGTGGCCAATGCCAGGTGCCCCAGAGGGAGTGAACCTAACAGGCAATGATCAAGTGATCTCTCTCCTGCCATCCATCTCCATCCTCTGACGAACAGAGGCTAGGGACACCATTCTTACCCATCCTAGCTAATAGCCATTTATGGACTTAGCCACCATGAATTTATCCAGTTCCCTTTTAAACATTGTTATAGTCCTAGCCTTCACAACCTCCTCAGGTAAGGAGTTCCACAAGTTGACTGTGCGCTGCATGAAGAAGAACTTCCTTTTATTTGTTTTAAACCTGCTGCCTATTAATTTCATTTGGTGACCCCTAGTTCTTGTATTATGGGAATAAGTAAATAACTTTTCCTTATCCACTTTCTCAACATCACTCATGATTTATATACCTCTAGCATATCCCCCCCTAGTCTTCTCTTTTCCAAGCTGAAGAGTCCTAGCCTCTTTAATTTTTCCTCGTATGGGACCCTCTCCAAACCCCTAATCATTTTAGTTGCCCTTTTCTGAACCTTTTCTAGTGCTAGAATATCTTTTTTGAGGTGAGGAGACCACATCTGTATACAGTATTCGAGATGTGGGCGTACCATGGATTTATATAAGGGCAATAATATATACTCAGTCTTATTCTCTATCCCCTTTTTAATGATTCCTAACATCCTGTTTGCTTTTTTGACCGCCTCTGCACACTGCATGGACATCTTCAGAGAACTATCCACGATGACTCCAAGATCTTTTTCCTGACTCATTGTAGCTAAATTAGCCCCCATCATATTGTATGTATAGTTGGGGTTATTTTTTCCAATGTGCATTACTTTACATTTATCCACATTAAATTTCATTTGCCATTTTGTTGCCCAGTCACTTAGTTTTGTGAGATCTTTTTGAAGTTCTTCACAATCTGCTTTGGTCTTAACTATCTTGAGTAGTTTAGTATCATCTGCAAACTTTGCCACCTCACTGTTTACCCCTTTCTCCAGATCATTTATGAATAAATTGAATAGGATTGGTCCTAGGACTGACCCTTGGGGAACACCACTAGTTACCCCTCTCCATTCTGAGAATTTACCATTAATTCCTACCCTTTGTTCCCTGTCCTTTAACCAGTTCTCAATCCATGAAAGGACCCTCCCTTTAATCCCATGACAGCTTAATTTACATAAGAGCCTTTGGTGAGGGACCTTTTCAAAGGCTTTCTGGAAAAATACACTATGTCCACCGGATCCCCCTTGTCCACATGTTTGTTGACCCCTTCAAAGAGCTCTAATAGATTAGTAAGACACGATTTCCCTTTACAGAAACCATGTTGACTATTGCTCAACAGTTTGTTTTTCTATGTGTCTGACAATTTTATTCTTAACTATTGTTTTGACTAATTTGCCCGGTACCGACTTTAAACTTACTGGTCTGTAATTGACAGGATCACCCCTAGAGCCCTTTTTAAATAAGCTTCCTGTTATTTCCAGTAGTGTTTTTCTAGGTGGAAGCAAAGGGTCTTGACATGTCAGTTCAGTGGCCATGTAAGAATAGCCATGGATGAACCAGTATTCCTGATAATCTGTTAACTAAAAAACTACTGGTTAGGTGACGGAGTCCTGTACCCATACTAAAGGCTGGAAGAAATTGCCATTGAAATGAATGTCATTCATATGTGTATAAGATAAATGAATTTCTCACTCTTTACCTGAATTTATCCTGCTCATATAAATATAGCCATGCTAGCTTCGCTCTTTGTTAAATACAAATTCAGAAAGAAGGATAGATAAGGAGGTAGTAGATGTTGCTAGTGGGGAGTTATAATGGAATACGGAGGGCATGTCTACATGGAGAAATTGATTGGAATAGCTATTGTAGAATAAACTATTCCACAAAAGCTATTCTGATCAATTTCCTCATGTAGACAAGCCCAGAGTTTTTCATTTCTAGGTCAGCGGTTCAAATCTAGTACAGATCAGGAGTGACCAAACATGTTTGATGTCTGATATCCCATGTGAAAAGAGTTGATAATCATGCTCTAATTCCTGGAGAACAAATATCCACATCCTTGAAAAATCAGCATTGACAGTAAAAATCTTGTTAGCCATTTCAGCAGGTAGGGCAAGAATCAAATCAACATAGGACTCAGCTTAGATCTTACCCCAAAAAGGTGATTGAAGCATTGAGTGAGTTTGCTGGGCAGGGGCAAGGGGAAACCTACAAAGGTCCTTTCTGTCTTATACTTGTCCTGTGGTTAAAGAACTTCTGGCCATGTCTACACTACAAAATTAAGTCGACCTATCTACATACAGGTGCCACAGTAATGACATCAAGTGTGTGTGTCTACACATGGCTCCTTGTGTCGGTGGGGCATGACCTCATCAGGAGCACTTGTATCAATTGTACTGTCAGCATGAGGCATTGTGAGATGGCTCCTGAAAGCCATTAACAGTTGACAAAAGCAACGCAATATCTACACCGACACTGCATCGACCTAACTACATCAACTTTGACTCTACACCGGATGTGGAGGTAGAATTATTAAGTTGGGGTTGTGGGGCAGTTACATCGGCAGGAGTGAAATTTAAGTGTAGACACTTCCATAGTTAGGTTGCCCTAAACTCCCTTGTGTTGATCTTATTCTCTAGTGTAGACCAGACCACAGCCTCCAATGTCTTGAGTCTTCAACAGTACTAAAAATCCATTTAATGAGATACTTTAAGAAGCTTGGTTTGCAATCTAGGGAAGTCTCTGAGACTGCAAGCTGACAAGCTATACGTTGCCAACAAGCAACAGGTGAAAATATGACTGTTACAGGAAAAAGTACAGTTAACAGAAAATATCAACTTACTATCTGCTATTAATATGTATTGAACTTCTTAGAGTGCTGTATTATATACTGCTATTTCTTCTGTGGAAAGATCACTTACTTTCTGTTAATCACTGGTTTATTATTGTTAGTGGTTTTGGTAATAATTGCAGGTTAATTGTTTTGATATATCATAGAAGTGTTGCACCTCAAGTAGGAGAATCACAGTCAGCAATCACTTTTGTACAGACACTTCAACATAAAAAACTGAGCACTGTGTATTTCAGCTCCCTCTCTTGCCCCCCCCCCCCCACTACAGTCCACTTTTTCTTTTCATTTGTGAAGTCTGCCAGGTCCAGGATTCCTTGTTACTACAGTAAAGAGTCTTCTAGTCTCTTGTAATGAGCCACAATAAACCATATCACCCTTCCCTGAGAGTGGAAAGAAAGGATTTAGAAACTGAACGAAGACAGCTTCAATGGTACTTAATGCTAAGAAGATTTTCTGAGACTAGAGTACTTTAATTTGCATTCAAAATATGGGCTGAGTCCATGAATATTGGAATTTAGCTAAACTCTTCCAGTGCCAGACAGAACATGCAGTGTATAGACACACAGAACGGTAGAATTCCAGATGGCTCTGGAGCCATAAACACTATGCCATCTATTTATACCCATTCCCTTCAAATCAACAGCACTTGATTAAAGCAGACCAGTTCCTGCCTTATTGCCTGTTCTCACCACCATCAATTGTAGCAAACAGCAAGATCTGGTCTCCCCACACAACAGTTATAAGGACGTTTTGGGGAGAGCAGAGGAAGGAGAAACAATATTGGAATCCTTTGCTTGCCTGGAAAATCAGATGTTAAAGATCTTGTAAGATATTTTCATAACTGGATACCAGAACAACACAGGTGACAGAGTCACCAGTACATACATTGTGCTTCACTTTTACAAGTGCAATCTATAAAATTACCATGGTGCTTACAGTATTTACTAGACTTACTATAGGAGTTACCAAAGCAGCATCCTGAATACCATGGTAACATTAATGATTTGCAAAGACATTTGTAATGCTTCTAATGACAACCATTGTAAATGTAAAAATTAAATCAAATAACTTAATAAAACTTCTGCCAGGAAATGTAGAATTGGACTCACTACCCACCTCTCCAACACCTCAGCCCCCACAGAAAGCTCTGCTCACAAAGAAGAATACATGAGCAAACGGAATCACAGTGTAATCTTATTTATGTATCTCTGCCTTTTCATTTGTTGTCAGACTCCTTGTGCCTTGCCAGAATTCAAGATTGTAAACTTGTTAGGGCAGGTACCATGCTTGTCTGTCTTTCTGTGAGTTACCTAGGACACCAGTGGGCATGGGAGAAATAAATAAAGACAATGCTACACTCCAGGCCTGATTCCCTGCTGCCTTGCATGTATTAGATCATTTCCACCTGTGCAAAATGGAACCTAAGAACATAGGAATAGCTGTTCTGGGTAAGACAGACTATTTAACATAGTACCTTCTCTCTGACAGCAAAGAATCCTGTGGTACCTTATAGACTAACAGACGTTTTGCAGCATGAGCTTTCATGGGTGAATACCCACTTCGTCGGATGCAAGTAGTGGAAATTTCCAGGGGCAGGTATATATATATGCAAGCAAGAAGCAAGGTAGAGATAACGAGGTTAGTTCAATCAGGGAGGATGAGGCCCTGTTCTAGCAGTTGAGGTGTGAAAACCAAGGGAGGAGAAACTGGTTCTGTAGTTGGCAAGATTGGTTTTCACACCTCAACTGCTAGAACAGGGCCTCATCCTCGTTATCTCTAGCTTGCTCCTTGCTTGCATATATATATATACCTGCCCCTGGAAATTTCCACTACTTGCAACCGACGAAGTGGGTATTCACCCACGAAAGCTCATGCTGCAAAACGTCTGTTAGTCTATAAGGTGCCACAGGATTCTTTGCTGCTTTTACAGATCCAGACTAACACAGCTACCCCTCTGATACTTCTCTCTGACAGTGGCCATTACCAGCTGCTTCAGAGAAAGGAGCAAGAAACCTTGCAGCAGGCAATTATGCAATAAGCTGCCCCCAGGGAAAATTTCTTCCTAACCCCCAATACTTCAGGGGAAAATGTAAAAGACCCTGTAGTCAACATTCCTGTCATTATCAGGAGTTTTTTCTTTACCAATGTCAGGGTATATCTACGCAGCAAAGAAAAACCTGCAGCTAGGCCATGCCAGCTGACTCGGGCCCGCAGGGCTGGGGCTGTTTATTGCTGTGTAGACTTCTGGGCTTGGGCTGGATCCTGAGCCCTGGGACCCTCTGACCCTGCTGGGTCCTAGAGCGCAAGCTACAGCCTGAGCCCAGAAATCTATACAGCAATGAAACTACTCTACAGCCCGAACTCCATGGGCTTGAGTCGGCTGGTACAGGCCAGCTGCAGGTTTTTCTTTGCTGTGTAGCCATATTCTAAGTGGTTGGCTTATGCCACAAAATATGAAGGTTTGTGTCCCTTCTCAAAATTATTTTATCTAAAGTAACTGTAGATATTCCTATTATTCATACAAATGTCTCATTTTTTTTAATCCTGCTATACTTTTGGACGCAACAACATGACTGGTATGAGTGCAAAGTGGGTGTAAAACACTATCACTGATGTAAGTGAGAATTCTGAGCTGGTAGCATTTACACCCACTTCACACTTTGTGTAAGTTACTCCACAGCATGTATGGCAATTGGAGAATCAGGCTGGAAGTGTTCTTGTCACTATTTGGAGTGCTGGTGTCTGAGCTCTGCAGACAAATTAAAATATCTGGGCCTGCTTGTGGCTGCAGCAAGCTCTTTTCTCGGTGCCTTGTGAGCTGCAATTGGTGATGGCTGTTCCCATTTTAGCTCCCTGCCTTTGTTAAGACTGAGGGTGAAAGTGATATCAGAGCTGTACCTATACACATCCTGCACTGAAGTTATTTAAACTGATTGCGTTCTTTAGTTGGGTGCAAGCCAGAATTGTTAACAAGATCCTTCCAAAAGAAAAAACAGAAAAGGATTATTCAGTGATACAGAACAGTGGAAAACCCAGTGTACGCCTCAGTTGTATTTGTGAAATATATCCTACTGTTTACCATAACGCTTAATTTAAAGCCCAGTAAATACCATTTGAGGAAAGATGGCAAGTGCTGTGATACTTTCTATTTCCTACCCATTCTGCAAGAAATAAAAGTAGGTTAGAAGGGGAACTTTATGAAAGAAGTTTGCTTTGATTTTATGGAGCATAACAGTTGCCTTATCAGATCAGACCCATGGTCCATCTGGTGTAGCATCCAGTGTCTATTATCAACCAGTACTAGATGCTTCAGAGGAAGGCGCAAGGACCCCTACTGTGGGCATGAAATAACCTGCCATAAGAAAGTAATTTCTTCTAAACTCCAGGTAATAAGTATTTGGCTCTTGCCTTTAAGATGAAGATTTATCCCACAGTAATTTTTATTCTATCACATGTAACAAGAATGACTACACTAGAGTTTTGAAGTGCTGAGAGTAATCACAGCACATTAGCTAGCAGAAAAAGGCATGAGTATGCAGTGCCAGCTTCTAGGACAAGTTAGCAACTTGAATGATCTACCAGCTTGAATAAGGGAAGGCACAAGGCACTCGTTCTTTAGGACTTCTCTGCACTTATCCAGTGGGAGAGAGGGGATTTCAGTGGTGTCTGATTCTGTTCCAGCCTATCAGGACACACAGCTGTATTTTGTAGGATTTCACCAATCCTCCTCAAGGCTCAAATCCCAACTCAATCTGTTATCTGATCATCTCATTGAGTAGCCTTCCACAGGAGCCTCAGAAATTCAGGAGGGGATTGGCTGATCATAGCTGACTGGTTTTTGTCTTCTTTAAGACACTGTTCAGATAAACACTAATATCTATATACACTATAGGATATGAAAGCAAGTCTGGGTTTAATGTGCTCATAGTACATCTATGCTAGGAAAATGACCTGTTGTGGACAATGTAGACTGTAGACTGTAAACCCCCAGTCCTACACAAACATCCCTCAAATGAGGTTGAAAATAGATTAGCTAATGTAGGCATTCATTCCATCACTTCGCAAGATGCGTGGCACACATCCTTTACTGTGCTGAAAACAGATTGGCTGCTAGTAGAGGATCTATCTGTTTTCAATCCCAGATGATGAACGAGGGAGAGGAAGACAATGTATACAGGGCCTAAGTGGGCTGGAGATGGGAAGTATCTTGCTAAATATTCAGTGTGGATTTATTATAGGAGGCACAAATGACTTGGGACAAGTGAGCTTAAATGGTTCCGGGCTTGGGTAAATGCTTAGAAGTGAGGATATTTATCTGACACTTATCTGAGCTTGTTGGGTCTTCAAAACTAGATTTAGATCAGATCTCTCACAAAAACAGGGTTTCCCATGAGATTCCTTGCACTTTCCGTTCTGTTCTTTGCTGGAAGCTGGATGTGCAAAGCCAGGCAAAAATTTAAAAGAAAAATACTGGAATTCTTTAGAAACAAAGTTCAGTTCTAGAAATGGGAGAGATTTTGGGGAGAGTGAGAGTCTTATTTTCCCAGGTAGGTTCACATCAAAAACATATGAATAACTATAGAATAATTGGGTGGCAGAACATTGTAACTACTCAGTACAGCTGGGAAAAGAAATAAGAACGAATAAGTTATCTGGATGAACTTTACCTTTTTTCTGCTCTTGAGTTCTATGGTGATGAATGAGATGTAAATGCCTAGGTAGAGAGATGGATGGAATTGTCTATGGACAGATTATGTTTTTCCTCAAATGTATTAGTTATTCAGAATGATTTATTATAGGAGTTCTGGGAATAGTTTTTAGTTTCTAGCACTTATTTGCAAGTGGTTCATTGTATCTGAATAGACATGGTGGGGCCAGACCCTTGGCTACAGGAGAGCAAAGGGAACTTAAGCTGCCATAAGGCAGTATCTGTGAATTCACCTAGCATAATATATTTCCTCAGCTCGTCCTTTTCTGTCCACATCTTGCTTTGGAATGGACCCCGCTGCCCTAGGGCCACAGCTAGGAGGCAGTTAAGAGGTGGGCTGGGGAAATGTCAGGGTTGTGTCAATGGTGGGGATGAAGAGTGATGTACTCTGGCGTTCTTGGCCAGCAAGGTGGCTACCTGGGGGCTGTTATCCAGCCCTCTGAACTTTTTCAAGTTCACTCAAAACCACTTTAACAATTTGGCCGATGACTCACCAGGTTTTAAGGAAGATGTCCCTTATTTGGTGCCTGATATTACACGCTAGGTATCTAATAAAGAGCAGCTCAGACGCATTTATCGGATAAGAAGTCTATTTTCAAGCTATAATTTTTGCAGAGAATCGTACGCTGTAACTCAGAGATGTGATTTTAGATGTGAATGAAACATTGTGGGGTGCTATCTCTGATAAATCAGCTTTGCCTTGTGGAGGTTTTTTTATACAGTCCATTTGTTTCCCTGAAATATAGCTGGCCACCCTTGCTATTCACACTTCATGTTTGTTTGTCTTTAAGCACAATTGTAGAATGACTGTACTTGCTTGTCTAACACCTACGCTTCCCAGTAGAAAATAATCCCTTGCAAACACCTGTCAGTCATTAGTTGCAATATCAATGAAGCTGCAAACAGAGCAGAATTAAGGTGCATGGAACACAGGAACCACATAAAAATGCCCCCACTTTATTAGGCTGTGACATGAGTGTGATTAAGTTATTGAAAACTGTGAACTACCCCTGTGCCAAAGGCAAATGTTCAGATGTTATTAATTGTCATTTCCCTGGCTAAAATCCTTCCTCTCCATCTGGTTCTCGGACCAATAAGGCCCATAAATTAAGTTACACCTGGGCTATACCAAGAAGTATACAAGCCTCTGCTATGTACTATTTAAAGACATCAGGCTTGATTCTTCTCTCACACCAGTGTAAATCAGGCAAAAGCCCACTGAAGTCAATGAAGTTAGGGTGGTTAAAGATCAGAATGAAGCCACACTAGAAGTGGGGATTTTAAGTATTTCCAGAACTACTCTTTTAAACATACAGCTTCCAAAACAAACTTAAAAACAGAGCAGGAAATAGAAAGTGTTCTCACTAAAGCCAAATTTTAGCATGACTTCAGAGCATCGTGACTATTTCAGATTGGCTTTCTTCCCTCTGAAATTTGGCTTCTACATTGTCTGACTTGGAGAGGCCTTTACAACTCACTCTAAAATTCATTTTCCCGACAAGTTTCAAGTACAGGGGGTAGGGAAAGAGGCGTTGGAGTCAGCACCATTCCATTATTAAAACAAAGTGGCTGGAGTGATTACATATCATGATAGAGATGAGCCCAAACCAAAAGCCCAGAGCTGAACACCTCAAAAACTGAGGAAGCCTTGGCTGGCTCCCATCTCTGATCCAAAATCCCAACTCCCTGTAGGCTTTGAGGGGAAGTTGGATCAGAATTTTGCCAAAGTCTCTGCTGGGATAAATTGGTACTGTTCCATTTTGCATCAGCCCCCCGACACTTAGGTCCATCTGTAATATATGGCAAACAATAGAAGAGATTTTCTCTTTGTTAGAAAATTACCATACAAGTCCTGATTTCAGAACAGCATGACTGCAGAAAGCAGACAGTATTGTAACCAATATATTTCACACTTACATGGCTGGTGAGAAACTTTTATTGACACCAGTTGAACTAAGCGGTTCTTTTCCTAAATCCCCTTAAAAGGTCAAGTGAATTTGGTAAGAATGTAATTTATTTTAATTTAATCTAATCAAATTAAAGAAAAGAATGATTGATTTAGGCTTGGTTTAGACATTTTCCCTGAATTGTGATCTCATACTAATCCAGAAATTTACCTTTTAATTTTTTTTTAAATGGCAGGAGTACAGCTAGTGAGCGTGCAGCACAATGCAGTTAGATAACTTTTCAGCTCCCAGTATTTCAGGCCACCAAGTAATGGGAAACTGATGATAACTGCATCAGATGAGAAGGAACTGAAATGGATGGGCGGGGGGGGGGGGGAATAAGATTTTCAATGAAACTGCTGAACATTCCTTTTCAAATCAGATACTTCAAGTAATTCCTGTGGGGGATTTTGAAGTATCCATTCCATTCCTCCAGCTGAAGCAGCTTGCTTGTCACATTTGGTGATGGTCACAGTTCTGTAAATGCACACACACTTGCCTATTTTGTAATGCTTAGCAAGACAGGTTATGTGCATGAAGCACAGATTTAAATGGATACTATCTCAGAAGAGAATAGCTCGGGCAATGATCTGCTACATGCTAGCAGAAGAATGTGATGGAACTTGGACAGTATTGACATCTTAGACACATCATAGAGCAGAAGTGGCAGGATTAAAACATTCCAAGAAGACAACAAGAACTTGTTTATTTAGTTGGTTTTATAGCAGAAATGTAACCACAGTCCTTATAGAATTAAGAGCTATACATCTGTAGCTTCATAACTGAGAGGGTCTTTGTATTAGAAGCTAATAAAGTGAGCATATGAGACTTATAGGGCTATGCATTGCCCTTAGAAGGAGATATATAGTAACTACACATCAGCATATTTATGACAACTGAAGATGGTTCACAATAAGTGCTTGGCTGCAAATTCTTCAAGCCCCAGGGCATGGAAAGCTTGTCTCAGGTATAGGCTGATGTCCTTTGATTGGTATAACGTCCTAGTTAATAAGGCAGGTAAGTACAGTGATTAAACTGGCTGATTACATCATTACCTGCTGGATTTTTGGGACGGTCACTTTAGAACATTCAAAGACCAGACTGTTTTTTTCTGTAGTCTCATTAAGGTTTGCACAAGACAAAGTAGGATGGGGGCAGGGAGGAGTTAAAGTTGACACTGAAACAGTCTTTTAAATACATAAAATAATATCTGCTGCAAAATCAGCAATAAACTGTCATTTACTGGGTTGTTTTTCTCTACAGTGAGACAGATTTAAGTAAACTAGAGGCATCCTATTTTGCTTTAAAGATAAACTTGGAAAGTCATTCTATGGAAAGCCATCCAACTATTAACTAGAAAAAAGGGGAGGCACCACAAATTTTACCCTAACTTGGGCATTAATCTTACTCCAAGAAGTGGGTATTACCACAACATTATCTAATGTATCACATTTCTAATGTGTCCATTATCATAGTATCCATGCTCCATGTTTTTTTGACAGAACAATCTTTTCCCTAAAACTGTTGATAGGGAATGACCATAAATGTAAATGATCAAGAGATCTTCTGTTTCTGATTGAATAACGAACTAGAGCTTTCATCAGATTATTAGAAATCTGCAACAGAACCAGTAAATAGAATTTTAGTTTCTTTGCTGGTCACCAGCACTCCGATACTGCTATTTTTAAGTACTGTTCAAAAATATCCTCTTTCAGACAATAACATTTTCAAATAACCAAAATAATGGCCTTATATATAAAAACAAAAACCCAGTCCCTATCCTGCTAAGGTTCATGGTTACCTAGCTAATCAATACATCAATTGTTCACAGTATTATGGCTTTCAAGCATGAAGGACTCACAAAGTTATATCATTCAATAGAGTGGTGAAGGTGTGTCCAGTCCTTGGCTATAGGCCTGCTTTCCTTGGTAATTTTGTGAATAATTCAACAGCTATTAAATTGTGCCCTTTTTAGCACAAGGATGCTAGGTCTTTTCTTTTGCAAAACATTCTGATTTTTACCTCGATGTGTTTCCATTGGTTAAGGCCCCAATTCAGTCAACCACTTAAGCATGTCCTTAAAGTAAAGCACACGCGTAAGTGCTTTGCTACATCAGGGCTGAAATGCTGTCAGAGCAGAAGAGCTAACATGCTACAGCAACAGCAGAGTTCACAGTACTTGGGATCAGAAGAGAAGAAAATACATGTGTTTGTGACATCTGCTGTAGTGAGCTCTGAGCTTTATGTATTTACTCCATGGCTGGTTCAGTGCATGGGTCACATTGCAGCCTCATGATGAAGTGGTGGCAATTAGAATAGTCATTATATAAGGCAGGTTTTCAGTGCTTCATGCATAGTCTTTTTATAACATTTATCAAAACTAATCTGAAGGTATCCATTGATCAAATACTGGCGTGTGTGTGTCGGTACACACACACACACACACACACACACACACACACACACACACACACAAAACTTGGCCCAGAGAATCCATCCCAGGTTTTCCACAGATCTTATTCCATGCTGAGACAGGACTGGGAATTTAGTCAGCATTGTGTGAATATCAGTGTATGTAATCAATCATTGCAGCTCATAGTTATGCATCTCGCTATTGCATCTCAGTACTATGGTTTAAGGAGCTATCTGTAATATGGGATACAAGATCAGCCACCAAGCACAGTTTCTCATGCAGTTATGACAGTGTGCCTCCATCCTGAGTTGCAAAAGCACCGCCAGGCTTTTCTTGGACTAAGATTGCCAAGTTTGCAGTAGTTTTATGATACTGTCAGAGATTCAGAAAGAAGTGTGCTCACCCATACCCTCTTACAGTGAGAATGTGGACAATGCTCTGTGGGCTGTAGAAAAATGTCTGGTTATGGATGAATATTTAGGGAAGGCTGATACCAGAAATCATCTGGCTCCCACCAAAGCTGGGAATTCTCTCCTACTTCAGGAAAATTTTGGTATTTAATAGTAGCGTGCCCTGTACTGTAATAGACAACCTTTTCCTATCTCCTCAGCATATAAGTTACACAGAGACTCTCTCTTGTAGAGTGAGTGTTAGCAGGTCTAAGGGAGTCTAACGCCTAATCCTGCCTTTCGCATTACCTCTTAACATGATCCCTTTTCTTTTAGTTAGCCGTGTGTTCCATGCAGAAGTAAGGCACTGCATAAATAATACATAATAATGTATAATGTTATTCTGGAGTTGGGTAATCACACTACCTCATTGAAGCTCTTGGGAGTGATAGCTGCCTTCCATTCAGGCTAAATGAGGAAACAATTAAATGCCCCTTTATTGAGCGATAGCTGCAACAATGGAAAACCACCCCAAGGATTAGACCACATGCCACTTTGGGCAGTGGCTAAGCCATACGGTCTGAAGAGTTTCCAGAGGTCTGCTAAACACAGGGGCAGGACCACTGATTTGATTTCAGCTGTGTGCCTGGGGATATGTTTTCAATACACAGTTAGCTCAGGTGATTGGCAGTATGGGTGTGAACCCCTGGGTTAGCATATCCCAGGTCTGGGATTCCCACTGGAAAGCCTTGCCTGCGTTACTGT
Organism: Mauremys reevesii; assembly: GCF_016161935.1. NCBI lineage: Eukaryota > Metazoa > Chordata > Testudines > Geoemydidae > Mauremys > Mauremys reevesii. Next base: position 80,359,862 of record NC_052626.1, read on the forward strand.
GTACTCACTGTTTCTGCACTTGCCCGCGTATGGCTGGGGGCATATTCCATAGTTCTTTGTACAGACAAGCTTCTAGGATTCCTTCCTAGTCAGCTGTGGGAGAAGTTGTCTATCCTTCAAAGGGAATTGTGAGAAGGGCATTGAAGGACTATCATCACTCAAGCAATTTTGCCTGGAAACTCACTGCAAAGTGGGCAGGTTCCAGCCTTAGGTTACATCTACACTGGCACTTATGTTGGGAAAACTTTTGTCACTCAGGGATGTGAAAAAAACCCCACACCCCTGAGCGACATAAGTTTTGCCGGCATAAGCGCTCGTGTGCACAGTGCTATGCAGACGGGGGACGCTCTCCTACCTACATAGCTACCGCCACTCATTGAGCTGGTTTTATTATGTCGATGGGAGAACTCTCTCCAGTCAGCATAGAGTGGGCTACACGAGCGCTCTTACAACAGTGCAGCTGCATTGGTAGAGTGGTGCTGCTGTAAGCTTGTAAGTTTAGAGCATGGACTCAAACCCACCCCTCATCCAAGTAAGCCAGATCAGCTGAAAGTGGTTTTTCAGTATGAATGGGAGGAATGTTTGGGCTAAAAACCAAGGTAAAAAGCCAGGTTAACTGTGCAGTGAAAACATACTGTGTGTGTGTGCGCAAGAAGCAGCCAGAGAACAGGAGACAGACAAAAGCAGGAGAAACTCCACAGAAGCACACAAAGCAAGCAGCAAGGAAGCCCGACAGACAGAGAAGCACTTGTAGCAGGAGAGTAAAGCTAAGAGAGTGTTTTTTGGGTGTTGCCTGGAAAGAGGCTTGGAATTGTGAGCAAAGAAACTGTTATTTGATTCCTACTGTGTTCATGGAAACAGGACTGTGTGTATGACCTTTGTAAGGGTACGTCTACACTACCCGCTGGATCGGCGGGTAGTGATCCATCTATCGGGGATCGATTTATCGCATCTAGTGTAGACACGATAAATCGATCCCCGATTGCGCTGCCATTGACTCCGGAATTCCACCACAGCGAGAGGCAGAAGCGGAGTCGACGGCGGAGCGGCAGCCGTCGATCCTGCTCCGCGAGGATGTGAAGTAAGTGATTCTAAGTCGATATAAGATACGTTGACTTCAGCTACGCTATTCTCGTAGCTGAAGTTGCATATCTTAGATCGACCCCCCCAGTGTAGACCAGGCCCAAGTAAAGAGGATTGCATCAAAGAAACACCTGACTATATCCATTTCTTCTCATAATAGAAAAAATGCACAACACACCAAATATTGGTTAACCAAAAAGGAGTAACAATAACAACCATCATCCATCCATATACAGATATATAGAAAATAATAATAATATTGATGCCTTTGCTCGGTTAGCCTGCAGTTCTTAGAGGATGTATTTCTGACATGTCTAACAGAAGGAATGGATAAAAATAGATCACCTGGACAACCTATTTATCTGAATACCCAACCTAACTCACCCAGCTACCCAAAACAAATTTTTGTCTATCTTGATAGTCTTCTTTTCTCTCCTTTTCCAGCATGATCAGCAATGCATATGCTGCCATTCTGTTGTGTCAGAACGGAGTTTATAGAAAATGTGACCATTAAAAAGTACAATTAGACAGAAAAAAATGCCCTGCATTGGGTCAAAACTAGTGGAGCATTTTAGGATTTCCTTTGTAAAAAGCCTTTTTGGTTCCAGCAGATGGCATGCACTCATCAAAGCATGCTGCGCTGTGATCATAAATACTGCTCCAAGGAACAGCTGTCAAAAAAGATAAAACAGCACATGCTAAGCTTTAGGACCTAAAATAATTTGTCACAAGAGATTCTATTATGCTACACTTAATTTCTGTAATCCCTTTAACATATTCCAGGAAGGCAGCGTTTCTCATAATGAAGTTTCTTTTGCTTTTTAAGAGCCTAACCCATGTGGCTTTTAACAAGAGCATGCTTTGGCTCTAAACAACTCTGTGAAAGGGCTATTGTCTTAGGGCTATTGTGATTACATCCATGTTTAGCTTTGACTATAACAGTACTGTTTTCACTTATATAGGCAAGAAAAAAAAACAGGTTTTGGGGAAGAGGCAATAGATTGTTGTTAGTATTTATGCAGTTAAATTAGATTTACCAAAAGAGAATATAGATATTAAAATAATGCTGTCTGTCCATCATGCTAGGCTATATGACAATTGCATTTGGATGAACCCATTTGAAACACCCGTTAACTCAAAACTCACAGAGATAAAATCAACTTTGAACTTTTTAAAGAATTCCTTAAAAGAAGTCTGAGAAACCAGTGAGGGCTCATCACTTCCTACAGCCTAAGAGAAATTAAAAGTCCATAAGGGTGCATAAAAGCAATTTGGGACTTTCACTTCAATTCACTAATCTGTATTTAGACATTATTTCACACAGGGAGGCAGACCTGTCTCTTAGAAAACCTGGAGTTCTTAGCAGCAACCCTTCAGTGGGCATGGTTTGCAATTCTACCCACAATAGTTTCTGTCAAACAGTTTACCCCACCCAGGAAACATTGAGCAGCAGTAGCTTTATAATGAGTAACCTAGGCTGGAATGATACAGTGCTGGATATTGGATTCCATGTTTGATGTTGGTTCACTGATGAGCATCACTCAGATGAAACCACATGGAATATAATGCATTTTTAATTAATAAGTTCCCTTTCACTGAATATAGCTGAAGTCTAACCAAACTTCATTCTACCTGTGACCTTTGCAAGTTTTAAAGCAAAATATCCAAACATGAAAGGTCCAGCTCTCTCGGGCATTATACCAGTAGCAAAAAAAATGTCCTGAAGTGTTGCCCTATTTGAATTTTAAAGGTGCAGCTGTTTGCTAAGGGTTAATCATAGGTCCTGGCTGGACTCATGGCTGCTCAGGGGTGGTGTATAAAGGGAAGCGGAAGATGGACGTAAAAGGAAGGGCTGTACTTCTGTCCTTTCAGTTGGTTAGAGCAGAAAAAGCCCTTGGGCATTACAATTTGGGTAATGACCCAGCCATGATGATTCCTGATGTCAGATTTGTGTCCATTTATTCTTTTGCATAGGAGACTGTCCGGTTTGGCCAATGTACATAACATACAAAAACCAGTAGGAGAACACTTCAACCTCTCTGATCACTCAGTAACAGACTTAAAGGTGGCAATTTTGCAACCAAAAAGTTTCAAAAACAGACTCCAACGAGAAACTGCTGAACTGGAATTAATTTGAAAACTAGATACCATTAACTTGGGCTTGAATAGAGACTGGGAGTGGCTGGGTCATTACACAAATTGAATCTATTTCCCTATGTAAGTTTCCTCACATCTTCTTGTCAACTGTCTGAAATGGGCCATCTTGATTATCACTACAAAAGTTTTTTTCCTCCTGCTGATAATAGCTCATCTTAATTAATTAGCATCTTAGAGTTGGTATGGCAACTTCCACCTTTTCATGTTCTCTGTATGTATATATATCTTCTAACTATACGTTCCATTCTGTGCGTCCGATGAAGTGGGCTGTAGACCATGAAAGCTTATGCTCAAATAAATGTGTTAGTTTCTAAGGTGCCACAAGTACTCCTGTTCTTTTTGCGGATACAAACTAACACGGCTGCTTCTCTGAAATTAATTACCACAGTAATTAAGCATTAGGTCCTGATCTTTTGTGGAAGAGTGTTGCCTAATTTTCTACACCATTTATTATAAAGCCTCATCATAAATATGTCAGTAAGAAGGGAATGCCACACATGCACTGATAAATAAAACGTCATAAACTTTATTGCAATTTATTGCATAGCATGGTTTAACCTACAGTTTGCTCTGTACCTTGCTTGTACAAAAAACAGAACTCAGAGTCACTTTAGGACCTGGAGTTCAGAGCAAACCTTTGCAGTATCACACTGGGATTTCCTATATTCTGGCATGAAGTTCAAGGACAAAGAGTGAAAAGATGATATGACAACAGGGCATCCCCAGAGTTTCACACATATATATCACTGTCACATTTAAAGATTTTAAATAATTATCAAGGGTGAGATCTTCAGTAAGTAGAAGTCTAAAGATGGTTCCACTAACTATAATATTGATCATTTAAGGCTGTTATGCTAGCAGATAAGAGCATAGATCCCTCATGTGTATATGTACCTTCTGTAAGTTCATCTAAATACTTTGTTAATCATGAGGCCCCTGATCTTGGACCATTAAAGTCAATGGGAGCTTTGCCAATGGGTACCAGTATGTGAAAAATAGAACAACTCTCTCGTCTCTTAAAAGAGGTAGGTGGCGTCTATTAAAGCACCTTTCATTCATACCACAGAGACTGGCGTATACAATATACTTCATTTGTTTGTTAAGGCCACTCTAGGATTGGCCACAGTTTGCAGACACATCATGGATGTATCAGTTCTTAAATGGTTCTACAACAGGCACATTTCATATTGCCAATTTTCAGTACGGTAAAGTTCTTAGGTATTTGTGTTTTGTTCATTTGGAACTAACCCTACAAAATGTTCACTTCTACTGAGGTTTGCCATGCCAGAAACTTACACACAAATCCTTTAAGAGATGCCATCATTAGCTCCGTTATGGCTAAACACCACAAGCACAAACAATGATTCCAGCATATTCAGTATTGCCCCGAAATTAAGGATCAGGAGTCATGAATCAATGGTGTGACATTTGCAGACCCATTGCTCTGTGGTGTGCCATGTTATTGGCACTTGGCCAGTGATGAGGATAATGCATCAGATACTTCCCAGCTTTCTGCAATTTCTTACTACCTTCCCTTTTCCTCAGTGGTCTGTGGGAACTTCTGTAGACATAGCCATAGACTCCTTCCCAAATTCTATCCCAATGTGCTCTATTTTCTAGTCAAATCCAGCCAGGCCACTCTCACCAGCAAGCAATCATACAAAGCATCCCTTTTCTTTGTTCCTTTAAAAAGAATTCTCTTAAAAATCTTTTATTCACGATGTTCAAAGCTCTCCCTGCCAGGTTCAAAAGCTGGAGAACCTGTTAAAGAAATTATTTGCTCAGCAGAAATCTCCTGCCAATTTCACTAGGAGTTTAAACAAACAGGGCTTCATTTCAAACTTTGCCAACTCAAGTGGATTGTGAAAGTTTTTAATTTTTTTTTGTGGGGAACAATAGGAAACAAAAGGTGAGTGAGCAGATGTAGCAATTCAGTTTGGAAATAACTGCATGTTCACTTGGAAACACCCATGTGCCCTGTGTGTGCTGCAGGTTAGTTGCTTTAAATGCGGGACATTACGCTTGTAGAAAAGATTAATCCAAGAGGAAAGAACAAGCTCCTAAGCTGAGCCAAACAGAACAGATCTTCTTCCCACTATGAAAAACAAGTCACGTTTCAAAATGTGTCACTAGTAATGCCATCGTCTGGGCCAGATCCAGCCCTGGGTTAAGTGGTTTAACAGAGGTTTGTATTTGGGCCATCACTTATTTGTTCTCGTAAACATAACAAGGAATAGCATACAGAATAAGGTTGCAATTCAATCAAGGTCTTCAGTGACGGCACAGGGGTTTTTAAAAAATCCTTTAATGCAGACTAATGCTTAGCTTCTGCTTTTGTTTTGGTGAATGATTTTTATTTTGTTTTTATTTTTGATATTTGCGAAGAGGCATATGGCTTAAACCTGACCCATGTGCTTTAGCAATATATAATCCACTGTTTGATAACTGGCCAACACATAGCAACCGTGATCATCAAATCCAGCATAGATTACACAGACACAATAGCATTTCTGCAGCTCAGTTTCCCCTGCAAGGATCATGGGGATGCACCAATGGATTTTCCAAAAGTCATAAAGTAATACAAAACTTATCTAAAGCAAAAGATACACAGGACAGCGGTATACATTCCAATAGTGAAATTACATTTGGTCACAGAACATCTCTTTAAAGAAGCTAAACTGTGGCCACCCCCTTGCAATGCATTAAGACAGTCTGGGACTTTTTTTCAGCTACAGAGTGGAGCTGCCTTATAAGCAGGCTTTGTAGTGTTTGAGCCCTAATTTCGTAGTCACTCATTATTGTTGGTTATGGAAATTCGCCATCTTCCCTCAAACCCTGAGAGCAGAGTCACTTTTTTCCTCACTCATTCTTCCACACACTTTTAGAGCTCTACTCTTGTAGCCTTTATTTTCTACTTGGGATTTGTAAGCCAAAATACGGATAAGTGTGAAAGAGCCTTAGTACCACTAATAAATATCATAGGAGGCCAAATTCAGTCCTTGGTAGCACACATGCAACTCCACTGATCAAGTTTGGCCTGAAATCACTAAGATCTAGTAGACACACGCCCCTACAATGCCATTTTTACAGTGATTTTTTTCAGAGCAGAAGTGCACATTAACTTCGCTCCTCTCAGCCAGACATACTGGGAAATTTTCCTTGTTCTCACATGTCTTGTTTTGCCAGTAGAAGTGTGAGGGTTCAAGAAAGCCTCTCCCAAAGCTCTTTTTTAAGCAGGAGGGGGCCTGAACTAGTGCTGCAGTTGAGGGATCGCACGTATAGGATTTGGCAGCATCAGCAGGCACTAGTTTTGTTAATTGTCATCTAACCTGAGAAATGTTTTAATTCAGAGTCCAACGGAATATACCAAATCATCCACAAATGGCCTCTAGAGAATAAACATAACAGCCTGCTAGTTGAAATAACAATGGTTACAAAATTCTGTAATCCCTATATTTTTTTACTATCTTCCTTTCCAGAGAAAAGCTAATGTTGTAGTAAAGCCCTTAGGCAAGTCTATGCTACCAGGCTTCAAAAACATTACAACCAATACTCCCACTAAAGTCAGTTGACTCCTGTGCTATTTCTAACCTTCACTATGCTAAAGCAATAATTCATGCTATTGAAACGCTTTCTGTTTCCCTTATAGCCCTCAGATACCTACCCTTTCCCCCAGGCACTCAATAGGTACAATCATGCTCACCCAGCGCTGAGTTTTATACTTGATTGCTTGCTTGACCCAGGTGAACTAGCTCCTTAAATTAAACGCAGCCCCTGCTAATTTACCCAGCACTCAGAATCTAGTTTCACTAGCCCCATCACAATCTTGGTTTATAGGCTTCAATTACATTATAATTTACTCTTCTCCACGTGCGTCCACTCTAGGTTCCTGCCATCTGTATGAGTGCTCAGATTCTTGGGAGCTAGGCACATAAATACTTTTGAGGAACTGAACCCTTCTCCATGACTGGGGAACAGGGTAATTGTCACTCTCAGCAACATGCAATTTGTTATCCCTTAATTTGTGGGGCTGGTAATGGCTCGATGACTCAGAAAAAGCAATTTTTTCCTAGGTTTAAGTTTATACCCATTAATGTAAATGCAAGAAGAAAAGAAACAATTGAAAGTGAGAGCAAATAGAAGCCTTCCACATGGGGAGGTAGCAAGAAACCATTTTTGCACTTGTGTATTAGTGCTCAAGAGCCAGAAAGTAAAACAAACCGCCATTTAAAATTTGCAATTTACCTAAGCTAAGTAAACATATTTACCTGCATATCTGCAATAAGGCTTTATATACTGCCCTATATTTACTGTAGGTAATGTCCTTAATGCCGCAAATCCCACAGGCATAGGCACCAACTCTGTGGGTGCTCCAGGGCTAGAGCACCCACAGAAAAAAATTAGCGGGTGCTCAGCACCCACTGGCAGCAAGCTACCCCTTCCCACTAGTGCCTCCCATCTGCCGGCAGCCCCACAGATCAACTACCCCGCTCCCTCCTAGCACCTACCACCTGCTGCAATCAACTGTTTTGTGGTGTGTAGGAGGCTCTGGGGGTGGTGGGAGGAGCGGGGATGGGGTGCACTTAGGGGAGTTGGCAGAACTGGGCAGGAAGAGGCAGGGAAGAGATAGGGCAGGAAGAGGTGGGGCGGGGTGGGGACTTGGGGAAGGAGTGGAGTGGAGGAGAGGCTTGGGTCAGAACAGGGGCAGGAAGAGGTGGGATGGTGTGGGGGCCTGGGGTGAGCCTCTCCCAGGCCCAGAGGAAGCTGGAGCCTATGCACACAGGTTCTAGAGCCCAGGTTCCAGCCCAAGCCCAGAAGTCTACACAACAATGAAACAGCCCTGCACCTGGGGTCAGAGTTTGGGTTCATCTCTTCTTATGTGTCAGAGCTGGACAAAAAATAGAATTTCCACCCCATAGGAAATTATGAGATTTTGAAATCATGCAAAGTGCTATGGTGGGTCTTTGCTGATCATAAGTAGTTTTCTCTCAGTTTCAAGTCTCATTAAACATTTCAGTATAGTAGCCGGTACCACCATGCTGGGGCATTCATTGTGTTCTGTACCAGGCAGAGGGCCAGCCTCCTATTCCTGCACTAACTTGTTAGCTCTCAGGGGATGGTATGCCAGAATTGTCTATTTGAGAGAAGCTAGAGAAAGAAGGTGTGCCAGTACTTGCAAATTTCAAATACTCACGCACATCACCAGCTTTTAGCTAGAGAGGGGCTTGAACCAAAACTCCAAGTGCGAACACCCTGAGAAAATTCTGACCCAAATTTTACAATTAGGGGTCATCTCTAGTTTCCACTGCACCTCCAAATGGAATGTGTCACCCACTTTAGACAAATATCTACCCCACACCTAGTGTTCTCTCATCATATATTCCCGTAAAACCTTGAAGATAAGTTACAGGAAACTTTAGGCAAGATCAAAAAGAAAAGATCCCCCACATCATTGCAAACTTGAGGGCACTCAGCACCTCAGAGGAGTTCTCAGTAACCAGCAGGATCAAGTCCCACTTTGGTGTCTTGTGCTCCACTTGAGGCCTTTGCAATGCATTCAGAAGACAAGCGTTACATATTTTAGGTCTTAGAGAGTGAAAAGTGTGACTGCAGCATGCATTGACTCTGGAAATTCTAACCAATTCCTCTTTTATAAGGCAGAACAATCATTGTTGCTGAAATTTGTTAGCTGTAAATATCTGTTGAAAGTGGTGGTGCTAGATGACAACTGGCATGTAATAAAATGGGGCCACAAAGGATAATGATCTAAACCAGAGGTGGGCAAACTACAGCCCGCTGGCCACATTCAGCCCACGGGACCCTCCTGCCTGGCCCCTGAGCTCCTGCCCTGGGAGGTTCGCCCGCAGCCTCAGCTCACCGCGCCGCCGGCGCAATGCTCTGGGCAGCAGGGCTGCGAGTCCCTCGGGCAGCGCAGCTGCAGAGCCCGGCCTGATCTGAGGCTCTGTGCTGTGTGGTGGTGTGGATGATTCCAGCTGAGCACCTGTCCTGGTGCTCTGGGCAGTGCGGCTGTAGCGCCGCCAGCCATCGGTGCTCCAGGCAGTGCGCTAAGGGAGCAGGGAACGGGGCGGTGGATAGAGGGGAGGGGAGTTCAGGGTGGTGGTCTGGGGGTGGAGGGGTGGATAGACATCAGGATGGTCAGAGGGCAGGGAATGGGGGGTTGAATAGAGGCAGGGGCTGGTCAGGAAGGGGCGGGGTTGGATGGGGAGGCAGGGGCAGTCAGGGACAGGGGTTCCAGGGGCGGCTAGAGGACAAGGAGAATGGGTGGTTGGATGGGGCAAGGGTCCGGGGGGGCAGTCAGGAATGGGAGGAGGGGTTGGATGGAGTGGTGGGGGGTAGTCAAGGGTGGGGGTTCTGTGGGCAGTCAGGGGACAGGGAGCGGGGTGTGTGTGGATGGGGTAGGGGTCCCGGGGGGGGGCTGTCAGGGAATAGGGGTGTTGGATGTGGCAGGAGTCCTGGGGTGGGGGCCATCAGGGGGCGAGAACAAGGCGGGGTGGGGGCCGGGCCATGTCTGGCTGTTTGGGGAGGCACAGCCTCCCCTAACCAGCCCTCCATACAATTTCTGAAACCCGATGCGGCCCTCAGGCCAAAAAATTTGCCTGCCCCTGATCTAAACATTTGAATTTTTAACATTGCTGTTGGCAGTGAGATATTTATCCACAGGTCAGACAGAGAAAATATTGCTCCAGTGTTTTCAGTGTGCTGCATACAGTACACCACATCTCGGTACAAAATATAGATTGTGTAGCACATGATAAAATCACGACTCAAGTGCAGTGTTCAACTTTTGTAATCTTTCTGCAGTTACTTGGGAACCATACATCTGTTCTCTCTATGAATCATGGCATTTGCTTTGACATGGACTGATGACTAACTGACTGAGTTATTTGTTTATATCATTTCGGGGGCTCCATTTCTACCTTGTAAATGATATTTGGCCTTCCAGAGTGACCTGGGACTTAATGCCTATACAAATTCTGCTCTCATGCCAGTGTATGGAACTTCTGTGGAAATCAGTGGAAGATGCACAAATCTAACTGAGGGCAGAACAGGGCCCATTATGATGATCTGCTCTCCTTATCTTGAGTAGGAGTACCTGTACTACATGAGTAGGCCTATTGATTTCAGTGGGCCTCTCAGTGTGTAAGGTACCACTCACTGTGAGCAGGGGTGGCAGAATGAGGGCTATAGTGCACAAAGAATTGACTTTTTAAAATGTTGGATAAATAAAAGGCATTTTTTGGCTCAGTTCTTTCCCATGCCTGAGCTGGAAAAGAGAAGAGCTGGGGGCCTGAGGGAATCAGTTGCAGCTCTCTGATATGGTGCCGCCTGACCTGGCATTAGGTAGAGTGGTGGAAGGGACTTTACACCAGTGGAGCATGGGTATGACAATGCTCTCCTCCACCATGATCCCCCACTTTGGCATTCCACCTGCCTCCCTGACACATTTCCTGTGCTGGCTGTGCTACCTTTACCTACCACAGAAAGTCTCCACAAGGATCCAGGCACTTAGCATCACTTGGACAGTGCAAAATGGCCAGAGCAGAAAGGGGAATCTGATTCACTGTCAGTAGCTCTGGCACTGCACCAACTTTGCATATGGTGCAAGAATATCCTGTGTAGACCTAGCTTTTAATTAGAATATTTTTAGTGCTACGTGCTGTCTTGTCTTTTGCACGGCTGCTCTCTAGCATAGCCATTTGGAAGCCTGGGCAGGATGTTGCTACTTATCCTCTGAGCACAGATGCAACAAAGCTAGTTTGCAACTTCCTCCCAGACAGTTATATAGGGCCCCACATCCTCCAAGAGAGAGCATGTGCTGCAGCTGTCTGCCACCACTGTGGGGATCACTGCTCAGCATGCTTCTCTTTGTGGTCATTCACCTGGATCCGCCCTGCACACTGAGAGCCCTGCTGCTTGGGCACTGCACATCACAGGGCACCACAGACAGAGCTTAGGCCTTTCCCCGCTTCCCCACTGGGGATGCCACAGCACTTTAGCTGTTATGCATTTGGCCATGTTTGTATGGAACTTTCTTGACAATACCTCAGCTGAACTGGTTGTGCAAAGGCTGGGACGTTCCCTATCTTGCTATGAGAATAAGAGTCCCCAGACACATGTGACAGTGGTACATTTAAAGTTCAACTGATTTCTCCCGCTTCTGGCACCTGGTACTATAGCTTCTTACCTGGTATTCATTTTTCTTCTAGTGTCAACAATATGCCTAAGCAGGTAGAAGTGCGGATGCATCAAAGCCACCTGAGCCCTGTGGAGCCAAGGCCCAAGAATATATGTCTGCGATTCTTCCAATCACTCAGAAAAAACCTGCTCCTGTCTCTTACTGTATTTGGTAAGATATACTCTGCTTGTATGCATCCTGTGTTTCTTTGTGTTTGTCCATCTTACACCACAGACTGTACCTGTGTTCAGCAATGGCAAACTTGTAGGCAATCTCAGCTGGGCAGCCAAGCAATGAATGGGCAACGGAGACTGAACTTACCCTTTCCCCCTGTAAGCATGGTTCAGTTAGTTCAGGGAAAAGGCACATGGATGGAGTAGTAGCATGGAGGAATCCTGCAGAGCTGATGTCCATGCTGCATGTGTTTTGTGGATGTAATAGGACTTAAGTGATGTCTTTCACCACCACTAAAGAAAATGGAGATTTTCTCTTTTTTCAATCTCTTTGAAAATATAAAAACAAACCCTTTACCTGACCCTTTACACTTTCCTCCACTCAGCCTCTCCGAGACTCAAGCTTTATCTCCTATGTCTCCCTTGCCACAGACATTGAGTTCAGTGACCTAGTTTGATAAAGTGCTTTCTGGTTAAAGCACCCTCCAAATATGGACCAGTTTGACATCTTTTTGTGGTTCACTGGCCCCGTTTCCACTCCTTTTTTTCAAATGCTGTGAATTCACAGACCCAGTCCATTTTGCCATAGCTTAAATGACCAACTGCAGCTTTAGTTCAAAAGTAGTACAACTTTTAATCTTCCCATAGCTGAAATTGGACAAGAAGTTTGGGCTTGGACCAGTCCCTCAAAGATGCCTGATTCACTTCCCAAGAGGATCACAATAATAAAATAAGTTTATTTCTCATTGAACCAACCTGATATCACCATAGAACCATAAGTTATTCCAGCAATACTTTCAAAGCACAATTCAGATTGTCTTGTGGTATCTTATTACAATGGAGATTGTACACGAGGCCTGAGATCAGAAAGACAGAGACAGCTGAGATGAAAACACTCAGTAACAGTGCAAAGGGAAATTCAAGTATTTTAAAGATGTAAATGCTGTACTTAGATTGTAAGCTATTTGGGGCAGGGACTGTCTTTTTATTCTGTTTACATAGCACCTAGAAAAAATGGGGTGCTGGTCCCTGACTAGGGCTCCAAGATAATATTGCAATACAAATAAATAATAGTAATAACTAATCAAAGGAATTGTATAAGATGATCTAAGATAGTGAGACTAAGAACAATGGGATGAAATTCAGCAATCAAAGGTTTAGGCTGTATATTGAAAAATGTTATATAACCGTGACATGTGCAGGATTACGGAAGTCTCTTAAGGGGAATAGTGGCAGCCCCATTGCCTTAGCAATTTTAGATTGGAATAGATGAAAAGGTGTACTGTATTGTACTCCACTGTAGGGAACAGTCCTGACAGGGGGTAATCTATTAGGTCTTTTCTGATCTATTGTGTGTCTGTGAACTGGATACTAATAGCAATCCATTCAGAGAACTCAAGGTTAGTATTAAATATATTGGTAACAACATATTGAAATGTATATTCATCACTAAATCTTTCTAGTTCTCCCATCAGATCTATCTCTGAGCTGTGATATTGTTTGCCAATTCTTCTGTAGGAAGAGAGCTCAAAGCAAAATATATGCTTGGTAAGACTAATACCATTGGGGTTTAGAAATGATGCTGTTCTAGTGGTGAAAGCAGAGGACTGGTACTCAGGACTGATGGGTTCTATTTCTGGCTTTTCTACTGATTGTATTTGGCTTTGACTGTCAGTATAGTCTTGAGTAACTCACTTCACCTCTCTGTGCCTCAGTTCAGGCATCTGCACAGTGATTATACTAATTACACTTACCTTCCTCTGAGGGCATTGTGAGACTTAATTAATATTTGCAAATTACTGTGGGGTTGTCAGACGAAAGAGAACACTGGACAGAATGTAATAGGATCATTCTGAAACCATTTTTCTTCAAGATTGTTCTTTGGTGTATTGAATAAAGATTGAAGTTTCCACTGTACTCCACTCTGGTAAGGCCTCAACTGGAGTATTGTATCCAGTTCTGGGCACCATGTTTCAGGAAAGATGTGCACAAATTGAAGAAAGTCCAGAGGAAAGCAACAAAAATGATTAAAAGTCTAGAATACATGACCTATGAGGAAAGATTGAAATAACTGGATTTGTTTAGTCTGGAAAAGAGAAGACTGAGGGGGGACATGGTAACAATTCTCAAGTATATAAAATATTGTTACAAGAAAGAGGGTGAAAAATTGTTCTTGTTAACCTCTGAGAATAAGACAAGAAGCAACGGGCTTAAATTGTAGCAAGCGAGGTTTAGGTTGGACATTAGGAAAAACTTCCTGTCAGGGTAGTTAAACACTGGAATAAATTGCCTTGGGAGGTTCTGGAATCTCTGTCACTGGAGGTTTTTAAGAACAGTTAGACATACACCTGTCATGAATGGCCTCATTATTACGTAGTCCTTCCTTGAGTGCAGGGGACTGGACTAGATGACCTGTTGAGGTCCCTTCCAGTACTACACTTCTATGACTCTATGATTCCTTTCCCCGCCCTTCCTTTTTATTTCTCCTTTCAGGTGTCATCATGGGTGCAGTGTGTGGGGGTCTTCTTCGCCTGGCAACTCCTATTGATCCTGACATCATCATGTTAATAGCCTTCCCAGGAGATATCCTTATGAGGATGTTAAAAATGTTGATCCTACCTTTAATTATATCCAGTTTAATCACAGGTGAGCTCTATTAGCAATAAATGCTTTAAAATACTAGCTAAAGACACTACATGGTTCATCTTTAGTGAGAAGGGAAGAATAATTATGTGATGCAGTGAATCTTTTGCAATTAATAATAGCTGATTCAAATTTCATGGGTCAAGTCCATTTCTGGTGTAACTTCATTGATTTCAGTAGTTGATGCTGCTAACCAATTTATGTCCAAATAAGCATGTGCTACCCTCTTGAATGTCACCATTTTCCTAATATACTGTCTTACCCACATCCTAAAGTGGGATTTGTATCAATGGCAGCACAGGTCTGGACAGCACGGATTGCTCAAAGCTGTGTGCCATCCTTGAAATGACCAGCTTCCAGGAAATAAAGGGCAAAAGGACATCACTACAAGGTTTGCGTTGCCGTAATGAACATGATTAGTGTTTCTCAATAACACCCCTCAATTAGGGATTCAGTTGAATTCAGTCTTAGCCATTTCTCCACAGGTAGCAGGAGCTTTAAACATCTGTTGTTCAGATGGGAGAAAAATTGGAGGTTCTTCAGGGCACTATCTACATTGTGAAGAATTCCTAAGGGAGGAAAAACATCTCAAGATAGTCACTAAAAATGGAAATAACTATAGGCAGAGTCTCCGGGTGGTTTGTGATAATTTGATGAACTGTGTAATAACTAGTCCCACTGCATATTTCTTTAAACGCAGGACTGTCAGGTTTGGATGCTAAAGCTAGTGGCCGATTGGGCACAAGAGCCATGGTCTATTACATGTCCACTACTATCATTGCTGCTGTGCTAGGGGTGATTCTGGTTTTAGCCATTCACCCAGGAAATCCAAAACTCAAGAAGCAGCTGGGAGAAGGAAAGAAAAATGATGAAGTATCCAGTTTGGATGCTTTCTTGGATCTCATCCGCAACCTGTTCCCTGAAAATCTAGTCCAAGCATGCTTCCAGCAGGTAAATACTCCTATACCTCACAACATTCTTTTTAAATGCGAAGACCTTTTTACATTCCAAGATATGTGTTCAGAGTTCTGTCTTTCACCTAGTGAGTGGCATTAAATTACTGATGGGGCGAATACAGGACTATAGTTTTGGGCAGGTAAATTAAAAAGGGAAATAGTTTATATGGTAACTGTTTTCTTTTACTATGTAGTAACTTTGTTACTGATTTCAGTTCTTGAGCATTTTTATTTGAATCAATTCTCTGAAAAAGGTCTTTTCAGTTCACTATTAAGTAATCTTTTAAAATCACCTCATTCTTCATGTACAATATTTAATGCTCTATAAAGATGCTGGGTTCTGGCTGGTTGATGAATCATTAAACATTTCACCTCTCAGCTGCTGGTTGAATTTGAATTCAGCCCAGGTGCTAAGGGACTGATCTGATGGTTGTCCAATGCCCTCTGTGGTGGTTTCAGGCCAGTTCCTAGTGATCAGGTGTCCACATCACAAAACCAACTGTCCCATACAGCAAGTTCACTGTCTGTCTGGAGACCAAGATCTATATGGATAATGGAGCCAAATAGCTGAACTGCCATGAGGTCAGATGTAAGGCATCTTGTGGGGGCAGTGGCTGAGAGGGGAGGAGATTTACACTGCTGTTGCCTATTCTGGAGTTAAATACTTCAGCGCCTAATCACTTTTCACCAGCACTAAGTTAATACAGCATTGGTAAGAGATAAAGGAAATGCTTACAAAGAACACATGTTTCCCAGTTCCTCTGTCAGCAGTTTTCTTGTGAGTGAGATGCTTTTTCCTAAAGTTAAATTGTTTGGCAATCATGTAGCCTATTTTTGTTGACCCAAACAAGATTTGTTGCCAAACCTATTATTAGATGTTCCTAAATGATACTACTTGAAATAGAATGTTAACTGGAGCTGTGGCTACAGGTGGGAGGGTTAGGTGAGAAGTAAAGTGACAACACAGAGAGGGGCAGACTTAAGCTGCCAAAAGGACCCAGAGAGCTTTATTTCTTCCCTACACTCACACATAAAAACACAGAGTTTTAAAAAGAATATGTTCAGAATATTCCCAAATCATCCTGGGGATAGAGGTCATGTGGCCAGATCAAAACCACAATGTTTTATTTGAAAATTGAGAAGTGTCCTCATAAAATAAGCGGGGTTCTGTTTTTCCCCTTTTGCTCCTACTTATATCATAGAGAGGAAGAGAATTCAGCCCTTGATCTGTAGAAAATGGATCAAATATCCATAGGTAGGGACAGGGAATGAGTGGGAAAGAGAGCAAGGGTGAATTAAGCTGCTAATATCCAGCACTTTTCTTGGACTTGTTCAGTGGGCATAGTGTTAATGGCTAGTGTACACAGTTCATCTTGCCACCTATGGCTCAGCTATCACGCTGACCCTTTTTTAACATTGCCCCATATGGGCCCCGTCCAAAGCCTACCAAAGTCAATAGACAGACTCCCAGTGACTTAAATAGGCTTCAGATGGGGGCCCAAATGAGCTTTTAGTGTTCCCATATTTTATCTGAACAAATTGCAAACTAGCCTCCACCAAAGCTTCTGTCATAAAGCCACATCCCTTTTACTATTCAGCTGTAACCCCTCACATACTGGCTTTTGGAGTGTGCCTCTACCTGTTTTCCCTCTTGGTGCCCGGGGAGGTTGGGGTCCTTTCCCCTCCTCACCTGGTCTGGGTGGTATCAAAGGCTGCTTTCCCTTCCTATGGTTATCAGGAATAGCTTAGTGGCCATTTAACATGTCCTGGTGGCCTTTTAACATGTCCTGGTGGCCTTGGATGCAAGAAGTCTTTTTGCAGACCTCCAGCCAGGTATTTTAGAATTATTTTGTAATGTTAATGGCAGTGGCACTGAATTGCAATGATCTACCAGGGAGAGAGAGAGTTTCCCTTGCTGCCAGGTAGATGACAGTAAAGGGACCCAGGTTGCATGCAAAGTACAGCTTGGTTGGAGAGTTGAACCTGGTGGAGTTTGAGACTTTTGTGAACCTCTTGAATTATTTTTTTGGATTTAAAAACAGTTTGATTTGTAAACCTCATTTTCCTGTAATGAAACTCATTATTTCTCTACTCACCCATGCTTAGTTTGTGAGTTTATGTACTTCTGAAAAGTGTTACACCATTTAACCTAAACGTGTGATCTAGAATGAATACTAATGTCCAGATAAGCATTTTTTTACTTTCAAGATGCTTATCTGAACCTGCACTTTACTAGTGATGAGGAGCTGACTTCAATTATGGGTCTGATCCTGGGAAGTGCTGAGGACCTTCAGCTTTCATTGACTCCAGTGGGAGCTGTGAGTGCTCAGAATCAACACCCCCTATTTGTTTCTGTAGCTGTACACAGCTTTGACATTACATCCATTTCACATAAAAATCACAGGATGATAAAATTCCCAAGATAAAAATGAAATCAGATGAAAAACAAATGTTGGCTGGCTTCAGGATTGCTGAAGACTTTCTCACACATTGTCAGTGTTCTTTTCTAGCTGAGTATTTTTATTTTCTAGATTTAGAGGAGGCACATTTTTAAACAGGATCTTAAACTTTGAATCTGGGCATCAGCCACAATATATCCCACATAAGCCCTCCCAACAAGCTGCAGGTACAATTGTAACAGGTTAAGGTGCAGAAATGGCTCTGTATCCCTAATACTTTAATTTCACAATAACTTATCCAGCTGTTACGTGCCAAGGTTTTTTCTGAGTGCTATCATTAATGAGATCCTACTATCGCTGCATATAGAAATAGCAGATGCTTTTCCAGGTAGCTGTGGTAAGATGTCTGTGCCAGGAGGTCTCTGTGTATACCAGTTTTATTTGAACTCTCATAGATAGGAACTTTGAACCAATCTAGAAAGGAACGAGTCACATGATGGGAGGAGATGTGTTAGAAATATCAGAACATGTTTTTGAACTAAACGATCATGGTAGCTTAGATCGGAGGTGCCCCCGCCCCCCTGGGTAAAAGTCTTTGTTGTGTACCGTTGTTGATGCAGAATTGCTGCTATCACCCACTCCAAAGGTATGTACAGAATACACTGCATGAAGCACTTTTTGATCCTTCTGAATGAAAGGGCATATATGTAAGATGTTATGGATTAACAATTAAGAAGAGGGTGTTTGCCATCCTCATTATGCTGCTGTTTTGGAATAGGATCCCAGGACTTAATTACACTTGGAACTATTATAAACTAACATTTTTGGAAGAGGGGTTAGAGGTGTTGGATTGCATGGTCTGATCCTCTAAACACCGCACTGCCCGGGGTTATTTGGAAAGGGGAGTATTATTTATTCTCTGATCCCCCATATGTATTAAATCCAGTTGTGATTCCATTCTCATCTCATCTTGTAACTCCTTCAGATCCAAACTGTCACTAAGAAAGTGCTGGTGCCCCCACAAACTGAAGAATCACCTAACGTCACTGACTCTGTCTTTGCTCTGATGAACGAGACGATGGCTGAAGCACCACCAGAAGCCCAGCTGATCATTAAAAAGGGGCTGGAGTTTAAAGATGGAATGAATGTCTTAGGTAAAGAAACTTGTTTCCTGTTAAAAAAAACAGGAGTACTTGTGGCACCTTAAAGACTAACAAGTTTATTTTAGCATGAGCTTTCGTGAGCTAAAGCTCACTTCTTCGGATGCATAGAATGGAACACACAGACAGGAGATATTTATACATACAGAGAACATGAAAAGGTGGAAGTATGCGTACCAACAGGCAGAGTCTAATCAATTGAGATGAGCTATCGTTAGCAGGAGGAAAAAAAAACTTTTTGAAGTGATAATTAAGATGGCCCATAGAAGGTGTGAGGAGAACTTAACATAGGGAAATAGATTCAATTGGTGTAATGACCCAACCATTCCCAGTCTTTATTTAGACCACAGTTAATGGTATCTAGTTTGCATATTAATTCAAGTTCAGCAGTCTCTCTTTGGAGTCTGTTTTTGAAGTTTTTTTGTTGCAAAATTGCCACCTTCAAGTCTGTCACTGAGTGGTTATAAAGGTTGAAGTGTTCTCCCACTGGTTTTTGAATGTTGAAACTTATATTGATAACATACCAGCTCTTGCTTTTCAGTGACAGTCAGTGGGTAGCCGGGTTGGTCTGATCAATTCTGGAGTCCAAATTTGGCCTACGCAGTACATCACCAAAAGTGGCTACCACTTGCTGGCTGTTTGTTGGCCTAAGTGATACAAATCTGATGGTCTCAGTACTGTTCCTACTGCCCATGTGCCCACATCACAGATCCAACCATCACAATTATCACTAATTGGCAACCTTATAGAAAGGCTGAGACATTAATAGTAACAATGTCTTGATCATTTGTTAGACTCTGTAAATTCCCCAAATATCCTATGCATGGGGGAAGCTTGAACAGCTGGTGCACCTGCTTTATCTGGTCCATGGAGACAAAGAATTTAAGTCTGCTGGGCACTCTTTCTTGGGCACTTTGTTCTAAGTTGTAACTGTAGGGACAGAACTAAACAAGGAGTCTTGGGGGTCGTAAACTGCACCAGTTGAGGAGAATCCCTTGGGAACATTGACATGCCTCTGAGTCATAATTCCCTCCCCGAGTCATAATTCTCTCCCTGCTTCCTCTTTGTCCAGGGGAGAGTAACCTTTAAAAGCACTAAATTACAAACCTCCCCCAGCATGCCACCTCAGCTATACTGGCCAGCAAATGGAGATGGAGTTAAGTTTCTGCTCATTCCCCACCCATTCCTTCCAGCTCACCTCATCAGTGGGAGAGAAAGAGGGGGCAGACATGCTGCACCTACATACTTCTGGGCACAGAGACATGTGGTCCTATTAACCATGCCAGGGCTTAAGGAAGGGTCCTGCTCCTGCTTACTCTGCTGTGTATAGTCCAGATAACAACCACGCCACAAATTTGTGCTGTTTGACCACACATCCACACTTATTATATATCATTCCAAGGCAGAATGCTACCGGGGTCACTAGTATTTACTTATTACTATATATATATAAAAAGAGACAATATGGATAATGTGAGAGATACATTAGATTTGGTACTAGGTTTTGGAGGAAATTGTATCCCACTGACAATGTCATTAATAACAAGAATGACTGAAAGGCCAATACATTGCTGAAGCAGAAGAAAATAAATCTACTACTGCATTATATAGTAATGGTCCAATAACACTAGAGCTTATGATGCCATTACTACAGTAGTTTGGCCCATGACGACATAATATGTCAGGGGGGTTTATAAGAAAAATGAAAATGGAGGGAGATTAGCCTCATAGTTGCATGAGTTAAAGGAGCTGGGCAAATTTGAGTGCTATGAGTAATGTGACTGCTAGTTTGGCATTAAGTGGACAAAAACCACCTACTAACATTTTCTGACCACAGTTGGGATTCCAGGAAATTACCTGGTCAGTGACTATTTAAGAGTTTATCAACAACACATCCCTCCATGCTCTACAGCACACACAGACACACATCCTTTATTTCTACTTGTGATACTCAAGTACAACACACCCATACTAATGAGTGAGTTTTTGGATAGCCAAGGTGGTCATTTCTGGCATCTGCAACCACTTTCTTCCTGTTTTTATATCCTAATGGGACTCATGTAGCTTTTTGACAAGGGAAATTCCCAGCTGAGCTCACACACTAGGTAAATGCTGAACTCTCATCATGTCTCACAGTTCAACCTTTTAATGGTTGCTGAGCTTCAGAACTTTTTCTTGATCCCTGCAAATTCCCAGGTAGCAAAGCCTTGCATCCAGGGTGACCAGACAGGAAGTGTGAAAAATTGGGACAGGGGTGGGGGTAATAGAAGCCTATATAAGAAAAAAGACCCCAAAATCGGGACTGTCCCTATAAAATCAGGACATCTGGTCACCCTACTTGCATCAGAGCACACTAATCCTAAATAGCATATATAGATTATCAAGTAGTCCCTAGCGTACTCATTCACTCAATTGATTCTCATTTGGTTTTCTAATACCCAAGAGTTTCCTCCATTTGTTTAAAACAGTTACAATTTCCTCCGTTATATTACTATAGGGCCTGCTCCTGCTCCCATTGGATTTAAAGGGAAAACTCCCAATCATTTCATCTGGAGCAGCATTAGTCCTTTAATATGTATATCTATACTTTAAGATATACAATTATTCCTCTTGGATGAGCTAGTCACAAGAAGTGTGTGTGTGTGTGTGGTGTGTGTGTTGAGAGATGGGGAAGGGGTGCTCCCTTTGCATCTCACTGTATTCTGAGGTTGGCTCCTGTACAGGGTAGAACCACATCAGGGCTGGTCTAAAATTAAGCAAAGCTGGACATGGCCCATAGAAGGTATTGTGGCAGCCAGAGATCTTTGGGCTCTGGCCACTCCCCTTTGTCAGGCTGTGAGGCCTCTGCGGTCTCTGTGGCATCAAGGAAGCCTATAATATGAGTGTTCCTTTGGTGGACAGGTGAACCAAAGGAACAGACAAGAGCAGTGTAAAGGGGCCATGCAATGGAGATTCAGTACCCCTACTTTCAAACTGAATCAAATCAAATACTGTAAATTCACTATTAATTATTATTTTATTGATTGAGTCATCATCTAGGTGCTATATTATGATATAAGAAAATAAACAGTCTCTATGCCATGGAATTTATAGGCTAGTAGAAAATAAAGAATAAAGAATACTTCCTGGTTTCCACTGTGGAAGTTTAGCACAAGATCACATTAACAAGAGGTAAAGCATTTCAGCTGTGAAATACAGTGCAATTGTTTGAAGGTTGAATTAACAGGGTGGCTTTATTCTGACATAGCTGCAGAGACTCAGACCAAAAAACATGCTTCTTAACTGGTGGTTCTCTGTGGTGTGATTCCTCCCACAGGCCTGATAGGGTTCTTCATTGCTTTTGGCGTTGCTATGGGGAAGATGGGAGAGCAGGCCAAAATGATGGTGGATTTCTTCAGCATCCTGAATGAGATTGTAATGAAACTAGTGACTATGATCATGTGGTAAGTCAAGATCGTAACTTCTAAGATACAAAAAACACACAAGCCAAATCCTGCCGCAGACTGGACATATTATACTTTATTGGCAATCCATACAACTAAAGATTTCAGCTCCCTGGGCTGGCTCTTTAAACTATGACAAGGATGGCACAACTAGAAGAACATTGTTTCCTTTTGGGTGCCGGGTGCATTTTGAAACATTTCTGAAGATGACAGGCAAGCTGTCATTTTTTGCGTACAGGGCTCCAAGACATGCAGGCACCAGCTTAAGACCTTTAGCACTAGTGTAAAAATATCACATTTATTATAGTGGTTTACTACAGTAAAAAACAAACATCCCTTCAAAACATAACAACATTAAGCTTCTCCTGTGAGTCTAGCATAATAATAAACCGTAGGCTCGGAGGCATAATTACAGAGGAGCCAAGAGGCATGCTCTATTTCCAGTGTTCTACAGCAAAATTGGCTTGCCCAAAATATGCATTCCACCAAAATGAGATTTCCAATGGTTTGCATCAATATACGAAAGTTTCCTCCTATAGCCTCTGTGAGTCCATGCAAAGTCTGCATTCTATAAAATCAGCAGAGTAAGAGGCATTGAACTGAGTTGTCTCACTAGGAAAGTGTGTGGCATGCCCATTCAGAACAGCTTCCCTTCCACATCCCAGCAATGGAGTGACTCCAGCCAGTTGGGATGGAGGCCTTGTTTACATTTCTTGAGCAGGATTTTTTTCTTTTGTATCACTTATTTGAGAGTTGCCCCAGAGCTATTTACTGTTTATATATAAGTGCCAAGTATGCCTGTGTCATCTACAGATAGCCTTTCAGAACAAAACACGCTCCGGAGCATTTGGCATAAAACCTATTGCTTTTGGTACATTGTGGGTCCTGCACTAATGAACTAGAGAGAGAGAGGAAGCAAAAAGCCCTTCACTCACCCACCCATCACAGGATAATGTCATACCTTGGCTAGCAGTGGTGGGGAATGCCAGGAGATAGCACTCTAGGGTTTCTGGCAGCTTTAATTCACACACCACTTTGGTTTAAATGAATTAAGTTCATTGGGGTGCTATTCATTAGTGCCTGGAATGTAACTGAGGTTTTGAGGTTTCCGGCAGAAGGCACTATATAAGAATGACGCTTATCTGTGTGAGACTGCCTATAATGACAGCTGAAAAGGAGGTAAAACAACAGCCTGATTTTCTTACTGTCTCTCTATTTTTTCAGTCTGGTCCCTCACCACAAATAGACAGTGTAGCTTTTGTGAGGAAGGCTATTTTGATTTATTATAATCTGCTGCTCTTTAATATATAGACAAGCAATGAATATAATTCTTCAAATACTCCAAGAAACTGGGTTTACCAATATTCCACTTAAGCAGCACTGGCCAGCACGCCCAGGGCAAAACTTGTTACTTTGGTCTAATCAGTAATGTAAAGCTTCTGTTGGCTTCAGAGCCATACCAGTAGAACAAAATTAGTTTTTCATTGATGTTTCAGTACATGTTCCTCTGTCCTAGAGAGGGGAGACTGAGCGATACCAGCTGTACCTCTTATTCATCTTTGCCCAGATTTTTTAAAGAATTATTGTTGCAGGGGACAAGAATCAGCTTTTTGTGTTCATAAAGATAAAAACCTTCCTCCTTTATACAAAGGTGCCATCGCGCCAGCTATTCAAAATTTCTTTCTGAAGAAAGCTCCAGGCCCTTGGGCAATTCCAGTGATTTGAGACTCTTATGAGCCATAAGAACATAAAATAAAATTGGACATCTGGTTGTCTGGGTACACATACTAAATCCTGACACAGCAATATTTGATAAATTGGTTACTGTCCATTTAGTAGGTTTTCTGAAAAACAACATCCATAAAAATAACTGGATCTACATCAACTACTGGTGTAACATGGGGTAATGCAATCCATGGAACAGAGAAGCTAACCATTCCTGTTTCCTGCCCAGCAAAGCTTACCAGAGGGGGACAACCAGCAGTAAGGGTAACCCAGAACATGAATGCACAGTACTGGGTAGTAACTAATTACAAGACATTTATATATAAAGACCTCAGGTGTAGTGTCACTACTCCAAATTTCTTGTTTACTTCTCATATACATAATACTGTGGAACACGCTATAACAATGCCTATCCCAGTATTTCAAAATACTCAGCCTACTACTAATGATGATACAGGTGATAACTGCAATTGCTCTAATAGGAGTGTGTTTCTATCTGTGTCATCACAGTAAAAGGGCCAGAATTCAACACCAGACTGGAAAAACATGGTTATGCTTGGATATAAGGTGGTGTCCTATGTACACATACATACTATACATATATACCCATATACGCTACAAATATATAGCCATATCCATATTATTCATATATATTAATTATTTGGGAGTGCCTCTAAGGCTCAATCATAATACTACATTCCTCTGTCATAGTCCCGGGCCTCACATTCCCAAGCCACCATAAAGGACTAAAAATAATTGGGTAATAAAATCTGTCTATCAGTAGAATGTGGGAATGTGCAGACTAAAAAGACAGGTGGGGCATGAGTTATGGATGGTAAAATAAGGTAACCACATAACAGTGTTTAGCCCACTGAGTTATCTTTAGTCCATGCATTATGCTTTTCCGGGACAATGGGTAAACATCCTCCCCATAAAAAGACAAAACGTGGGAGAATGTAGTAAAATGAGGCCGTGAAACATAAGCCTTGTATCACAGGCCTGGAGTGAGGCCTGAGGCCCGAACTAAAGTAATGGTCAAGACTTTACTAACATAAAGCAAAGTTAAGCAAGCCCTGCTCACAGAAGTTGGCAAGAAGAAGGCTAATTGCACATATACACATATCCGGGGCAGCACGCAGAGGGAACACACTCACACAGCCGACTGTTATCAACATTAAACAGAGCAGAGCACCACACCAGTGACATCTGACAACTGAACAAAACTGTTTTGAATAATGTGCCTTAGTTAAGATGCAGTGTTTTTTGTGGTGTGCTGTTTTAACCATTTAACAGCCATGGTTATAGTTTGCAATATTTTACATTTTAAGTCTCCAGTCTCTGCCCTAGCCTTACAAATTACATTACATGTTTCTTCCCCATTATATTTTTTAAACTCGGTGGGGATTTTCAGGGAGGGGTTAATGGGGGTTCCATAGCTCGTGGTTTTCTGTCATGTTAGATTGCGATTCCTGGAGCAGACAGCTCACTTACTCACCAGATCAGATATCACCAGTGTGGTGCTCTGCTCTGTTCAATGTTGATAACAGTCAGCTGTGTGTGTGTGTTCCCTCTGTGTGCTGCCCCGGCTCTGCGCAGATAGCTGGCACAGCAGACCCCAAGAGAACCCCCAATAACCACAGACTCCATTAAGGTACGAAGACATCCGGCCAGGTTTATTGCCAAACAAAACACTGTCTCTAGCTCCCCAGCTCAGATGTCTATGGTTCTGCTAGTACATATGTGTTCCCTGACAATGGACGCAGCTCAATCAGTGGCAGAACTCTCCACTGCCCCCTAGGCTGGACAAAGACATCTACTCAGGGATGCATTCTTATATACAGGAACAAACACGTTACACATCACTCCTGACGTATTGAGGTACAACACCTCTACATGTTAGGGTGCTGCTTCTCTCCCGGTATAGATTGGTTTGAACAAACAACTCTATCCATTATATTATCCTTTTGACCCTGTCTTTACGATGGGTCAGCCTGTTCCTCATTATCTCTGTGGAATGTGTTCATACCAGAATGTTCTGGTGCCATCCTGGCACATGTTCATCCTATTAGGACTTGATACCTTTTAGATATGTGTATACATGCAATTAACAGCCTTCTTCTTGCCAACTTCTGTGAGCAGAGCCTGCCTCTGGCTCAGAGCTTAACTTTACTTTATGTTAGCAAAGTCTTGACCATTACTTTAGTTCAGGCCTCATTCTGGGCCTCTGATACAAGGCTTGTTTCAGGGCCTCATCTTACTACAGTGGTGATGCTGTATATCCCTCTACAAGGATTATCCTTGGTGAATCTTATAGGAAACACAGACTGCACAGCAACTGATGAAATGGTTTGAAATATTACGCCTAAATTTGTAAGTGACTAGTGAAGTAAGGTGCCATTTTTTGGGTGATCTGGAGAAAGGGGTAAACAGTGAGGTGGCAAAGTTTGCAGATGATACTAAACTGCTCAAGATAGTTAAGATCAAAGCAGACTGTGAAGAACTTCAAAAATCTCACAAAACTAAGTGATTGGGCAACAAAATGGCAAATTAAATTTAATGTGGATAAATGTATAGTAATGCACATTGGAAAAAATAACCCCAACTATACATACAATATGATGAGGGCTAATTTAGCTACAACTAATCAGGAAAGAGATCTTGGAGTCATCGTGGATAGTTCTCTGAAGACATCCGCACAGGGTACAGCAGCAGTCAAAAAAACAAACAGGATGTTAGGAATCATTTAAAAAGAGATAGAGAATAAGACGGAGAATATCTTACTGCCGTTATATAAATCCATGGTACGCCCACATCTTGAATACTGCTTACAGATGTGGTCTCCTCATCTCTAAAAAGATATACTAGCTTTAGAAAAAGTTCAGAAAAGGGCAACTAAAATGATGAGGGGTTTGGAACAGGTCCCATATGAGGAGAGATTAAAGAGGCTAGGACTTTTCAGCTTGGAAAAGACTGGGGGGATATGATAGAGGTATATAAAAATCATGAGTGGTGTGGAGAAAGTGAATAAGGAAAAGTTATTTATTTGTTCCCATAATATAAGAACTAGGGGCCACTAAATGAAATTAATGGGCAACAGGTTTAAAACAAATAAAAGGAAGCTCTTTTTCACATAGCGCACAGTCGACCTGTGGAACTCCTTGCCTGAGGAGGGTTTGAAAGCTAGGACTATAACAGGGTTTAAAAGACAACTAGATAAATTCATGGAGGTTAAGTCCATTAATGGCTATTAGCCAGGATGGGTAAGGAACGGTGTCCCTAGCCTCTGTTTGTCAGAGGGTGGAGATGGAAGGGTAGGGGAGAGATCACTTGATCATTGCCTGTTAGATTCACTCTCTCTGGAGCACCTGGTATTGGCGACTGTTGGTAGACAGGATACTGAGCTGGATGGACCTTTGGTCTGACTCAGATGGCCATTCTTATTGGTGCCACATCTGAGAAAACTGAAAGCGCCCGATTTTCAGAAAGCCCTTTGCTCCTGCCCTCTGAAACTCAGATCCCTTCAAATCCTCTCAAGTTAGGCACCCATAATCACTAGCCACTTTTGAAAACTTAGACCCCCCTCCCTTTTTATTCAGGAGGGACATTTTATTGTTTGCTCTTCCTCTAAAAGTACAGTTTCCTCACAGCAGGAATGTTATAAAAAGAAGCTGAGCAAGATGAGTACCATAAACCAGCATTTGCGAACATTCTTAACAATGAAAAATGTCTCCTTGCTTCAAATGTGTTGAGGACTTTCTTAGCTGGTGTTTGTGAAGATTCAACAAAGGAGATTTGTTTACATGAATGTTTTGGAAAGGCTTTTCAATGTGACTAAATTCATCCCTGTGCAGAGTAGCCCAGCACAAACCTCTGCAACATTTATGTCCCACTTAAACCTTCCTGATAAAGGTAAAAATGTATGGAAGTAATGTATAAAATTTGTACTGACTCCTCTGAGGTGGAGTAAATGTTAACTTGTATGAACTCACATTCACATGACATGAAGGCATTCCTTGCACACATTATTTGTCATTTATTAGAAGTATAATAAATGAACAATGCACCATGCACAGTCAGTCTGTGGAACCCTTTGCCAGAGGATGTTGTAAAGGCACAAACTATAATAGGGTTAAAAAGAGAACTAGATAAATTAATGGAAGATAAACCTATCTATGGCTATTAGCCAGGATGGGCAGGGATGGTGTCCTTGTCCATTCCCAGGTTCTGGCAAACAGAGGCTGGGAATGGACAATGGGATGGATCACTTGATGATTACCTGTTCTCTTCATTTCTTCTGACGCTCCTGGCATTGGCCACTGGCAGTTGAAAGGATACTGGGCTAGATTGACCTTTAGTCTGACGCAGTATGGCTAGTCTTATGTTCTTAAAAATTATGTAGTACCAAAATGTGTTATTGTTATTCCCATTTAAAATCAAAGAGCAAAAGTAATACCATGTAACTTAGGTGACCAGTCACACACCACAGGTAATCAAAGCATATAGTTAACAAACAATCCATAGATTAAAAACTGCTTGTTGAAACAATTCAATGAGCACAAAATAGATTGGTGCACAGGAAAAATGGCTAGATGCATCAGATCATTTATCTACAACAAATAATTCAGACCTGAACTTGATGAAAAATGCTACATAACAGTGAAGTATTATAACCAAAATACAGTATTCTTCAGTAAAGATCCAAAACACGTCCATGTATAGTACAGTTACTACCTGCTTATGGGATATTACTCTAGGGTCAAAGCCTTACTCTGCAAACATACATTGAATTCAATGGTGGAGAGTAAAAAAAACAAGTAGAAATTGAGTAAAAACCTCAGGATTTGGCCCCTGAAGTATTGTAGTATTACTTTTAGTGGGGTGTTATGGCAGGTTCCTCTGAATAGGCTTTACTCAGACCATATTAAGAGAGGCATGAAGGACAGCCACTGAACCACCATCATTCAGTAGTTCTGTATCCTCTTCACATCTCTAAGTGTTCAGTCTAGAAGTCTGGATCTCTCTCCATAGTCCCAGATGTTTTTGTGCACAGGTTTTATGGCTGCATGCTGCAAGGATCAGTTCCATCTGTTTGTTCTGTTTTTTTCCCCTAGGTACTCTCCTTTCGGCATTGCCTGCCTTATTTGCGGGAAAATCATTGCAATTAAGGACTTAGAAGTGGTTGCTAGGCAACTTGGAATGTACATGGTAACGGTGATCGTGGGCCTTCTCATCCACGGTGGGATCTTCTTGCCTTCACTGTACTTCGTGATAACAAGGAAAAGCCCCTTCACATTCCTTGCTGGCATTTTCCAGGCATGGATCACAGCTCTAGGCACAGCTTCCAGGTACTCCATGTGAACTGCCACCTTATTTATATTTTAGCAGCTCATTAGCTGCCATTTAGACATTATGCAGCTGCTGTTCTGACCTTTACTAGAAAGTTATTTTATCATTAATACCAATCAGTAAACAGTTTTGGATCTCCTTAATCTATTTGGGAAAAAAAAATCTTTACCTCACACTCTGTAGGCTTTAAAGAGAGGCAGGATGGATAGTGGCCATAGAGGCTGGATAGTGGCCCCAGGCTGAATGTCAGGGGACCTGACTTCTGTTCCCTGCACTGCCACTGACTCAATATGTAAACTTGTGCAAATCAGGTAACATGTGTGCTTTAGTTTCCTGACCCGTAAAATAGGGATAGTGCTACTTACCCACCTTGGTTAAGCACTTTAAGATCTGTGGATGAAGTGCTATGAGTGTTACTAGTTATTAAATGGAAATGTACAGAGCCATAATTGTCACAAGGCTCCATATTTGTCACAGTTCTGGGGTTAACTGCACCTCTGCCCTCCTCTGTTGTCTACTCAAGCATGCCCCTTTACATTGCAGGCCTCCAGTAACACTTCTCTGTGAGTGGATACCCACATCCCTCTCTCTCCAGACCAGGGATTTAGGCTTGCTGTTCCCCTGCAATTCACGGAAACTATCCCAGCAGCTCTAATCTCAGTCCAGCACCTGCAGTTCCACTCTCTCCTAGAGGCTATGACAGTGTTTACCAATGACAAGCCAGCTTTTACAAAGTACAGTACATTTATTCTAGGGAAAAAGTATTACAGAGAAATATATCCTGAAACAATAAACGCTCTGCATGTGTGCTAAGCTTACCAGATGTTACCCATCTTCCACATGGAGATCCTGGCAAGTTCCACTCCTTCCCACTCTTCCAGCAGGGCTTTTTCCTCTTGGTTATAGTTTCATGGAAGTTTGAGGATCAAAGTGAGGCTCCCCGAGCCAGTTCAGGCTGACACTTTATACCAAAAGCCTTAACTTGTCTGCCACATCTTTTGAACTGGGTCTGAACCAGTATGTGCAATTTGCCCCAGAGGTGGTACTTCTCTGGAGCTGTTTATCTGTTCCAGGATCTGCAGTAGTTACCCCTGTTGATTTTAGTTCCCTGGGGTGGCACAGTAACCCTCCTTCTTGGAGCTAGCAGACAATCCCCATCTCATGAAGATAAATATAGACACACATTTATGAGTTAAAAAAAAAGAGGAGTCCTTGTGGCACCTTAGAGACTAACAAATTTATTTGGGCATAAGCTTTTGTGGGCTAGAACCCACTTCATCAGATGTATGAAGAAAGAAATACAGGAGCAGGTATAAATACATGAAAGGATGGGGGTGCTTTCCCAAGTGTTAGGTCAGTCTAATGAGATAAATCAATTAACAGCAGGATACCACTGAAACCTGTCACACTTGAGTAATCCCTTTGCCCATAGCTCATGGCACAGCTCAATGTAGAAATGTTTCCATGTTTTCAAGGTCTCACATTTGTCACAATAGTCACATTGCTGCTTCTAAATGAAGTTGCAATGCTAAGTTTCAAGTAGGGAACACAAGAGGTAGATGAAGGTCCTGTACTGTCACCAGCATCAGAGGGGTAGCCGTGTTAGTCTGGATCTGTAAAAGCGGCAAAGAATCCTGTGGCACCTTATAGACTAACACACGTTTTGCAGCATGAGCTTTCATGGGTGAATACCCACTTCGTCGGATGCAAGTGCAAGTTGCTCATGCTGCAAAACGTCTGTTAGTCTATAAGGTGCCACAGGATTCTTTGCTGCTGTCACCAGCAGTTTCCCCTATGACTGCTTCCTCAGGGCTGGAATTTAGGAATACCCTGAGTGATGATATTGAGTAGCACAAGCTGTTTAGTTAGTCTGAGAGCTAGAAAACCACAAGGTATGTCTGTGCACTTTGACCTAAATAAAGTTCTATTTATATTTATAATAACTCAGCACCTGGCTCTTCTCTACCAAAAATGACGCAACAGGTATCCCACGAGCTCTTTGCAAATTAGGACTGGGAACTAAATTTTGCCCAATCAGAAGGAAGGAGATACTCAATCTCATTGAAAAGTCTATTTTTCTGTGTCTTTCGGCCAAGTTTGGACGGGTAAAGTGGTTTGGATAAGGATCTGAATTGTTTAGTCTTTCATCTAGAGCACAGATCTGCTAATCAGTAAATGGAAAGGGAGTTGGAGACTTGATTTTATTCTAGCACTAGAAAAAGTTCAGAAAAGGGCAACTAAAATGATTAGGGGTTTAGAGAGGGTCCCATATGAGGAAAGATTAAAGAGGCTAGGACTCTTCAGCTTGGAAAAGAGAAGACTAAGGGGGGACATGATAGAGGTATATAAAATCATGAGTGATGTTGAGAAAGTGGATAAGGAAAAGTTATTTACTTATTCCCATAATACAAGAACTAGGGGTCACCAAGTGAAATTAATAGGCAGCAGGTTTAAAACAAATAAAAGGAAGTTCTTCTTCACGCAGCGCACAGTCAACTTGTGGAATTCCTTACCTGAGGAGGTTGTGAAGGCTAGGACTATAACAATGTTTAAAAGGGGACTGGATAAATTCATGGTGGCTAAGTCCATAAATGGCTATTAGCTAGGATGGGTAAGAATGGTGTCCCTAGCCTCTGTTCGTCAGAGGATGGAGATGGATGGCAGGAGAGAGATCACTTGATCATTGCCTGTTAGGTTCACTTCCTCTGGGGCACCTGGCATTGGCCACTGTCGGTAGACAGATACTGGGCTAGATGGACCTTTGGTCTGACCCGGTACGGCCTTTCTTATGTTCTTATGATGACTAAGGGCAGGTCTACACTAAGGGTGGGGGTCGAACTAGGGTACGCAAGTTCAGCTACGTGAATAGCGTAGCTGAACTCGAAGTACCCTAGTTCGAACTACTCACCCATCCAGACGCCGTGGGATCGAAGTCCGCGGCTCCAAGGTCGACTCCGCCACTGCCGTTTGCAGTGGTGGAGGACCGGAGCGCGCGGGGAGTTCGAACTATCACGTCTAGATTAGACGCGGTAGTTTGAACTCCGAGAAGTTGAACTCACCGCGTCGACCCGGCAGGTAAGGGTAGACTAGCCCTAAGGAACTGGTAATAAGACATGGTGCTTTTCTCTAGAGATCATTGGTTTTCAATGGAAAATTGGGTTTTCGACTAAATAAAGTCTTGCCCTTATTTCCCCTCTATGGGTTCTGAACCCACAGCCCTCTCTCATGATGCACCATAGCTAGTGACTTCTATGATGCACTGCAGTGGCTCAACAAGACAGGAGATTGTGATGGATCAGGGGAGATATCTGGCCTGGGAGCCTGGCCCATAGAGGAGAATGGGGGCCTAAGAGACAAAAAAACTACAACTTCAATGTGGCACTGAGGCAGCATTTCTGAATCAAAGTGTTCGGTTTTCAACCAAAAGGTTTTGGCTGAAAAATGTTGGGTTGTGTCCAAAATGTTTTATTCACCAAAACAATCACAATTTTCCACAGAAAAAAAAATCTGTTGTTACGACCAGATCTCACCCACTGGTTCACATATAACCTGGAAGTCTTTACATTTGACAGCTGTTCAGAGGCCTGTGTGAAATGATGCAGTAGTTCAGTCCAAATTCTTATAGACAAGTGTCCACATCACAAAAATAACTATCACACTATTGCAGCTGGCACTCTTGTTTAGGTCCTTACTGAGAAGCCAAAATTCTTGGACAATCAAATACTTCCTCATACCATGATTAAGATTGTTAGGACAATCTTGTACTGCTTTTACCTACCCTGCACTTCTTTCAGAGGTGATAAAAAGCACTTTCAGACCCAGAGCAGTCAAACCATTCATGAGCACAAAATTCACCTATGTTAAAAAAAGAAAGTAAAATTAAGGGGGAAAAGTCTTGCTTGTCTTCCAAATTACAAAGCAACACCTCAATGTAAATGGCAAAACCAGGGGGAGTCAGTTACAGCAGCCCTAGGTAGGCTACTGCCATGTACATACTTTCATCTCCGCTCGAAGTTGTGAAAAGTGACTCATGTAGAAGAAAATGAAGCTTATTTAATTGAACATCAATGGTGTGTCCGAACTGTGTTTTCCCTTTCTGAGGAATAAGATATGGAAATCCCTTTGTCATGGAAGTCAGCACAGCATAGCAGAGTGAAAAAACAGGAAGTACTCCTCCGTCAATGACCCACAATATACATTCAGCCATCTTCATACATGCAAACAGCCATATACATGGACTACTAAGGCAGCTCATGGGGGAATATGCCTTACATTTCCCATCTTGAAGTGAGATTATTCTGGTTTTTTAATATATATTTTGTGTGACACCCAGAATGAATATTTGGTTGGCTGTGGTAAAAAACTAAACCATATGGGTGCCAGAACAGAGTTGGCTGAAGCTATTTACCAGGTTCATATAGCTCAGTGAGTGAGAAAAGCAGTCAAGCATTATAAGCACAGGACCAGGAGCCAGGAATACGAACACCAAATTGGCCTCTGACACTTCATCTGGGATATTGAAGAAGTCACTTAATCTTTTGGTTTCTCATTTTACCCTTCTGTAAAATGGGGATATCTATATTGTCCTACTTCATAGAATCACTATGGGGACTAAGTAATGAATATGTTAAATACTGAAGTTGCAAGGCAGTATATGCACTATGTAGTAAGGCTTTATTGTAGTATATTTTAGTGAATTCAGCCCTTTGTTCTGCTCACTATAAGCAACAGTAAACATTCTTGTCAGACCAAAACTAGTATTGATACAGTAATCAGGATGACCTTTGAGAAATTTCCATTAGCTCACATGGGGGTATGCAAACGAGTTGGTACAGACACGCTTCAGCTATCTTTATACTGAGCAACTGCTCTTAACAGGAATTTCCCCAGAACAGTGTTCACTTTTCAGAAGTGACTCTGGTCAGGATGTAACCAAGTTACTTTAGTGGAGGGTTGGACCAGAGTCAAGCACTGAAAATGAAAAGCATCAATACATGTAATTGAATTGGATTCATTAATTTAGAGGCAGATCATTCAGCTGAGCTAAGCACACTTGGGCAGCAGAGGAAGGAATCTCAATTCACTGGACAGAAAGAGTGGTTTGGAACAACACTGCTGAGGGTACTCAGGCCCAATGGGTGAAATAGCTTGCTCTGCTCCCTACAGAGGGGATGGCGAGGAAGATCCACACAAGCACCTGTTCCTCAGCGCCAGCCTTGCTGTCCCCCAAACTCTGAATGAGGAGTGCATAGGCCACTGGTTCTTCTGCAAAGAACACCTCCACAACTGAAGAGAAGCAGGATTTGACCCTTCAGTATTGATTTGAATTCCCATCGCAAAAAGTCATTTGGCTCTGTGCTTTGAAAAAAATCCAAGAAAGAATTCATAAATTGGATAGAAATTCCAACTAGCCCCTGTGTGACCCAGAATCTCACCTCCAGTTAATACTGAAGTGTGTCTTGATTGAAAAGAGGTTTATGGACACAGGAGGATTAAAAACAACAAAATTTGGCAGAGGAAGGGAAAATATGAAATGTTGCCAGCTTTCTAGCAATGAGGTACTAAAAATCACATATTAAGCACTGAGCTTGTCTTTCCCATAGAATTCAGTAACTTCTATTTGGTTGCACGTTCTTTAGTGCACGTATTGGACATGAGAAAGGAAATGGTCATAGCAAAATTGCAATAGTTCTGATCTTGTTCCATCATGCAAGAATATTGTGTACCATGTAACCCTGTCTTTCTTCATGTCTTTGCTCATTCTTTTAGTGCTGGTACATTACCTGTCACTTTCCGTTGTCTTGAAGAAAACTTGGGCATTGATAAGCGTGTCACAAGATTTGTCCTGCCTGTTGGAGCAACGATAAACATGGATGGGACGGCCCTTTATGAAGCAGTTGCTGCCATCTTCATAGCACAGATGAATGGAATTGTGTTGGATGGTGGGCAGATAGTCACTGTGAGGTGGGTTCTATATGTTTCTGCAAAGAACTGGGTCTTTGATTTAGAAGACTGTATAGCATGAAGACGCAGTGATGGCTTCTGAATGCCTATGTATTCTTACACAGTGAAATGTGTGGACTTTGGCTTCTAACAGTGGCATTCAATGGATAAGACTGTTAAATAGATATGGCCCTGATTCATAGGATCTAAGACCAGAACGAACCATTGTGATCCTCTAATCCAACCTCCTGTATTAATACAGGCTGTAAGACTTCCTAAATTGATTCTCCACTGCCTTGTACTGTGTGTTGCCATCATTTGTGACTTCTGGGTTAGTAACATTTTAAACTCATTTTGTACAGGAGTAACTGTACAGGAGGGAGGGATAGATCAGTGGTTTGAGCATTTACCTGCTTAAACACAGGATTGTGAGCTCAATCCTTGAGAGGGCCACTTAGGGATCTGGGGTAAAATCAGTACTTGGTCCTGCTAGTGAAAATGGGGGGCTGGACTCAATGACCTTTCAGCTGAGTGAGACAGGTATATCTCCATATATATTGTACAACACAAGGTTCAAAGCAACGGTCTTATCTGTCCAACATAATAAACTTAGTTAGATGCAGAGGGATGCTCCAAGCTAGGTACAGGACATTAATTATTTAGAAAGTCCATACAAGTACTAATAGAAAAAGACTTTCCCATAGAAAGTATCCATATGGTTAGCTTGGGTTATTCCCTCTTATTTTGCCAATTAATAATAAAAATAATGCCCTTGGTGCAAGGCATTTTCCGGCTGTGAGGGGGCAATGGTAGCGAAGAGATATGGCTGCAGTGTAACATATTCTGGCATAGTCCAGACGAGCAGAGGGATTTCTTGGGAGCTGCCATCTGCCAGTAGACATGAGAGCAGCCCTCATGCACTTTTACACTTGTCCTGGGGCCGACTAGGTCTCTAGGCAGCCCCTTTGATTAGGGGAAGAGGGGCATATATGCCTCCCCATGCCACATTTACAATGAGTGTTGCTGTGGCACAAGTATTGATGTAGCCCTTCAGTTCCTAGAAGCAAGGCTGGGAGTCACAGGGTATTCTACTCACCACTTGATAGTTCCTCCTCCAGGCTGTTCTGGGGATTAGTTCTGCTCAGTTAACACCCCTTTCCAGCAGTAGCAGTCCCTCACTTTCTGTCTGCAGCCCTTCTCTTGCTCCAGGAGCTGCTGCTTCCTCTTTGTGATTCAGCCCCCTGGACAGAACAGTAAGTGGTTTTCCCTTCCGGGGTATGATACTTTCCAGGTATCTCTGGACAAACAGATTCAACAGTCCTCACATCCACTGCCCTACTGCTGTGACTCAGTCTGCTAGTTCATTATCCCTAGCCATACCACTCTGGTAGGCTTAGTTGGTAAGAAGGCCACCCTCTACTCTGGGTTCCAGTCCAGGTCCCTTTACCGAGCAGTCAAGGTCTGCAGCTTCCATAACCTTACTGCTCTTGCCCTGGGGCTACTTCCTATTCTGCTTCCACTCACACTAGTCAAGTCCCTCTCTTCTAGGGTCTACTAGGTCTCAGGAATTCCTCATCCTCCTTCCCTCAGGGAGCGTGACTACCACTCTTCACCCTGTAGCCTCCTTTTTGTTGCCAGTCTCTTGGCTTTATGTAAGCCCCATCTGTTCCCTCTCAGGTGATCTAGATTCCAATTAGCGGCTTCCTCCTAGCCTAAATATCTTTCCGGTCTGCCACTTAATTGGTTAATTGGGTGTGCTTGGCCTAATTCAGTCTTCTCAGGGCAGGTGTGGGAAGTGCACCCCATCACACAGGGATGTCACCCATTTCAAGCAGGACTACATCAATGCTCAGTAAGGGACATTTAGTGTGTTCCAGCAGGGTCCACCCAGGGGAGTTAGAGAGGAAAACACTTGTGTGCGCTACAGCTCATGTCCCCATATGGCCCAGCAATCCCTCATGTGCAGGTGTAGAACCACTTGGTCATGTTCAAGAGGCACTAGAGAGGTACAAGTCTTGGAGAAGTTGGAACATGGCTGGGTGAGGGGAAGTGGCACTGAAGACAGCTTACCCGCTGGCTGGAGAATAGGTACCCCAACATGGCAAGTCAAAGAAATGGAAACTTCAGATAAATCTAAGGGTGAATGTAAATAACTACCAACATGGTTTATATTGATCTATTTCTATTTTAATAACTTTTGCTGACCCAAGTGGCAGGGTATCAGATCAGTCCTGCCACATGAAATGAGTTTGACACCCCTGAGCTATCGTTACAGCGAAATAGACTGGAGACCGTAGATCTTAAATTCTATCTCAGTGTGCTCACATTAAGCCAGAGTACAGTAGATATATTCCTACTATGGCAAATCATTACATATAGAACTGTGTGGAAATACCTGGAAGCTCAAAGGAATACACACATTTAAGTTAGGTAAGTATAATTTTGGCATGTTTTACTGTAATCCAATTTAAAGTCATATTCGATCCTGTTACTAAAAAAAGAGAATGGCAAAGTTATGACTGTTGCAGCTGAATTCGTTTACAATGGAAAACATGACAAATGCACTAAGCCTGACATTTTGAATCATAATAATTCAAACCACACATGAATGCTGCCAAGTTTGCCTTTTCCTTGTGTCTCTAATCCACCCACCTTCCTCTTAGCTAACCCCTTTTCAGGATAAAGAAGTGCCTGCACTGGAATTTCTAGTGTTGTGTTTCTTGCCCAACTATATTAGCAACATATTTTCCAGTTCTTTACCTCCTGCAGGTTACTTACAATAATAAAATATGGTTTTAAAGGAGTTAGGTTGCTTCTCTCAAAGGCAGATGCTGTAAAGTTGGACCTTGAATAATACAATTTAGTTTTTAGCAATAAGAACATTCTTTTTAAAGATGAGTTGCTAATAAAATATTTGCTGGCAGAGGAATTTCTGGGACTTGTGGATCTGAATTATTCTTCTTGCTCCTACTCTAAAGAATTGTCTCACTGTGCCTGATTCAGATTTCACACCATTTGTACACTAGTGCAGTTGACCTCCTGAACTTCCCAGAATTATTCTTGATGTATGCTGGTGTGAGATCGGAATGAGGTTGACAGCAGTGGTCCTGTGGATTAGCCATAGGAAATGGGATGACATTTGTGTTGTGACACTCAGACTATGTTCTGATATGGCAGTGCAAATGGATAGAAGGTTGTTCTCTTATGTCTGCCAACCCCAACTAGCAATGCTGGGGTTAGGTTCAAATGACCCAAATGCAGGCTCAGGCAGGTTTAGTAACTCTCCTTTTTGCACCTCAGATCTGCCCTTTTGGGCATTTCTGCTTTAACCCAACAACCAAACCTAGCAAAGCAACCTACCCCTTGGAGATGATAATCCTGGAAATGGTAGGGGCTAAAATACTGTGTCCTCACATTAGCACCATGCTGTAGCCAAGTATTTACCCCATGGAGGCACTTATTCCCCCACCTCTTTATTGGAAGCACTTTAAAATTAATTCCTTGGTGAACCCACAGCATCTCAAATGTAGTAGTAAATAGCGTGATCTATTTCAGACAGACAGAGACTTCTTTTATATTTTTTTATTGTTCTTTGGCTCCCTTGCTGCCTAATTTATTTTCCATTCTACAAAGGAATGCCTAGTGTCTCTGAAGCTGTAGCCTGGTTTTTCAGACTTCCAGCATTTGTAGCACAGACATTCACTGTACTCGACTTTCACATTCTACTAACTGGAGCAAAAGTAGGCATGGCTCTGGATTCGCAAAACCTAATTGGCTGAATGTTGGTTTTGCAAACCAGAACAAGAGTACTTTGTATCTGGGCTTGGTTTATCACAAGCTCCCAGAGTTTGGAGCATGTGACTGTAGGATACATGGTCTTTCACCATTTCCTTATTGATAACAACCAATTCCCCCACACAGGGCCTGCTCTAGGCACCAGTGCTCCAAGCATGGGCTTGGGGTGGCACTTTCCAAGAGGCGGCACACCGGCTCCTTTTTTTTTTTTTTTTTGGCTTGGGGCGCAAAAAGCCGGGAGCCGGCCCTGAGCGGAGGTGAGCTGCGGCAGCGGGTGACGCAAGAAGGGCTTCAGGAAGTAACCCAGGGGTTACTGTTGCCTACTCCCCTGAGTGCGCTGCTGCTCCGCTTCTCCCCTCTCCCTCCCTGGGAGGGAGGGGTAGGAGGGGAAGTGCGGTGCGCCCGGGGGAGGAGGCGGGGCTGGGGATTTGGGGAAAGGGTTGGAATGGGGCAGGGAAGGGGTGAAGTTGGGGCGGGGCCGGGGGGAGCGCAGGGAATTTTTTTTGCTTGGGGTGGCAAAAAACTTGGAGCCTGCCCTGCCCCCATACTATTATCTCACAAAACGATCTGCAAGCTCTGTAAATTAACATTAATGAACCGCACTGGAAATTCAGCCTGCAGTCCCTACACTGCAGAAATTCCAGTTGGAATGTGGAGGTGGATATGGGTAAAAGCCCTGGATTCAAACATCTCTGAAATGTAGGGAAGGAGGTTGAAAATCAAAACCAGGCTAACGGTATGAATGTTGCAAATTGCCTTTATCTGTATAGTAGTCTGAACAAACCCCCCAGATCTGAACACTCTTAAATTGGAGTTGGTGGAGGAACAGAATCCTCAAAGTTGTGGCTTGAGCCCATGTCTAGTAGTTATGCAGCCCTGCATTTTCTGGGACATGCCAGGTGAAAACCAACCTTTTGTTTTGATCAAGTGAGTACACATTGAAAGTCACATCCTCCTTGTTGTTACCCAATACTGTGTTTGTTCTTACAGTCTGACAGCCACCTTAGCAAGTGTTGGAGCTGCCAGTATACCCAGTGCAGGACTGGTCACCATGCTTCTCATCCTCACTGCAGTGGGTCTCCCTACTCAGGACATCAGTCTGCTTGTTGCTGTTGACTGGCTCTTGTAAGTAATAGTGACTCCATGATTCAATCCGAAGAAGTCATCATGTACTTACATCAAGTAACAAATAATGATTTACTCTTCTCTGCTATCTTTCAATCATGGATCTCAAAGCACACTAAAATATACCTATTGTACAGATGGAGCAACTGAGGCACAGATAGGTGAAGTGGTTTGACATGGGCCACTTAAGTCAGCATTAGAACAAGAAATAGAACCTAAAGGGCAGATCTAAACTATGGCTGGTGTAATTTGCAATAGTTACACTGAAGTCAGTTGACTTAAACAATTGACTTCAATGGAGCTATGACAATTTATACCAGCTGAGGATCCTGTCCCTAAGAGGCTTGAGTCACAGACTCCTGCCAAAGCCACTACATTCCCTAGAGATATGTAACCTTCCAAGCTGTTGTTCCAAACTACAAACATAGTTCAATAACAGTTATTTAACTCTGCTTTTATGTTTCCTTATTATAATTCTTGTCTAAATGGAGGGTTGGGTACCAAGTCTGTGGATGGGTACTGCAGTGATGCCTGTCTAGAACAGAAGGATTTTAGATGGCATTGGGCATTTGTATTAATAATGTCATCTCCAGTTACATTAGCTAGAATGAACATGCTTCAGGATACAGCCAACTGCTTGAGGTTAGGAAGAAATCCCCCCACCGTACCCCCATGATAATAGTTGTCTGTTATGTTATGGGAGTCTTACACCTTTCTCTGAAGCATCAGGTACTTATGGAGATAGAGCTACAGATGTGATGGACCACTGATCCATCCAGCATAGCACATTCTACGTTCCTAATAGAATCAGGTTTCTTCATTGAGTTCTTCTCAGCAAAGACACTATAGGATGAATGTCCTAAAGGAGCCCACAAACCAAATGAAATGAGAAAGCAAACTGGAAAATGGAAGGATATTCCTGGTCAGTTTTTACCAGGAGATTCTCTAAAACATGACCTGACCTACCTTTCAACCTCAGGGTTTTGGGATTAGAGTCCTTTCAGTGCCATTGCAGATCCTCAGCCAAGAGACGTCCACCTGTTCAACCCTTCTCCCAGAGCTTTCTGTTCCTCACCTCTGGGATTTAGAAGCCCCATTAATAATTATAACAACAATAAGACACCCAGAGTCAGATCCTCAGGTACATTTTAGATTGGAGGCATAGACATCTTTGTGCCACCTTGCCACAGAGTTCCCAGGGACCAGTTCATCCCATCAACACAACTTAGTGCAGTCCCAGGGCTCCTCTAAGTTGCACTGATTGGTGACAGGCCCCTAGAAACCTTTACATCAGCCTGAATTGCAGTAGCACAGTGCACTCCGGTCACTGCCTTTCCTGCTTCAGCATATCACTACACAGCCTAAGCTATAAGGTTGCAGGTAGTAATGCTGGGAAGAAGTGTAACACTAGCTATGCCAGCTTTATACCACTTACTGATTTCCCCATGCCAGGGGAATCCCCAGCAGCCCAATTGATGCATCTGAGTATTTGACTTTGAAACTTTAGTGACATAATGTGCTATTTATCCCTTGTTGCCATTGGCCCTTGTTGCCTTATTGGGAAGCATTCAAGGTCTCAATCCACCCCATAACATAGCCCCTGTAGCCATCCTTCTGTGATATATCTGCTAGATCTGAGACGAGGGATTTTCTTCAGTTACACCCTGTCAGTGTATCACCCTGTCTGTGAGACACCAGCATCTAAGAACAGTTGCCAGCTCCAGTCCCAGCTATAGGGGAAAATGAGGCAGGAATTTACAGCTGGGGCAAGCAAAGGGAAAACATGATTTTAAAAACTATATCGTAATTGTGTGAAATCATAGCTCAGAATGGGGAACCAGGGTGGGGCTCAGCAGGCAGCTGGAGAAGGGCAAAGAGGATATTGTGTGGTTTTAAATACATTGGTGAAGTCATGGCTCAAAACAGGAAAATGGCGTAGGAATTTGCAGCTAGGAGTGGCAGGACAAGAGGAGGTCCGTGCTCAGGTTTTAAATATATGTTTTCATTGGAACTCAAAATAGGCCAAGTAGATAGGGTTCTGCTGCTGGAAGGAGGATGTATAAATGCAGCATGTGGTTTGTTTGGGTTTTTTAGGGAAATGTCATTTTAAGCCCTGCCTACACTAGTGAACCTCAGAGCTGTAATTCATGAGAAGTGCTGCTCCACTGGCGGGAGCTACAGTGTGGGCAGGGCCCAGACGATTTTACCTCTGGGTCATCTAGCCCTGCTCAGAGGCATGTTAAACAACATGGGAGTAGAAATGCCTGTGCCGTGGAGCTGCACCGATGGTGAATCCCCGTTATGAAGCTTGCTAGTACAGACAAGGCCAGAGTCAGAGAAGGAACTTCTGAAAGGAAAGTTACAGGATTGTGTCCAAGTGAAAGACAAGCCTGGAACCTTCTCCCAAACTGGGAGGGCTCTGGGGTTCTTTGGCCTGACAAGCAACAGTTCAATCCATAGTGATAAAATTCAGAGACCTAGCGTCAAGGCTTCAGAGAGAAAGAAAATGAGAAAAAAAGGAGGCATGTTCTGTATATCTTGTCATGCTGATAAAGCTAATGAAACATTCAGAGCCTGATTCTGACCTTGCTTATGCTAGTTTAACACCAATGTAAATCCATTAACTTCTGTGTGAGATCAGAATCAGGCTGTCTATTAACTGACTGAGTGATAGATATAAATACAGGAGATGGATACAGGTGCAGACAATCATAATGAGCCTGATATCTGGAACTTGTCTGGATGCAAATCAATACAGTAGATATCTTTTAAGAATAGCAATTGTCCTGGCATTTCAGGTCAAATTAGAAAAAAATCTTGTAAAAATGGCTCATCTTGTGAGCTTTTTACTGTTCAAGATGAAAGAAAAGATCACAAAAATCACCTGATTTGTCAGGATTAGGCTGAAATCTCACAGAAAACAGCTTTCACAGTTTCAGAACTCTCAAACCCAAACCTGAGTTTTGACTGGGTCTCAGCCTTGACTCTCTCTCCCTCCCCCTCAAATTGAGGCTTAAGGGGTTTCTGGATCTAGATCAGATCATATCCTCATTGGTCCCTCTCTTGTACAGAGAGATTGGGTAGAAAGACACACAGAACTTTATCAGGCAAATTTTCCAAGCTTTCACAACTCTCGCAGTTTCTTAATTTAAAACTACACAAAACTCAGCGGTGACATTTAATAGGAAAGCATTATGTGCCAACAGCTGGAACGAATCCAGCATCATTAGTAAAGCTGGCTACTTTCCAACTGTGAGACTAACAAGCTTAGCAAATGCCATACCATGGGCCCAGGTACAGAAGTAGTTTGCATTGGGAAAACTGCTCAGATTCAACATCTAAAGCAGACACCTACATTCAGAAACCAACTGGTAAAGTTTGCATGACATCTGAATCTTTTCTGTAGCTTGTGTAACATGGGTCTAAATTCAAAATGCTTAGGCACACGTTCCTTGGGAAAGCTGATATTTGAATGTTATTGCTTAGGTCTGTTTCTAGAATGTAAACTCAAGTAAAATGAGTGCCAACAAGATGAAGGCAAGTTAAGCATGTCACTTTTTGAGTCAGTGGAAGCCTTGAAGGATTTATTTTAATCTCTTTTTAGAGTACCTAGTCAAGAAAGGTCCTTGGAAGGGACAATGTTTTTTTACATACTAGTATTAATAATAATACCTAACAACACTTTGTGGACCTGCTTCTCCTCTCACTCATATAGTGGTTTAACTTTATTGCCTCCAATGCTGCTAACTTTGATTGATACAGAGTGAGTAGAATACAGAGTCAGACCCTATGAGCCTGATCCAACTCTCATAAAAGTCAATGGGAGTTGGATCTGATCCTACAAGAGAAATAACGTAAGTATGAGAAATCCTTTCTTCTTCAGATGAAAGAATTTTTTTGTCTGATCACTGCTGACCCAGCCATCAGTCATGTATTGATTCTTCTGATCTTGACATTACTAGGTATTTTGGGTAGTCAGAAGAGAGATTGAGTCCTTCAGCACTCCTTGTGTTTCCAAAATATTTGCTGTATCTCAGCAAAAGCCAGGCTGACTCCCTTTCTCAATCTTCCTTTCAGAATTCGTGTTTCAGACTACATTGAAGTTGATATGTTGGACAAATAATTTAGTAGGCCAAATTTTCCTCTTATTTACACTGATGCAACCCTATTGACTTCAGTGGAGTCATACTATTGTAATCAACAACATAATTTGGTCTATTGTTTTTAAGAATAGAATGAATGGAACCTTCTCTCTTCACCCATCCTTTCTCTCTGGATGCAATCAGCCTGGCTGAAGTCAATGGGAGTCAGTGGG
Source organism: Mauremys reevesii (assembly GCF_016161935.1). Taxonomy (NCBI): domain Eukaryota; kingdom Metazoa; phylum Chordata; order Testudines; family Geoemydidae; genus Mauremys; species Mauremys reevesii. Next base: position 80,404,322 of record NC_052626.1, read on the forward strand.
GCCAGGATTTCACCCTCTGTGTTTCCGTTAAGTCAATCAAGCCCAGTCTACAGTGAATAGTTCTGAAACATTGTGCTGTTTGCTTAGTTGAATGTCTTTTCTTGTCTACTAACAGACACAGATAGATTGAGGCATCTCCTCGCCTGTTAAATATAAACCACACTGGAGCTATATTTGTGGATTCTGGTCTCCACCTCCTGTCTGGCATTCTGAGCACTCACCCTGGAGTGGCATTAATGAATTCATTCAAGATGTAAGACTATTCACTCAAAATTATTCAGGCGTTCTATAATGTTTCCATGGAGATCTCATTGCAGAGTTCAGTATATTTGATGGGTTTTGTTAAAAAATGAACCCTCTGCAAGTAATATTTTCTAAGTCTGCCACTTCCACTAGGGTAGGCATCATACGTGCATGGCATGATAACTCTATAAAATCTTTCACTCAAGCAAAGCAAAACTGGAGGGATTTTTCCTTCTATAATGTTTTGTTGTGAGTATTGCCCATAAATGAAAAATGTTTTTCACACTTTGGTACTATTTTTATGAACATTTTGCAAAAAATTGCTGATATGCTTATGAAATTCCATAATTATGGTCTGACAACCATAATTGTCAGACATAATAGCAAAATAATGAAAAACACTTGTGAAAGCGATTCAATTGGGTTTTGTAAATGTTTACACTGAAATTTTAATCAAAGCACTAAACATAAGTTTCACTCAGTCATGCATAAGGATATAAAATGATTAGTAGTAGTTCACTGATTTGTAAAATCAGATTTAAACTTTTGGCGCAGTGCTAAGCGGCTGTACAATGCAAACCTAGTACCAGCAATATTAGAAAGAGCAGGGAAAAAACAATGTTGTCAAATCAATGACTGTCACGTGGAAAGGAATTCTACTGGCATGGAATCGTACATGCCTGCTTCTCTGTCATTTGATCAAAGTTCATATTGCTCAATCTTCCTGTCATCCTCTGAGTAGACTTGGGTTTTTTGGAAATACACCTCAGCCTTTCTGTATTCCCATTTCTGATTGACTCCCTGATGAACCAGAAACCAAGACACCACAAGCACTCTTCCCTTGCTTGCTGTGGGTTTGTTAGAGTAGAATTAACAGAGTTTTCTGAGGATGCTTCTGTCCAGCTAATATCGGTAGAGGTCTACAGATTTATTATTATTGTTGTTGGTTTACATTTTTGACCCTAAAAGGATGTCAAAGCCAGGGGCGCCAACTTATATGGGCTCAAGGGGCTTAAGCCCCAGGAATATTCAAGGCTGAGGGCTCTGCTCCACCAATATTTGGAGCTGGGTTTCTTGCCTGCCCCCGCCTCAGAGCTTCCCTGCCTGAAAGAAAACAGCCAGTGACTCTCTCCTTTGTTTGTGCTGCTTCTGCCTAAGGCTATAGAGATCAGCAGCCGGCAGCCTCTTGGAGCACCGGGGGAGGGGAAGAGGGAGAGAGGAGAAGGAAGGAGGCACACAGGTGCTTGGGAGCTCTCTCCCCCGCCCCCCTGGGGCAGCAGCAGGGGTGGGGAGGCCACACATGATGGCAACCCCCCCCCCGCCCCGGTGTGACGAACTGGGAATGTTCTTAATGTTTTCTCTGAATACTGTGTTGGTGCCTCAGTGTCCCCTCTGCAGTTCTTTGCTGCAGAGCAAAAGGCCAGTGCACCTAAATTCCTGGCACTCTGTATCCTAACAACTGATGGCCTGGGCCCCTTTTCTGCAAAGGTGCCGGCTGAAGGTGTTGGAGACAAAGGGGTCAGGTCACCTCCTGGCCCGGAAAGGGGCTGAGCAGAGAGGAGGGGCTGGAGGGGGTGGTTAGTCTGGAGCTGGCTGGGGATGAGGAGTGAAGTGCAGATGGGGGGAGGGGGTCCTGCCTCACTGCCCCCCAGGATGGACCTGGCCGAGGGGTCTGGTTCGCTGTACCTGTAAGCTCTGTTTTAGACCCTGTTCCTGTCATCGAAAAAACCTCTGTTTTACTGGCTGGCCGAGAGTCATGTCTGACTGTGAAGTGGGGGTGCAGGACCCTGTGGCTTCCCCAGGACCCTGCTGGGGTGGGCTCGCTGTGGGAAGCACACGGAGGGGCAGAGGATGCTGAATGCTCCAAGGAGAGACCCAGGAGGTGAAGCCGTATGAGCTTCTTGCCCTGCAGACAGTCTGCTCCGAGGGAGAGGAGGCTCCCCAGAGTCCTGCCTGGCTTGGTGGGGAGCAGTTCCAGAGCAGCGCCCGGGGACTCCGTGACACCCAGTACGCCGCCCTGCCCAGTACCCACCATAGGGGAGGTGAGTGGGCTTTCTGGACCTGAGAGAGTCCCTAGGAGCATGTGCAGTGACTGTGGTGCAGAGTGAGTGTGCTGCAGGGAGGAAGGAGAGGAGACGTCCCTCCCCTGGAGCTAGCTGCTGCTGGTAACGGGGTGTAGGGGGGGGAATCCTCTCTGGCCCTAGCCCTGGGGCAGCCTGTCTGCATCCCAAGTTCCTTATCCCCAGCCCTGTGCCCCCAGCACCCCAACCCTGAGCAACCTCCTGCACTGTGAACCCCTCATCCCCAATCCCACCCCAGAGCCCTCACCTGAGGGGAAAAACATGCAACTTAAGTTTGGTGGTCAGTTTGGAGTATCATTGTGTTTAGCACAATACTTGATTATATTACACCCCTTTAAAGTATATAACTAGTCGTATACAGGTGTTACAAAGTGGGAATGTTCTTCTCTGAATACTGTGTGGGTGCCTCAGTTTCCCCTATGCATTTCTCAAGGATCTAGATGGTGGGATAAGGGGGTGTGATTGTTGTAGAGCCCTAGAGGGCCAGTGTGATGCTGTCTGCACAGAGAATGGCTGCAATCCTGTCTCCATGCAACTGATGGCCTGGACCACTCTCCTGCAAGCTGACAACTGAAGGTGTTGGAGAACAAAGAGATCAGGTGGCCTCCTAATGCCTGGAAAAGAGACAAAGGCCAGAGGAGGGAGTGTCAGTGCCTGTGCAGACTTCCGGGAAGCGCCTGGTGTGGAAGGGGATGCTGGGATGCTTTGGAACTACTCCATACAAAGCCAGTCAGGACTCTGGGGGAGCCTCCTCTCTCTGAGCATACTGTCTCCAGGGCAAGAAGCTTACATCTTCCTGGGTCTGACCTCAGAGCATTCAGCCCTTTCCACACCGTGCACTTTCTGCAGCGAGTCTGCCCAGGCAGGTCCTGGGGCAACCAGAGGTCCCTGCACCCCAACTCTGCAGTAAACCTGACTCTCAGCCAGCTGGTAAAACAGAAGGTTTATTAGACGACAGGATCACAGTCTAAAACAGAGCTTGTAGGTACAGAAAACAGGACCCCTCAGTCAGGTCCATCTTGGGGGGTGGGGAGCCCAGACCCAAGTTCTGGGCCTCTCCCGATTTCCCCAGCCAGCTCCAAACTGACACTCCCTCATCTGGCCTTTGTGTCTCTTCCGGACAAGGAGGCCACCTGATCTTTGTCCTCAACACTGTCAGTTGGCACCTTGCAGGGGAAATTGAGGCACCCACACAGTATTCAGAGAAAACATTAAGAACATTCCCACTTTGTCACAACAGGTGCAACAAAATTTAATACCGTATATTGAAGCAGGCAAGTGCTGCTTCTGACTTTCCACTTTTAATTGACCTTTGTAATCTCGTGGTGCCGACGCATGGTAGCTTCATTTTATATCGGCTTACAGGGTGAGAGCGGGGGGGTGGGGGGTGGGGGGGGGCGGACCACCATTTTGGGCCCCACCAAAAATTATACGAACCTGCCGCCTATGATCAAAGCACCCTTTAAGTTAAATAGACATGCACAACACTATACATGGATCACTTCCTCTGCCCCTGAACTCTTGGGGTGAAATGTGACTTTTTAATAGTCCCACAGTGTTATTGTTGTCATTAACATCAGTGTGAAACAGGTGTAAAATGGCACCAGACCAGAGTGAAAGCATTTTACATCTACTTGCACTTAATTTACACTGACATAAATGACTACATAGGGTGCAATGGAGCAGCTCTAGTGTCTGCTACAGGCAGGAGACATGGAATCAAGGCACTGCAACGTGTTCTCACACAACCTCCCTTTAAAAAACTTGCCCCTGAGCAGGGTTCTGGTGTGGGGGAGAATCTAGTCTTTCATGTTCAGAATCATCAGCAGTGTAAAAAGGATACTGGTCTAATGTCTGCAAGTGCCAACAAATGTGTTTCCTTGTAAAGAAGCATGTGGGCCTAATTTGGCATCAACTTGCAACCAGGAGGCTCTTATTACTGAAGAGGTGTCACTGGTTCATCATTTCACAGATTATGACCTATATTTGATTGGCACATATACCCTATGAATACTGGCATACAACAGTGTGAATGGGCACCGTGCCACTGTAACAGCTGGCTGTGTGTCTAGTGGTGCGAGGGAACCAGAATCCAACAGGAGCACTGAAGGTTTGAGTCCCATAGCGAGATTTCACATCACCTTCCCATAGTTTCCTCAGCTTGAATAAAGGGGAGATGCTATTTATTTACACCAGTTGAGAGCTGGAATAAGTCACTAAATCTAAAATCGTTTCCCCTGGTTGTGTAAAGAGAATTTAGGGCCCTGATGAATTCAGATTAATTTACTGGCAGTGAAATGGGACGTGCATAACTATACGAAATCTCCAACCCAAGAAGCAGGCACTTTACAGATCTCAGCAAAATGCAAAATACTGTTTGGCTGTTTCTTTGTACAATCGCTCTGCCACATCAGGGATCCAGATCTGTGACTATGGGCATCTGTGCCATGGAAGTCTGTATATAGTTTCTGTTTGAACAGTCCCCTGGGAAGGCATTTCTTTTCAACTTCTCTTGAAAGCTAAAATCCTTTCCACTCTAAAGATCTCATAAACATTCTGTAGAGGATAAATGACAGCAGCAGCAGCACCTGCAATATTAGGCACTCCTTTCATCCCGAACTTTCCCCTTTCCCTAATAGTGAACTCCAGACAACAAGTGAGTCTTTCATGCTCCAGACGGATTTATCATTAACTATCAAACCTCTCTTTCTCCTGCAGAGACCGGATGAGAACATCAGTAAATGTTGTAGGAGATTCTTTTGGTGCTGGCATTGTGTATCACCTCTCCAAGGCAGAGCTGGAAAACCTGGATTCCCAGCATAAGGGGCATGAAGACATTGAAATGACCAAGACTCAGTCAATTTATGATGACATGAAAAATCATAGGGAAAACAACTCAAACCAATGTGTTTATGCAGCTCACAACTCTGTCATAGTAGATGAATGCAAGGTACCTTTCACATTTATGGATATCGAGACTTGTATATAGCAGTGCATGCTTTGTTTTACTTCATTTTTTAACCTGCATGTATTTTTTTTAAATTGTTTCACAAATGTGACAGTCTTTGTGAACGTCAGACATTTTAAGTAAGTTTAAGAAGTTACAAAGATTTTTTTGCACTCTTCTTAAACATGGCATTTGAAAAATCATATACAATGTTTACATATCAAAAACTAAGGGATTATGCAGCGTATTATGGAATATTCCAAAACTCAGAGAGAATATGGCTATCTACCTAGTTTCCTTTGTTAACAGAGAGCTTATTGCTACTCAAATGAAGGCTAGTTGTAAACCAAGTGCAGGTATTATTATTTGATGGCACTCTTCCATGATACGCCATAAAGAGACTCACGTGTTAAATGCACCATATCACTGGTCGCTCCAGCACTCAGACAGCATGTGTATGCTTTTCTTTCATCATAATTCTTGGTAGTCATTGTAAAAATACAAACTTTGCAATTTCTATCTAATCTTCACTGTAACTAACCTGGATTTTAAAAAGAAAAAAAATGTCTTGATTAGAGTGAAGCGAACTTCAGAAACCCCATCAGTTGAATGAAAAGCTAGGTTGAGTGATTTGTGTATAAAGGTTTACCAGGCAACCAGGACTAGGACAGGCCTGATTAAAATCAAAAGACAATATTTAATTGAAAAGGGAAAAAATCAAAAACAAATTAACACTTTTCATTTTACGGCCAATTTTTTTCTTTAGCTGCTTCTCCTGTTCCTCCCACCTGATTATATATCAAGTGACCTGTTCCATAGTTTATCAAAACATGTCTAGATTGGCTAGTGAGTCAACTACACCCAGATATTTGTCCACAGAGAGAAAGAGAAAGCTTGTGGATTCTCTGGCACCTTTAAGTCTCCACAACAGACTTAGAATGGACACAAGTCCCATCTCTAAAATCCAATTGCTAAGTTATCGTAGACAATGGAGATGGAAAAGATTTATGATGTCATTTTCCCCACTCCTAAGCCAAAGATCATTCTTCACGGTACATTTTTTCAGAGGTTTGCCCTATCGAGGGTCAAATAACTTGTTTGAAAAATGGTATTTTCCCTTAAAGTTTTGAATTAACCAAAGCTTTCATTTTGTTCGACATTTTTTCATGGAATTTTTCAGTTTTTTGGTGAAGTTAAGATGAATGAAACTTTTCATTTTGAATGAAAAAATCATTTTGTTTTGGTTTTCAATTTTGGGGAATATTTTCCCCCTTTCTCTTCGCTTCCCCTCTTTCCTTTCATTCCACTGGAAAATCAAGAATAAAGGGGGGGGAAAGTAGAGTGCAGCAGAAGAAATAAAAATTTGAAAATTGAAACCAAATGAATTTTTTATACATTTTGTTGTTTTTTCTTTTGAAAGGAAAAGAAATTGTCTGGCAATATCTGTTTCTTTTTAAAAGACATTTTTCATGAAAGAAAATCAACATTTTTTTAAATCAATTCTAGACACGATTGATGGGTTTTTTTTATCACTTCCTTTGAAAAACCATTTCACAGTCTGATAAAACTGTTCCTCTTCCTAAAGAGGTGGAAAGAACCAATTACCTTTGATGTTAGGATCAGTCCTGGGGTTTTTGGCCTAACAATTACTGGCTGATTTTATTGGATTTAGTGCTACTAGGAAGCACCTGAAGATACACTAATGTGGGCTTCAGTCTTACTGTGACACACTCTGGGCTTGATTTTAGAAGGAGTTCAGAACTTGCACCACTTCAGGACTTTTCAGGACCAGTCCCCCTTTCATTTAAAAAATACCAACAAGCCATAAGTTATTGGCTGTGTCACAATCACTAAAATTGTCCCAAACACAGTGGGATTTGGAGGTTTATGTCATCACTTGCAAGTGATGCTTTAGTGACACTGCTACCAGGAACTTTTTAAGGTGGTATTTTTGCTGGACAGTTCCACAGAGAAACTGGATTGAGTTACAAAGGTTCCTAATTACAGGAACTCATAGAACCCAGGGAACAGAACTTCCCTAATTTGGGATTGCCTCACTTTCATCATGGTGAAGCTTGCTCTTTCCTCCTTCTTGCACTCTACCAGTGCTGAGCTAGCCAGGTTTTCCCCTCTGCTAATTTTCATTCCCCGTCCCCCCTCCACAGTCTCTTTTAAGGACCTCAAAAGGGAGAGTGATGGATGCACTAGTCCACCCCTCATTATTTTGTCCACCAGTTAGCTCTAATTTCAAACACACCAATTTTGGTTCATTGTTTTTCAGTCCCACACTGGTCTTGTTTACCAGACATGAACTTAACACAGTTCTTGACTTATATCAGCAGGCATTTTTTGTTTGGATACCACTGACTCCTAAGCTAGCAAAATTCGACAATTGTCATTGTTGTTTTGGGCTTGCTCTTCATTGGGAGCTACGTTCAAGTGTATGAGAGGAACCTTGACCTAGTAGAGTAAACACAGGACTGTCCTTGGGCAAATACTTGTCTGGCTCAGTGTCCTCACCTGCCAAATGGGGATAATAATATTTACCTACCTCACAGGGGTGTTGTGAGGATTAGCTGATGTTTGTAAAGCGCTTTGAACATGTAAAGTGCTCTACAACCGCCAAGTATTTTGGTAATGATGATGATGTAATATTACCTTATCAGGCTCCAAATACCAAGGTCTTGGGCTTGAAGAGATATTTCCTTATCCTGCAGAATTCACTGGAAGGGAGAAAAGTTCGCTGCAACTCTGATCAAAGTTTTGAAAAGCTAATATATTAACATGTCATCTCTATTTACTTCCTGTAATATACTCCAGATAATTCAAGTCTGTTATAGTCTTGTGCAGCCCCTATATATTTATAATAAGCAGGCTATTTTTTATGTTGGAGTATAATGGCTCTTATTGCATGATATTTCTCTATTTTTATGATCACATTTCACATTACTTTATGTGGTTTTCAGTTCCAAATGTGCTGTTTATTCTTGTAACTGCATGTGTTTCCCTTCCAATTATCTGGCTTTGTTTTAAACATTGGTGCATTTTTGTAATGTTTCCCTGTCCCAATGCTTCCATACATATGGTTTACCCATCATGCGGAATATCAGTCCTGTCTTTAAGTTTTCATATGAAGCTGAGGACAGTAACTTGGAAGGTAAGCTAGGAAAGAATAGGCCATGCATATAGAATTAGACGAAAGGTTCCCATGCTATGTAAAGGCCCAGTTCATTTTCCTCAGTCAAACAAAATACTTTAGCTTGAGCCCCACACATCTCCTGTTAAGGATCTCATATGGCTATTTTTCTATTGACTGTTGGGTTGTAACACGGCCATCGTTTCCCATGAACTGATAAACCAATATTGGTCTTCCACCATACTTATCAAATTAATATTGTAGCATGAACCTTTAAATGCTACAATGACCCTTTTTGTTGTTCTGTGTATAAAATATAGTAATAAGAATTGTTTGACCTGATTGTAACTGAACCTTTCACATGCATGAGTAGAATAGACGCACAATGAATGATGCTTTACAACATGTCTGTGGAGCAGCTATTCTGCCATTTTCTTTGAAGTTCTTGTAATGTGTGTGTATATATGTATCCACATTCCTCTATCATTCTGTCCCTTTCACATTCCTCCATATCTTCCACCAGATGTCCTGCAGTGCAGATGAGTTCTATAGGAAATTTTTTTAGTTCAAGTTAAACTCTTCTTGCAAATTAGGAAAAGTCTGAAAGCAACAGGACTATCTATATGTGTAAAATATTTATGAAAACTATATGACTTCAAAACAGTGAAGGGAAAATAAAATCCAAAAAACATGGATCATTGTTAACTCATGTTTTCTAGCCAATATTAAAATTACGCCCCCCCCACACCTCTCCGCACTTTGAGGACATTGTGAATTATGAATAAATATATATAAAATACATATATATTCACACATGGAGTATGTTATTCCTATAAATATCATGCTTCTCCATATAACTCATAACTTTTCTTGTCAAAGTGCCTTGGCCTTTAAGTTAGATGTCAATGATAATTACTTGCAGGTGACACTGGCAACCAATGGCAAATCTGCAGACTTCACTGTTGTTGAGGAAGAGCCTTGGAAACGTGAAAATTAAGGAAAGCGAGTCCCATCTCCATCTTTAATAAGCCCCTGAAGCTATCTTATGGTAAAAGATATCAAGATTAAAGAATATTTCTCTATTTATTTAACATCTAAAGTTTCTGCTTATTTAATTTGTTAACTGAAACTTAGCAAAGATCTCATAAAGTCATTGTAGCTACCGTGTTTTTGCCAAATAGTGATCCATAACTATCTGTCTCACTTGTACTGTTTGAATGGATGCAGTGGAGAATACTCTGAGTTAACAGTTATGTCCTCACCAGACTCTCTCTTTTGCTCAAGATGCAGAAAATGTAGATGCTGCAAAATGGAAAGATCAAAAAGCCGGTATGGCTTTCTCCAGGGACTCAGGGTAATGAACATATAGCATCATATAAACCTTAAATTGTTCTCAGTGTCTCTTCTTGTGATGTATGTACAAATCAGTACTGCAGTGTACCTTTGGTACAGTCAACATTGTGTAACTACAGTATTTATTGTAAGTGTCTCTAAAGGTTTTCTATAAGTTTTATTGATAATTAGTAGCTGGCATGGGGGACTCAAAATTTTCATCTTCTCAGGTACACTTAAAATTAAGTGTCTCAAATAAATATTTCATTTAAATTCACACCAGGCATAACTTTATTAAAATCAGAGGAGTAAATACAAAGGGCCAGATCCTGGACCTTTCAGATAGCACCAGATTCTGATGCTCTCTTCACATCAAATAGGACCTTACAGCGCAGGTAGTCCCTCTGAAACTATTCAAGGAGAATGATGTTATTCAACTTAAGGAAGAGCACCAGAATCTGTCCCCAAATGATTATTGAACATTCTTTTTGTTGAGGATAAGCAATTATATGTAATAGGGTGTTAAAATGTAATGGTGCTTAGCATACGTTGATTTGTTAACTAAGCTAAACTAAATGTATATTTAGGACACTTAATTTGAAGTGATAACTATTTTTCTTCTCAAGTACATCTTAGATTTGAGCCAATAAGCTAAATCCTGAAGTCATTACCTGGTCAAATTTTGCATTGAAGTCAATGGGAATTTTGCCAGAGTTAGGACTGACTGAAAAGTAAACCAGGACTTCAGGATTTCAGTCCAATAAATTGAATCCCCATCTCTCTGTTGTGAATAAACAATTTGTATAAATGTCTTTGATGTCAGGCAAGCAGTGATTCTAGATCACATGGCATATGAATAAACAAGGCAGAGTTTTGTCAACACGGTATAACTAATTCATTCATCTATAAGACATAGAGGTGCAATAATCATTCTCTTAGGTTGTTTAAAAGGTGCTTGTTAAAAATCAGTGCTTGTAAAGAACATAGGCGTAATCTATTATGAAATTAATAATATTTTACAGCAAATCTGAGCCAGGTAGCTGTGGGAAACTCTGCCCTCTGACCAAACCTTCTGTGATGTGAGTGTTTCTTACAATGTTCTCTGAGCTGTCCAGCCTATGAGCTTATAATGAACCTACCTACAAGGTGAGATGGGAAATGAAGCACATATGCTTCTCGCTGTCCATGCACAGTGTAGTGCTGCCATTGACGTAAACTGGAATAACATGTGTGAATGTAGAGTTTAAACAATAATCCAGTCTAGTTTTGCTAATTTGTATTTGTGTTAGCTATTCCAGTGAAGTCACTATGAGCCCCTGCTAGTAAGGACTACTCACCTGTTTAATGATTTGCAGAATCAAACCTATAGTCAACATATTCACCATTCAAATATTTGTAGCTGTGCAGTATTTTCCTTGGGAACATTAGTGCTCTTTTGACATCCCCTTTCTGACTCACTAACTGAAAAGTCCTAAAGAATTTAATAGCTATTAAACTTCTGTGGGTTCTATAGACATTATTCTGACAACCTAAAGAATTTAATAGAGAATTAGTCCTTTTCTGTAGGTCTTTTGTACCATTCTATGGAATTCTGTTCCATCTTGTTCAACGTATTTAATGGCAATTGTGGGTACAAAGAACTTCTCAGGATTGGGGACTTAGTCTGGATTTGAAGAAGAGTTCACTTCCCTGTTCCCCACAGCAAGAGATCAATTGCCCAAGACAGATGTAACACTCTCTAAAATGAACTATAACATTTGGGCTGTTGGCTCACCTCACATGAAAGTCACTGAGAGCTAAGCAGCAATTGTATAAGGTGACCATATTTCCAAAAGACAAAACAGGACACCCCAGCTGCTCACCTGTGGCCCCTTTCCCCCCATGCAAGGCTGTTCCCCATCACAGGTACCCTGCAGGGGCCTCCTCACGAGGCTGTTTGCTGGAACCCTGCAGGGAAGGGTGGCTCCCTCAGGAGGCTATCGCCAATGGCTGGAACCTTGCTGCCCTCCACCCCCCCAGCTCAGCCTCCTCCCCCATGAGGGGCTGGCATCTCTGATCTCTCCCTCTGCACCGCACCCTGCTTGTTTTGGACAAAAGCGGGCATTTGTCCCATTTGCTCTTGCCAACTGATCAAGTCAGCAAGAGCAAAATGGGATAAATGTGTCCTTTTTTTTTTAAGTCAGGACAGGGCTTAAAAAAGGGCCTGTCCCAGCCAAAATGGGACGTATGATCACCCTACAATTATACCAGACTAGAACATAGTGTTCGTCGTAGTGTAGAGCTTGGGTTCTCAAAGGTTTTCATAGCCTGGCCCATATTTTAGAGAGGTGGTCTCCTAAACCACTTCCATCCTATTCATAATAATCTAACTTCCCTGTGGCAGCCACAGCAATTGCCTACATTAGGAAAGTGTTTAGTATATTTTTAGCTATCGTTTAAAGCAATATGATAGCTGGAAACAGGTAGGAGAGCCAGCACCATGTGACTAAGCTGTTCCACACAGTTACCTATTGAGAACACTGGTTCAGACATCCTTCCTTACACTTATCTGCTTTGGACATATTGCCCTTTAAAAAGTGATTCGTCAGATGGGACTAGAGGAGGAGGAGGTGAAAATCTAGAGTAACTCCACCCACGTACAGAGAACAAATTTGGGGCTTTAGTTTTGACTAAAAAAGCACACTGTAGGACTTTTAAGTAAGACTTTATAGTTGCAGTAACTCAGGGAACTTTCAAAGATAATTACAATGTCACTCTTCTACTTATAATATAGAAATGTACTACTTATGGGAAACACTTTGGCTATCCCCCAGGCTGAATTCTCCCATGTAATATTTAATGTGTAGCTACTCTGGCACAGTACTGAATTTAACCATCAAAAAGCTTTCCATTTCTTGGGGGAAACTGTAACTCATACTTGGCTTGCAGTTGGTAATTTACTCATTCCACATGAGGCTGGGTTGCTGCTTAACTAAACAAACAAGAAAAAAACCCAGGAAATGGCCACTCCAGCTATTGCAAGTTTCACATTTGAGTGGATAATGCTGTCACTGTCACATCGTCCTTTAGTCTCATTATTTTGCATTTGGCCTTCAGTATTCTCTTCCTTTACTCATTTCCCCATTGTTTGGATGGCAAAACTCAAGGATGAGCACAGGATAAAGCAGCACACATGCTCTTGAGTTATTTCCATGTGAACTGAAGTTTCCTTCTACAGTCATTTTCTTTGCTCTGCTCTCAGCTATTCCCCTGCTGCTTACACAAGTATGATATATGAGTGCCCTCTAGAACACTGACATCATCAGTGAAATATGGAAAGTCTTGATCCTGGTAAGCTTCCTTAGTCAGAGAAGCATTTAAGCACATGGTTAAAATTTAGCAGCACATGCTTTTCTGAATAGGACTGTAGTTAAGCACCTGCTTGAGAACTTTGCTGAATGAGGGCCATGACTCTGTTAGGGTTTGTTCTGGTGCTAGTCTTCAAGGCCCAGTGCACGTTATAATTAACTTGGGGAAACAGTTTGCTTCTGAATGTGTTCCTTCTTCTGTACTCCTCCTCCAGAAAAACAAAGATGACACCAGCACTTTGTATAAACAAGAAGTTTGCACAGGTCTCATGCATTAAGATGCCCTTATATTTATGCCAGTTAGACAGTATTACAGTAAGGGCCTCTGTCATTTAAAACTGAGAGACTATTTTTGTTTCTTTGGAAAACAGGGACTGTGCCTGCAAGATGCTGACCACTCTGAATTCCCTTTGGGAACTGAGGATGTATGCTTCCTTCCAGGAAGCACTTAGCACCTGGCAGCCTGAACAGAGCCTGATCAGCCCAACTATATGCACTAAAAACTCCCAGGAATTTTAAGATAGAGAAGGATTATTATTTTTCATCCTTCACCATTCCAGAGCAGTTGCTATTAATACATTGTCTGTTCTTAATGCTAGCTGGAGACTTTGGCCCCGATCCTACATTGTTGGAAAGCAATTGGGGTTTCATCACTGATTTCAGTGGGAGCAGGATCAGAGCCTGTACTTCATGTTGAGGCCCATGCTGTCTTATTTGAAATGGTCTGGTTTCAGTTTCTGTACATATAGCGATCTCAGTCATTTATCATTATAAATACACCATCATTCCTCCACCTGCAAAGACCAAAATATGGGCCTCAACATGAGAGACAGAAGAAAATCAATGTATGCTGTAAGCTAAAATAGGGAGGGATTAATTCATTCATAAATAGGGCTATTGTGGGAGCTTGTTTTGTCAATGCTGGCAGGTAAGCCACAGACAATAATATGGATTCTGATTAAATTGATTGAATGGTCTGTGTTTTCAGCTTTTGAAAGCTTTAAACTCTTGCAATATAGAAGAATCTAAGAAGGATCAAGGTTCAACAGTGGCCCCTCCCACCTCCTTCAGCCAATGGAAACAGACTGTGCAATTCCTTCCGCCTGATCCCAGTGAATGATCTTTTCTTGGTTCTCTAGCTGATGATGTCTCCCCCATCCAAAAGGTCCCTGCCAATATGCCATAAAGGAAAATCACTTCCCATCCCCAAATCCAGCAATGAGTTTAAACCTCTGCCTCTGAATTCAGATCACTGTCATTAAACTTCTGATCTGTTTATACCCTGAGCTATAGCTAGTGTCCATTTTTGTCTAGAATCCTAGTAAATGGACTCTTCCAATACCTCTGGGAACTCAGAATTCCAAACACTACGGGGTTTTAAAGATCCTTGAGCAGTATAGATTTCTGATTTGTTTTCCAAGTATGGGTATCATCAGTCCTTGGGTTGGTACTTTGATGGCTGCCGATGTTTAGCAGAGCAAACTACTTGTCTTATAAATAGAAGCAGCAGCAAAAAACAACAGAGCTCAAATGAATTTACTCTGGCAACTGCCTGTATTTTCTTTGCTTTCCCAGCCTCATGCTGTTATATGATTCCTGTTGTAGCAGCTCAGCAGCAATCAAACAGTTTTCTGAAAACAGCATCAGTTGCCAGTCTAGCCTCTGACTTCTACAGCCTCTTATAATGCCTTTAGAAAGGCTTTGAGCTTTAGTACCAGGCCTGAAAAACCCTATTATGAATATTTAAAGTACATCTCCTGCTCATCAGATTAAGTCCCATTTGTTCCATTTTTGTTTACTGCATTTGGTTTTACTCCAGGAAGCACAGAATAATAAATAAAGGCAACTTATAAAAATATGCTGCAGTATGCTACTGTACCAAGCCAGAAGACTACAGTTGAGCATATTACTGTGACTTCTTGGGTCATTACTGTAATATTTGTCTTGTGTGTTATTGTCATAAGCATATAGCACATTGGGACAAATTCTTCTCCGGTGTAACCCTACTGATCTGAATGGAGTTACACCAGGGATTAATTCTGCTGCTGCTGCTGCAGTAGCATGATTATTATTTTTAGGCCATCTTATAATGTTGTGTTGAAACTACTGCTACACATAGATGTATTATGAAAAACATAGCTTTGAGAGTGATCTTTTTCAGTCAAGCTCATGATGCTGAAGAAAAAGACTTTTATCTAGTTTTGTTTGGCAGAAGAGTGATGTACAGATTATAGCTACAGCCATTACAAAAAGCAACTGCCCTGCACAACAATGTTATAGAGAAAGGGAAGGGAGAATAAGGAGGATACGTGAAACAAATTTGCTGAACTTTGCCCTGAGACAGTGTTCAATTCTTGCTCAATATTGACCAGAAGCAATATTTTGTAACATACATTTTTCACCTCTCCAGTAATCTTGCATTCCCCCTACACACACACCAGCAGGGACCAGTCCTGCAGTTCTCAGCAGACTCTGCCATCCTGGTATTACTTAGGCAAAACTTCCACTAAAGTCAATGAGAGCTGTGCCAAAGAGACTGCAGAATTGGGTCCACACTGATAGTTACCCTTTGCTTCTCCCTATTTCTTCCTAGGCTCTTGTTTGCTATTGAATTGAAATCTGTTGCTGTAATGAGCCAGAGTGCTGCTACTTTTCACTAATGCCCAGGCACTGAGAACTTGTTTATCTGTAGAATGCATGGGTTTAGTGACACAAGACTCTTTAGAACAAACCCACAGTGTTTCCTCCTACCCAAGAGACATCTTCATCTGGAAAGTTGAAACCTAACAACTTTCTGCTACCCACAGTTACAATTCCTAATGGATATGACAGTGATGCATTTAAAGCCATGGTCCTTTATAAACCCTGAGCTCCATATGGCGACATTGTTTAAGCATACTGTTGAGGCACTGCATAGATTTTCTGCTAGTTAAAGATGCCACTCACCAATGTGCTAATGAAGGTTTTGGAGAGGCAGGGAGGCATGATATTTCTTACATCACCCAGCTTTTTGGTTTATTTCCCCAAATCACCTATTTGTCTATCTAGGTTCTTATATAGAGATGTCACCTGCTGTTGTTGGAGTATTTAATGCTTCTAGTTTGATTTTTGTAACTAAAGATAGCACCGAGAGTCTTCAATATTTTCAAGAAATACTCTGAGACATACACCTTTACACAGAGAGGAAACTTACCAAATTGTGTTTCATAGATAGCATCACGTAACCTAGATGGTCTAATTACTGCATAGAGCTTTGTACATAAATAGGATACTTCATGGGGATTTTTGTATCGTTCTTTTCTATTTGTTTTCTACAGTTTGGAAGACCATTTGCAAAGCATATTTACAAACCGATTTTGTAGTCAGTACTGTAGATTCAAGTATTTCCATTTTTGGCTTCATGTAGGCTTGTAAGTTCTCATGTACCGCAGGTTGTCTTTCCTTCTTAAAGAATATTGCAACAAAAATCTATAGACTTCTTTCCAACCTATCCTGCTTGCTTTCTTAATGTATCCAGTTTATACTCTAGTGTGAACTGTAATTTATAGAATGCATGAGAAAAGAATTACACATGTAATTACACTTGTTAAATATGGTATGCTCAAAACTGATTCAGCCATTAATACAGATTTTATGGGTGTGTACCTGTTCTCCAGAAACCAGAAAGAACTACAATGTAGCGGGAACTAAATTGCTTAGTATCTGTAATTTACAGACACACAAATATTTTCTTACAATATTTTATATATGACCATATAAGATAAGAGAAAAAATTCTTACAGGTGATCCACACCTTAGAGCAAAACCAGTTTTCTAACAGCATTTTAGAATTAATATTTTTTTTCTGTATTTTGTTTAATGAACTAAGAAAAGCAATTTAGTGATGAATTATAAGCAAAGCACAAAATGCAATAGGAATTAAGAATTTTAAGGTGTCCTTAAATGCTGCAGTTCACTATGGAACACTGTATTATTATATCCTAAACAATCTTCTAGATTGACAGTTTTATGGATTGCTCAGCCCTTAATTGTGACATTTGGCATGGTTTTACCTGGGCCAAACCCTTAGTTGTTTCTCAGGGTCAGATCCTGAATAACTGATTTACCCACAACTCTTAGGTTGCGAGCTGGAGATCTGCATGTGCAAGGAGTACAGGATCAGGCACTCAGTCCATCTTACTCAAGCAAAACTTGTATGAGTTTGGCCTAGGTAAAGGATTCAGTATTTGGCCTCTTAGCTTTGCCTTCATGTAAATGGACCAATGGCACAACAATGGGACCACTTTAATAGGGTAACGCTATAGCAATACCTCCTGCCTTCTTAAACATTTATAAGAAAAACAAACAGTATATTTTTGACCAGGACAAGTGGGATTTATTTTTCTTTTATAACAATCAATTCTTGTTAAACAAATACCTGTTGGACTTAAGGTCATGACATTAATGAAGCATATTTAATTAGTAAAACAAAATGACTACAGTCAATTGCTTAGTTAAAATCAACAACAAAAATTGCATCATGGAAAATTCCTTATGTGGCGAATCAACCACATGGCATACAATTCAAGACAAAAAACCATGGAATTGAAAAATGTTACCTGTCCACAGAGCAGATACATTTTCAGAAATGTGTTGTAGGGCCCTGGTAGTCTCCTGAGGTTTATGTGGGTAAAATATATATATTTGTGTATTGATGTGCCCTTATTTTTTAATCTCCTTATATTTTTTAATCCGTCATATCAGGTATTCTCTTAATTGGAGTTGAAGGTAGCATAGTGTGTAGCTGAAGTACTAACAGCTGTCAAAGCATGGACTCCTTATAAATACCAATTTTTATACATTGCTTAAGCATGATGATCAGTGCCTCTCCTCACTTTTGTGTAGATAACATGGCTATCTATGTGTAATTTCAGTGAATGTGCATTGAGACATAGTAGAAAATTTGATCTCTGTTTTTAAAAACTCTTTTCTGGTTGTTTTTGGCTTGGTTGTCTGGGTTGTGTTTATTTTAGACATTTAACTGAATAATTTCCATGGCTTGATAACTGGTTTTGTATGTTCGTATATAAACAACTTTTCAGTGCATATCTTGTTTTGATAATGGTCAAATCCTATATGCAGCCCACTCATTGTAAATATGTTATTGTTAGTTTTCAACTATCTAACCAGCATTGCGTATGAAATTCCCTGGCACTCAGTGAACGTGATTGCAGTATGGATTTGCTGCACTGTGAATGCAATAGTTAATACATTATGAATTAATGTGCATGTAGCATGATGAATTTAGTTTAGGAGTAGATTCTTCTTGTTCACTTGGCATGTTGGAACTGTAGCAACATAAGGTTAGTAAGTCACTGTGTAAATTAGCACAATGGTCAGAAGGAAAAATTAACTTTACTGTACTCTCCCTCTGGGTACCATGTCTATGTTTGGCGTTATGCGTAGCTTACAACAAGGAATCCATATTTGCACAGCAGAGTTTCAGGATTCCTCTGACTCACTTTCAGTTACTCATTGACTGCAGACTCCAGCGAGAAACTACAGTCAGAAGACAATGACTAAGCCTGACATTTAGTCTTAAACAGAAGCACATGCTTGACTGCTTACTTTATTATGTGCCCTGGAATGCAAAGCATGAACCTTCATTTCATTTCCTCTGCAGAAACAATCTGAGAGTAAGATTTATAGAACCATAAGTACATGGATGGACTAATGCTGTTTCCATTATCAAATAAGGATATTAATAGATATTGAGAATTAAGCACAAAATCAAGTGGATGTCGGTTGTGCAAAAAGGACAAAAAATGTTCTTTGGTTGGTGTTCATTTATGCTTATTTGATTTGCAAAATAATACGTCCCATACAATGCACATATGGCAAATATATATAATGGCAGGGATATTGTAAAACCTGTGCTATAAGTCATGTCCATGAGCTTATAAGAAAAAATCTTCATTTCTGGACAGAAAACTGAAAGTGTTGTGAAGTGCAACTGATGCTCAGTAGATCTGAGACACCTCGGGGGAGATGCATCAAGCCGATTCGTTCCTAGAGACAAGGGTCCTGATTCTCTCACAGTTGAAAGTAACTCCGTTAGCGTCAATGGAGTTAAACCAGGGTAAAACTGGAATGAGTTCAGAATCAGGCCCAACCAGTGGGGGATGTGTGGGTTCTTATGAGACGTATTATGTTTCCGTTCAAACTGCATGTTCCACAGTACTGCATGTCTTCCCTGCTTACTTCTAGGCCTAACATGCTTCCTCTCAAGAGAGACCCACTCACTAGCTAGGATCCTTCATGTAAAAAGAAACAAAACAAAAAGATAAGCTTGATCTTTTTCCTTCGATTGTAAATGTTTATCTGGGACTTGAAGTGACGTATTGTACAGTATCTGTAGCACATTTTGTTTGAAGACTAATGAATGCAGACGATAAAATTTCTACTAACTCTGGGCTCCTTTCTTTTATAGTGTAGTAGGAATGCCTTGTTGACTAAATAGATTTTATATAAGTAATTCAGACCTTCTCTTCCTTACAGTAATACTTTAGCCATTTGCTTTAAATGCTTTCTTACTGTGTGAACTGATTTCTGTAACTTTCATGTATAAAACAAACTGGACATTCTTTATATACTGGAAATAATCAGTGAATACAATATTTCACTAAGTGTTGTACCTTTTATGTATATACCATCAATAAATGTTGATTCATAATTCTCATGGTTGATATTTGTGTGTATCGTACACCAAGTCATTTGTTGAAACCACAGCCTAAAGGTTTCTCCTTTCCACTAAAGAATTATTATTTAGGGGCCACCCTGAATATGAAGTACTCCAGTTATGCACAGAACAGATATAGCACAGTGGGAGTAGCAAGCTCCTCCCTGCCCTGCTAATGCATCTTACCCAGCTCTGGATTCAGCACCTTTGTGACTGAATAGTTACTTCACTCTCCATGCCCATTTAATCCAGTGCTCAGCCAACAAAGAGGTGGGGGTGAAGCTGCTAATGCCAATAGTGAAGGTGATTCTCATGATGTGGGCAGCTGTTTAGTAGGCGACGGACTGAGATCAGCCACTCCAAACAACCCCCCATTCAGTTACAGTTTGCTAAATCTAGGAGGCCTCGGGAGCACTGAAAATCCTTGCGCAAAAAATAATATGATTCTTATTCTTTTAATTGAATGTCTGTATACCACAGCCATGAAGCTATAGAAAGGCCTAAGACAAAATTGTCACCAGAGCTGTGAACACTTGAAATTATGTGAATCCCCTGCGGTTCTCAAACTTTTGTACTGGTGACCCCTTTCACACAGCAAGCCTCTGAGTGTGATCCCCCTTATAAATTAAAAACCCTTTTTTGTATATCTAACACCATTATAAATGCTGGAGGCAAAGTGGGGTTTAGCGTGGAGGCTGACAGCTAGCGACCCCCCCCCATTTAATAACCTTGTGACCCCCTGAGGGGTTCCAACCCCCAGTTTGAGAACCCTTGCTTTAGAGTTGTTTCAGGGAACATTCACGCAAGTGATATATTTTGTTTGCACGAACGATTGATTGGTGGAAGATGTGTGCTCATGAGAATGTGTTCACCTGGTGCCAGGAATCATTTTATGGCCTTCTTGATGTTTGTGGCAGGGCACAGAAACTCAGCCACGTGACTGAAGTGCTCAGTCGATGTTTATTGCTAGTCACCTCTGCTAGCCGCTACTCCCATACTGAACTAGTTATCATTTCTTGGATATGAATTTGAATGAAAATGAATGCTCTGATTGGCTTTCTATGCTGAACTGTGGAAAGTGGATCTGTATTTGCCTAAGCATCAGAAATATCAATCCATAGCTGTATACTCCCAATATTTGTAATACAGAAACATGGAGTGTTATTTTATCAATATCACACTCCAGGCTGTGGAGTTATACCAAGATACGCACATGTCTTGGTGGGGGTAGGGGAGGTTTTAAGCCCAGTGGCATATTTTATGTCCTATTTTTGATGTATATTAACTGAAATTCTAATTCTAGAGAAGCCTGAGAGTCCTGTTACAGAGAAAGGATAACACTGAACACACGTAGTTGCTTTAGCAACCTGACCTCCTTCTGCTGTCTACTAAAAATTAAATCCTGCCTTATTAGTTTCGCTGAAATAAGAGGTACCTTTGCAGAGGAATCTGTTTAATATCTGAGTTATAATTAGAAGTTGCCAATGGAATGATTCACTGTCACAGGTGGTGCAGCTGTTAAATGTGATGGGGAAGCTAAAATGTTTATTGTCAAAGTGGGAATAATTACAGTTAGTATAATTACAGTTATATTATTCTATCATATGAAATGATCAGTCCTCTAATTTGTGAGCTTTAATAGCCTGCAGGCTGTGATCTTATTAGCTCTGACAAAGCTAGGAAGGGGCAAGCATGTGCTTGGGAGACTGCTAAGGAAAACCCAGGGTATG
This sequence comes from Mauremys reevesii, assembly GCF_016161935.1. Taxonomy (NCBI): domain Eukaryota; kingdom Metazoa; phylum Chordata; order Testudines; family Geoemydidae; genus Mauremys; species Mauremys reevesii. The sequence goes on from NC_052626.1 coordinate 80,425,856, forward strand.
GCAGAAAGTGGTGTTGGCAGTCCACTAGCTGGCACTCTGCCCTCTGAGTCAGTCATGAGCCAATGCCCCAGTATGGTGACAGAGGGGATTTTTTGGACAAAACTTAAATCAGAAGTCCTGATCACTCTTAGTCATTAAAATTCCTCTTGAAATTAGTTGAACTCAGGCTTCTCCCTCACTTCCTGGCCTAATCTGGTATGTTGTGCACTTTTACACCCCCTTTTATGCTCCTCCAACCCAGAGATGGTTTCTCTGTATTGGCACATCACTTTGATAAGCTTGAACCATATTTTGGGATCCTTTAGAATGAAAGGAACTATAACAAGATCTATGTTGATTACATTCCAAAGCTTTGTTATGTTAAAAGCATAGAAGAAAAATATAGGATGAACAGAGGACCCTCCTAGTTAAGTGCTCCAGGTGAAAACTCTCACTTTCCAACGCAGCCCCCAAAATCCCCAGTCCTAGAGGACAACAAAGAATCCTGTGGCACCTTATAGACTAACAGACGTTTTGCAGCATGAGCTTTCGTGGGTGAATGCCCACTTCTTCGGATGCAAGAACAATTAGAGGACAATTCCTTTCCAACATGACTGTGATTGTTTATGGAGGGAGCCCTTCTTTATCAAGGAAACAGGTGCCATGAGGTAGAGTAAAAAAGGGTCCCTTGTGGATCATTTACTAATAGCAAAAGCGTTTTTTTTAATCCCTTTTCCCCCAATCCCCTGAGGGCATGTAAGAAAATAATAATGAAGAGGAGGTTCTCAGGAAAGCATGAGACTGTCATGCAATTCTCAGATCTCATGTACATCCTTTTACCATGTACTTTGCACTAGATGCTGTATAAACAGGAAGAGAAGTCATCATCATACTGAAAGAAACTGGTGCACCCAAAGTTAATACACCCCCAGGAAAAATATTAAAACTGATGTGACCGTGAGACCTGAGGCAGAATTAGTTAGCTATAATAGATCCAAGTGTAGTCACTTATACTGGCCTAGTAGTATTATTAATATTTATTTAGAACAGCAGCCAAAGGCCCCGATCAGGGTCAAGGCCCCACTTCAGGAGCTGAAGTAATTCTGTTATGAAGTGGGGCATCTGAGTTTGGTGCCAGTTTTCTGGGCTATGAAAAGTTGAGAGAATCACAGAAACAATAGGCTTTGCCATTATGTGGAGAGAATGAAATTAAATGTCTCGTCTGCATTAGAAGTAGTAGGGAGGAAACTAGACTACGTGCGAGTCTGCATCTTGTGGTTGTAGTGATCTCTGTAAGGCACTCAAGTATTGCAGTAATGCACATGACATACATGTACAGACAAATAAAGAAGAGCACTGAATTCTGCCCACAGGAAACTGTACTGACAAGCTGTGAAAGGAGCGAGGCTCCAGCCCCCCCACCTTCAAAGGGAAGATTGCTGATGAGGCTTAGAAGGAAAAGGAGAAGAGGGCTATTAAACAGGGTACATCTGTGAGATCCCTCTTCAAGCTTCAAGAGGGTCTGAGAGGCCTACAGCTCTCCTAAGGAAAACAATTAAACAAATCGAGAAACTGATTTTGCTCTCATGATTTAATTCTAGTCCAAGAGAAGGAATTTGCATGTGATACTATAGACAGGCGAGCATGTTTGCAAAAGTTTATGCAACCCAGACTAGAACACAAAGCATTTAATAAATGAGGTATTAGTCATACACCCAAATATAGTGTGTCCATTGTCACATATTTACCATCAATTTCCAGAATTGGCACATTATCACTGGGATGATAGGAGGGTATGGCTAGTTAGAGTCTTCCAGGTATGATGGACCTATCCTGGGAATAACACTGTTTGGCTACTGACATCTCTGTGTATTGCAATACAGTATCCATGAAGATGCGTTTACTGACTCTCCTGGGTTTGGGACGTGCATAAAGTAGTAGCCATGTCTTGGTAAGCTATATAAGCTTTATCCTTTCACTTTTTGGTCACTAATTCAAAAGCAGGTAAGGTCAGTTACTACTTCTGAAATGGAAAAGGGATCACCCATACACTGCTTTCCTGCCTGCATACACCCCTCCATCCTCTGGAAAAACACCCACTGTGATCTGAATGGAGGAGGCTGATGCTGAAGCGCACAAAGGGTAGAATATGGAGTGCCTTTAATAATGTTTAATTATGGCAGCAATGATTTCAAACTGTTGTTCTGTTGATTGCTGCAGGATTTGGAGCAGAGGGAAATTAAGGACTGGCTTACTCAGGTCAAAACATTCCCCTCCACCCCCAGCTATATTCAGCCAAAGTGAACACAAACCTAGTCTTGTAGGGCCAGATTTCAGAAGTATTTAGCTGTTTAAAGATACTGGTAGGCATCCGATGATTCAAAAGCATCTAAGCATGTTAAGCCCCTAAATCATTGATGTTAGGCACCTGCTGGGATTTACAGAAGGCCCTAAGTAGGTTAGGCACCTATCTGCATCTTTAGGCTTTTTAAATATCTTTGAAAATCTGGCTCATAATCCTTACTCATGGCCATAATTACTTGGCTGAATAAGAACCTACTCCCATGAGTCAGGGCTGCAGGACTGGCCTTTGTGGGTGATTTGAATTCTTTCATTCTCTCCTTTGTCATCCTACATTATTTCTCAAAGACAATATTCCTTGTGAGTGAGAAATAATTAAGTCTCATGGCACTGGACTAGGATTTGGGAGACTCCTAGTCAATTCCTGGCTTGGCCACTGGCCTGCTAGGTAACCTTGGGCAAGTCACTTCCCTTTTTATCAGAGGGGTAGCCGTGTTAGTCTGGTTCTGTAGAAGCAGCAAAGAATCCTGTGGCACCTTATAGACTAACAGACGTTTTGCAGCATGAGCTTTCGTGGGTGAATCTTGCATCCGAAGAAGTGGGTATTCACTCACGAAAGCTCACGCTGCAAAACGTCTGTTAGTCTATAAGGTGCCACAGGATTCTTTGCTGCTTCCCTCTTTATGCCTCTGTTTCCCCAGCTGTAGAATGGGGATAATGATACTTACCTCCTTTGTCAAGCACTTTGAAATCTAAAAACGAAAAGTGCTATATCAGAGCTAGGTGGTGTTATCATTATTAAATCCCATTTACACCCTATTTTCAGGACATAAGGCCTTGTATTGCCCCTCTGCACAAGGGTGAATTTAATCTCTTATGAACAAGTGATTTTTGACCTACTTTGCTGTTTATATCACTGGCTTTTAGAGAAATGAAAAAGAATTCATTCACAACTTTTTGGCGCAAATAGAAGATGTGTTATTAACAAATGAATCACAAAAGAAAGAAGAAGAAAAGGAAAGAGGAGAAAAAGAAACTTACTTCTCGCTGCAAATTTCACTTTTTCCTCTGATGAATAAGATGAGCCAATTCAGTCAAACAACACCAGCTTATTATTTTCATTAATAAGTTGAGAACAGATTTTTTATTATAAAAAAAATTCCACATTTGCAAACTACAACAAACAAGTACAGGTTTTGTACACAACAGCGTCACTGCATGATTAAAGCCCAAACATTTAATCTCTTGTGGATATGAAAAGGAAAACAAACCAACCCATTGCTCTAGAGTTTTGTGGTGAGGCTTTCATCATTTAGGGTTCTAATCCAGAGCACTTGCAAAAAAGAATTTCTCCTCCCACTCCCAGGATTTGCGGAATCGTAGCAAATGTCTGCTGGGACCACTGTGTCTTGGACACTGAAGGAAGCTAAGGCATGCTGGAGAGGCTTGTTTCCACTCAAAGGCAAGCATTGTCAACTTGGGGGAGTGGGGACCATTCTGCAAGCTGGGTGTGGAAACTTTCCACCAGGAGCCACAGCGTGGGCACTGACAGAAACCTGAAACAGCAGCCCTGAGATAAGTGCTTTCTGTTCCAGAGACAAAAGCTGTAAATACAGCCTCAGGTTTAAGGTTTGAACAGGAGAAAAAAAGTCTTCAGTTCAGCCCTGGCTGCTCTGGGTAGAAAGAAGGCATGAGGCCTGCATTCACGGTCCTGCTTTCAGAGAAAATGGGGTCACTGATAACGATCTAAGTATTTTCCAGGTTAAGCCAGTGAAGGAAAACAAACAAAGCACCAAAAAGTGTGAGAAAATAATGCCAATGGCTCGAATTAAACCAACAAACGCAAGAAAATTCAGCTGAAGCTCTATCCTTAACCCAACTTGCTTGTGCTCTGGAAGTTCAAACCTACTACTAAACTGGTGTCCTGGAGAGAGAGTTTCTAAGAGGAGCAGCACAGAATTCACAACCCAGGGGGCAGTGAAGCTAAGATGGCTTAAAGTGAACTTTGCACCATCCTGGTCCTGAGCTGCTCTGAGTGCTGGAGGAGCCACCAAACGTAATTTAGCCCTGGAGGCCTGTCTAACTTTTGGCATCCTCCCGTGCCTGAAATCTCTGCTCCCAATACACTTCTCCTGCCTCCAAACCCACCCCACCATGCTCCCTATGCCAGTACTTACAAGAGGACCGCCCGAGGGCAGCCTCACGGCTGTCTGCCTCAGTTTCTGCGCCAAATTCTTCCCAGACAGAACCAGGGCTTTTAGGTCCCTTTTACAACACACTGGCCCTTTACCTGGTATAAAGGGGCCAGAGCTAGAACCAGGCTCTCATTCCTGGTGTATAGAGAGTGAATAAATGATAATAGATCAATTTTATCAAGGTGTTTAACCATGGTCCATTATTTCAGCATGAACTCTGAGTGTGCCTGGGTATTGTAATCTTATCTTCCCATAGACCCTTAAAGCTACACAGGGCAGGGGAGCTTATTTCTACAGCAGTGTTAGCGATAGGTAAACCGAGTCAGGAAAACATTCGATGCCTCATTCCATCCCCAGGTCATACACCTCTGCCCATTTCCACAACTAAGCTCAATGTGAACCATTTTTTTCAGAATCTGCTCTCTTCACTTAAAGCTAAAAAAATGTTCACATACCTTCCTGAATCAAGGCCTAAATGAGATCAGAATTTGGCCTTTTTACTTGAAGGAACAATACATTTTATTTCGAGCAATCCAAATAAAACAAACTGCTAAATTACATACAAAAATATATATGGTTTTTAACTTCACAATTCTATCTTAAAATGGCTAAAACATTATTTTCCTCTCAAAGCTTGTGAGGGAAGAAGCAAAAACTCTAATTGTTTCTGGATTTCTTTTCAGCAAGTTTTTGTCTGGAACAAATGTTTATTGTTTAGTTAGAAATAGGGATTAGTGAACATTATGGAGGGTAGTTATGTGATTTTTTTTTAAACAACTGTACTGAGCTTTACAAGGTATTCAAAGCCAATTTTAATTCACAAGTCTTATTTCCCTGAAAATTAAAATACATACTGTTTTCCAGTGATGCTGCAATTATTTGAAACATTTTTTTTCCTGGGTAGAGGAAAACCTTTGCTATGTATAAGGAATAGAGGAACTTTCCAAAAATATAGTCTGGCACAATGAGGTCCCTATATATGGCATTAAAACAATGTCTATTTTTTATGAGAATTTTTTTCACTCCCCTTTTTGTTCCTTTTGTCTGTCTCTCTGCCTTTGGTTTTCATTCTGATCTCTCATCAATTTTCACTTTAATTTTATCATTGGATTTTCTTCTCTATTCCTTTTTTCCTAAGCGGAACTCAATGATGTTTAAGTCAAACTTTCAAACCTCCATATTCCAGTGGGTTTGAAATTAGATAAAAGGGATTCACTTATCCCCAGAAAATTTGAAAAGAGGGGAAAAGGTTATAATAAAAAATGGCGACTTCCCTTTAAGCCAGAGGTCGGCAACCTTTCAGAAGTGGTGTGCCAAGTCTTCATTTAGTCACTCTAATTTAAGGTTTCGTGTGCCAGTCATACATTTTAACATTTTTAGAAGGTCTCTTTCTAGAAGTCATAATATATAATTAAACTATTGTTGTATGTAAAGTAAATAAGATTTTTAAAATGTTTAAGAAGCTTCATTTAAAATTAAATTAAAATGCAGAGCCCCCCAGACTGGTGGCCGGGACCCGGTCGGCATGAGTGCCACTGAAAATCAGCTTGTGTGCCGCCTTCAGAACGCATGCCATAGTTGCCTACCCCTGCTTTAAGCAGTGCTTACAGGCAAATGCCACTGTTTAGATGTTTTCCAGGTGACCGTGGAACACATGCTGACTGTAAGTAGAGCTTTCATTGACTTCAATTGCCTTTCTCCTTGAAAAACAATCCGAGTTCTTGAGGGCAGGAGGCCACCTCTGACTGAGGACACTTTTGATAAACAGCAACTTTTTATCATCACTACTTTCCAAAAATTGCAGTACTGGGAAATATTCAATATTCACAGTGGACTTGAATGTGGGCAGTGTACATGCATACAAAAGTGGATTTTCATTCCATGTTAACTGGTGAAACGCCATAATTCCTCCATGAAAAGGGAAAAACCAACAACCCCAAACCTGCTTAGCCTGAGTAAACTTTAAAAACATAATAATAGGTGCCAGAAAGTATTGGCATGGACAGTTCCAGAAGCCGTGTGTTAAGCACTGGGAAAGTACATCTTTAACAGTAGCTTTAAATAGAGATAATGAAGACAAAAGTATAATCTGAACCATATTTAAAGGGCATCATTAGTCGTCTTTGCCAAATTCACACTTTGAGTTTTCTTTACTTTGAGTAGGGAAAGCAGTTGTTCTTAACTGCAGACATGTACTGCTTGCCACCTGGCATAGTAATAACTAGATGAGCTGTGAGTGGGAGAGATCTCACATTCAGCTTACAAAAAGTGGGAGGAAAGCTCACTGGGAAAGATCAGTTCAGGTTTTTTGCCTAGAATTACATGTTCAAGTGTCAGCTGCTAAGTACCAGTTCTGGTGAAGGGACTTTCCCAGTGAGCAACATAGAGATTTCACTCTCACTGCACCACTTCTTTTAACTATCTCACAAACTTCTTGCTGCCTACTTGCTTCTCTCTCATCCTAATCACATTAAGCTCTGTTCCCCAAAACACCTTACTCCATTAAAGTGAATGGGAGACTTGTCACTGACTTCAATGGAGGCATGATTTCACCCCCGGCAACTTTGGGTTTCAACATCTTTTTCCCTATATCAGAAAGCTAATCAGTATCCAGATCTATCACCTGTGTCTATATTTATCTAAATATAAAGTATCAAATCTAATTCAGTCTAATCAACTACAACTAGAGTAGTAGGAGCCATGAGTAGCTTACTAAGATGAAGTAAAAGCTTTTGGCTGCAGTATTGAATAACTTCCCCCAAGAGGCCATTCTAAATCAAAATAGTCCCCACAACTACTGACTCAATGAAGTTTCTTTGAGGCCTTGTCTACACTACGGGGGAAAGACGATCTAAGCTATGCAATTTGAATTATGTTAGTAGTGTAATTCAAATCGACATAGCTTAGATACCGCGGGATCCACAGTGCACTATGTCGATGGGAGACACTCTCCTGTCGACTCCCCTTACTCTTCTCATTCTGATGGAGTACCAGAGTCAATAGGAGAGCGATCTGTGGTCAATTTAATGGGTCTTCACTAGACCCGCTAAATCAATCGCCACAGTGTTGATCCCTGATAAATGTAGACAAGCCCTAAGTCTCCTGGGTCTCACAACTAATTCTAAGAGGGAAATAGTTACTTTCCTGGAGCCATAGAAAGGTTAATTAAGGGGGGAGTCTCTGTCTCTGCACAGCTCCATTATTCTGTGGTAATCAGGGCCCTGGTAATGATCTCTTTGGAAGTCTCCATCAGCATGCTAAATCCTTCCAAGCTATTTAATACAGGGGTAGGTTCTTGTTACTGTCAAATTACACACAAAAAACATCCCTGAGATGCCAGAAAAAACATAAAAATATCATACTGGAATTCTGATTCCCACAGACGTTGTGGAAAATATTTAAAACACTCCCTTACCATAAAGCGTTTTAACATAATGTAACCCTTCTCACTTCTCTGCTTCAATAAACCATTCTTTATAAATCATCCAGAAAACATGGGTGAAATCATTGATCAGAATGAGAGCGATTATAGTCACCTCTCACTCTTCATACACTCGGTGCTTTGGATAACCTTTCCATGTAAATTCAAGTATTGGCTATATTTCTTATTTTCAGCATTGTCTGAGGTAATTGAACACCATATGCTGCTTACAAGGTTGCCCTAAACTTTGCTTTTTAAACCTGTCTCACTGGAAAATTAAGTGGTGCCAGCAAAAAATATTTGGGCCCATGCACACACCAAATCGCTCTAAGTTAGTGGTGTGACACAGATGTAAGGGCTTGATTCCATTAGGTGCTGAGCCCCCTCAACGGCCACTGACTTCAATGGGAGGTCAGCATCTTACAGGATTCAGCTCTAGGTGAGATGAGAATTAGACTCATCATCCAATTTCTAGAGACGCCAAACCACCCATTTCAACTGCCAAGCTGAGCTTTTTCCCCAGATGAATGAATGCTTGGAAACCCCACACACAATGTTAGTAAAGCATGCAAGAGTACAGGGAGTTTCAGCTGGGTGTAGCCTAGGGTTTACAACCATGTAAATAGACCTGTGGCTCACTGGTACAAAGCAAAACAAAAAAAAACCCAAACCCCTAGCTTATAATAATGCCAGTCTTATCTTTTCCCTTAATTTAGAATCAAATTTATTTTTGGAAGCTCAATTTACTTTTTTTCCATGTCTCTGGTTAAAATTTTGAGATGATTCCTTCTTCCTTCTAATTAATCAGTTAATAAATATACAAATATATCAAGGGTGCTCTGTAATAAACAAAAAAAGTCCCCAAACAATAAAAACCCCACCTCAGTACAAACAATTGTTATATGCATGAAATGACAATCTAGTTTTGAAACTATAATGCAAATTAATTACACATGTGGCACATGACATCTAATATGAATCACTTTTGCATATATAAAATAATGGCACTGCTTCTGTAGTAGAGATTTTATGCCACCTTATCAAAAAAATAAAAAAGCAAACCTCCAAAGAAGTCAAGTCTTGATGTCCTTGCCATTAGATACTAAAATTGAGTAATCTGGGAAGGAAATGGCAGATTTCCCCTTTAAATATCTAAATAGGTATACTCCTCTTTAGAGTAAGAATTCGAATGTGTAACATGCCAAAGCCTGTACTTAAAGAGGTCTTTGTAGAGACCCTATGTTCAGCTAGGATTCAAGAGGTGAATAGGCCTTGTTCTGACTCTCTGCTTTGATCAAATTTTATGCACAGTGCCCATTTAAATGCATCCTTCAAGAGACCATTCCGATTTACAATGGCTGATGGAAAACACTGTCAAAACCTACTTCAGGAATGAAAAATGCCTGAAGGAAACAAATATCCCACAGCATAAGTGAGTTATGTATGTTCATGATGGGATGAGAATGTTGACATTGGACCGTATTTACTGATGATGTAAACAGGTATAACTCCATTGACTTCAAAGCGTATGATCAAATACAGCCCACGAACATGTGACTTTCTATATATGAAACATCCCTGTTCAGTGGGCCAGCACATATGCCACTTAAGCAGTCAAATTAAGTCATGCTTTGCTGGCCCTCTTGCACAAGGGTGAATTTCACCCATGGCAATCTGCCTGAGAATGTTACCGAGTTACAGTATGTCATTAAACACTTATGGAGAGCTGCTAAAGATCTACATTGAGAAACACAACCTCAGCAATTTCATGCACAGTGGTATGAATAAAGCACAATATTAGACAATTCTAGCTGAAATTTTAACTGCTGAAGTTTCTTCAAAAAGGAAATTAAAATAAATGACTCTAGTGGGCTCTTCTCAGTTCATTAAGGATCCATGGTCAGTGAATGGGACTATTTTGCTTAACTGACTAAACATTTAACAGTTCCCATCCCATGGTGCATAGGGTCCTCATTAATTATAATTACATAATGAATTGTTTTTACTTAGATTTTTCATTAAAGTGAAGTTGGATAGACTATTGCTGGTAATTCGATTTCTTGCTGATAATATATACAATCAATTCAGTGTACGTTACTGCACGCCATCTTAGTTTACACAAATACTTTACATAAATGGGATGTACAAAGGGGAGGGAAGCATGTGTCAGTGCAGCTGCAGCTATTTTATGTTGTTGGAATAGTTTTCTTTCATTTTCTTTGATCTTTATGCAGTTTTCCAACTTCTTGTTTCAACAAGTGAACAATATTTCTCTTGGCATTTTTAATAATCAGAGTTTAAACAAAAAGATGGTGGAAGTAGAATCCAAAAGAGAACATCACATAATTTTAATTTGACTGTTAAAATATCAGCAAGATAGTGTAACATGCAACCATTACGGGAAAAAACAGGTTGTGCTAAGCTCAACATCTTATGATAAATCTGAGAGCAGGGATAGATAGAGCCCTATTCTGCAAGAAACAAAATATTGCCATCTTATTTGATCATTTCCTACTGCTAGGTTTTGAAATATGTCTTTGAGTTGTGGTCACTGCATTTATTTGTCAACTTAACTAACAAGTAGGGAACATACTCAAAATATGATTGATGGGGGGGAACAGCAACAGACAGTTTTGAAACTGAAGGATAACTGCACAGATTGTTAAGATAATAAAGAATAGAAGTTTATTATGTATCAGCTCAAGTTTTCATGTCTTTTCCCACTTGCCCCAATAAAAATTATTGACATTATATATCCATGGGCATTTAAAAAATAGAGATAAATAGTTTTGTCCTTTGGGGTTCTCTCATTGTAGCCCTAGTTGTAATCTAAGATGTAATCTAAAATGTCACAGTTTGCCTATACCAGCAGATCCTGAATGTACCTGACAAACTCCGCAGGGCTGAAAGGTGATTTTAAAAGACTCTAGGGTAATATAAACTCTACAGAAGCCTTTTTTTCTTTAACTCTATTTCTCTCTAGATGTTTATTCCTCACTTATGCTCATACTATGTAAATTTAGTATCATAAATGCCTTTGAGATGGAGTGACTAGATATTTCTGTATATCCACTTAGTGAAGGTGCCTCAACTGGAGAAAATATGATTTCAACTAACATCCCTCCTTACATATAAGTGTCTTCCAGGAAGGAAATGGGAACTGCCAAATTTATGCAAGTCTCAGGCGCTTATATCAGAAAGCAATGTCAATTTTTTAAAATTTGGACCTGATTTTTAAAAATATTAAAAAGAATAAAATGTATGCTTAATTATGCTCAAAAGACATCAGTAGCACATTGCATCTGTGAGTTCCAGGCCCAGTTCCATGTGATTTTGATTTCCCCAACTCTCGATCTACAAGATGAACCAACTCTAATTACATCCCAGTCTTCATGGTAGCCTCTTGCTGATTTTTCGTTTCGTCTGTGGTCAGGAATTCATCACATGATCCTGTTCGATTATCTGGCTGTTCTGTATGTATCAAGTGCACCATTTCTTGAGATTTGCTGGCTTCTCCATTCAGTCCACCCATCTTCTTGTCTGACACTGACCCTTTGCCATTGTTAATCACTAGCTTTTTCTTCTGCCCACATCTAGTAAAAATAAGCAACACAAATGGAGATTATGGAACTGGGAAGCACAATATACAGAGTAGATTTTCTAGAAAGGGGGCAAAGGAAATAAAACTTGAGTCTATCAATGGAGAAAAGCTCAAATATAATACATAAAGCTTTTGTCTTTAGTGGATATATTAAGTTTTTCAGGTGGGATATCCAAAAGTATCCTTCACTGCCCTTATTCTGCTCCCATTGACTTAAGTGGGAACACAGTTCTTTGGAAAATCCCATCCTTCATATGTTGCTCAGTTATTTTTAGAACTAGGTCTGAAGGTTCAACATTTGGAACTGGTAATATTTGGATCCAGGGTTCCAACCTATCTCCAGTTATCCCAGAGGGTAAGAGTAAGATGGACTGAGTGCCAGAGGGTCACTTTTCTCATCACTTTTCTCTTCTGTTCTCTTTATAGTGTGTCAGGACTAGAACTATGCGGACAGTTGTGGAAGGGGTCACAATACTATCATCAACAGTTTGGCTTGTTAAAGGCTATATTGAGGATGGAAAATAAAGACTGGGCTTAGCTATTATGCCTCAGATTCTCAGCTGCATCCTAGATACAGCTATAGATGAGGTCACAAATAAGTTATCTGAGGCTTTCTGATCCTGCGACTGGTTCTATGCTGACCAATCCCTCATGTAGTTCTGAACAGCCTTAGTACAGCTACAAATTATACCTGCTGACTATGCCCCCAAGAGATTGATATGTCAGCTGACATGCATTATAATGCATCAGCACTCTGGAAAAAGGGGGTGGGAACAGCCACTGCTTCCCCCTAACACACCCTGTGTTATGCTGTAGGAGGAGAAGTAGCATAGACGCTAGCTGTGCTGGTTCTATACCATTCAGGGATATCTCAGGGAGCTGGTTAAACTGGCTTTGTGGTTATGTTGCATAGTTAAATGTAATTAATTAAAGACATACACATGCAGCACTATTCTTTGAAAACAACTAAAGTGTTTATGCAAACGTGTTTTAAAATGCTTCCTGCTTTGGCTAAGTGAATTCCATTTGAACTACTAATTTGGCAGTTAAATTATTTCTCCATCTTTAGTTTGATCCAAGTATATATATTTTTTGCCAGACAGACATACAACAGCTGTTTTAGCCAATGTGACTGAGAGCAGATCCACCTTGTCTCAATTTGCTATGTTTACATTATGCAACACATGTGAGCAAATTCAGCCCTGAATTACACCCACACAACACCAATAGAGAAAATACTACACAGTAATGGGGTTCCATGGGATATGAGGCAGAACATAATTTCTTTCCAAAATGATATCTAAAATGTGCTGCATTTCATCATGGATTGTGGACAGAAGGACCATTCACAATCCATGAATATTGTGGAGAGGCTATTCAGACTAGAAAGGTGGATTCTTTACATAAAATATTCATTCATTTTGTTGGGGCTCCACAAGTCATGCTGGGCCTTGGGTCACACTATTTCAAAATATAACCCAGATAGGAATTGTGAAAAAGGGAAAATTTAAATTATAAGATCAAGCTATTCCCTATTCATCAAAATGATCTACTTTGGTTGGAATTTCTAAGACATTCTGTGGCACATAAACCTCCCAACTAAAGAGGCTCAGTCAAACATTTTGGTGCTTTAGGCAAGTCAAAGTTTTCTTGTGAAAATTGGATTCTGAAGCATTAAAATATATACTTCCTGACCACTCTGTATGAGGAGAATGAAACTATATGTGATTGGTTGGTTAAAGTTCAAGTAAGTATTGGAAACACATTATAACTTAGCTGGTCATTTAAAAATGTGTGTGAAAGCCTTCCAAATTCTACTTTCTAACTCCCTAACAACCCTCTCACAAAACCTTCAGTTTACTCCATCCTGCTTTTCAGCAAAGATCTCACAACAAAGTTGCTATTGTGAGATCATGAATTACTATTTTCATATTTCTAAGACTTATAATTTTTTAGAAAATATTCTACAGTATGCTTATTAGGTAGTATAAATTACTGTAAGTAATTAACACTAATTTACACTTGTCAAATAGATGAGCAAAAAGTTACCCATGGTTTTTAAAAAAAAACAACCCTGAATTTATTAATTTAAGGCCTGATCCAGTGTCCCTTAAAGTCAATGGAAAGATTCCCCTTCACTTCAATGGGTGTTGGAGCAGACCTCTACCTCCTACTTCACAAAATTTGCCTCCTAGTCAGTACAAATTAGCAGGTGTGTGTGTGTGCGCGCGCGCACCTAGCATTATGCTGTATGTATAATTTAACTCCCTGAATTTCAAAGTAAAAATATGTTTTCAATTTTAAAAAGTAGTTAATAATGTATAACTTCCAGATTGTTTAATTTCTGGACAGAATCTGTCTGTATTTGATCATGACTGGACCTGGCTGTTTATATGGTGATTTGTGGGTGGAGGGAAACGGGGAGGAGAAGAAGACTCAGCTTTGTAGACATAGCAGAGTGATACAATTCAATAAACCATAACATTCACACTCTAATTCCTAGATCACCTAACAAGAGGGAGGTTGTAGATTCTTGTGTGTTTTACCTTGTGTGACTGATAGTTTAGAGTAGCAGTTTCTCTAGACTATCAAAGGAGCACACTTAATGTGGATATAGTCATAGGTCCATAACCTCAGCCAGTGTAAATCAGCACCACCTCTGTTGACTTGAACAGTATCATTTTACATCAGCTGAGGACCTGGCCCACAAATCACAGTCTGAGTTCACCCAATTTGCACTTCCCCGCTTCACATAAGCCTGCTTTAATTTGGGGGAGGATCTAATCAAGGGTTCCCTCTCTCCAGCTTTAATTTCCACTATGGTATGCTGCTAGTGGAGATCACATTTAAATGGCCAGCCTGGCTCTGTCTCCTCCCTTTTAAGCAACACTCACTTTCTTGGGCATGCAGGCACCAGAGGTGAGGGAATCACTGCTTTTAAAGATGGCCAGTGGAATTAAATGTAGCCCATTGTGTACTATGACAAAAGTGTATGAGAATATTTGCACTGATGGAAAGTTCAAGTTTAAAATAAAAGTGGCAATCTGTTACCAACAAATAATAGTAAACCTCAGAACAGCTATTAATAAGAGAAGAAAGACAGTCTTGTGTTTAGGATTTTGAGTAAGGAGACCTGGTTTCCACAGACTTCCTGGTTAAACTTGGGTAAGTCATGTGACCTTTTGGTGCCTCAGTTTCCCCATCTGTAAATGGGGGCAAATAGCATTTATCTATCTCACAGTAGTATTGTGAGGATATTTTCCCTAATGTTTGTAAAAGAGCCTCATACAGAAGGTGCTGTAGAAATGACACTATAAGCTAAGAGAACAGGGAAGAAAAGTAGTGAACTTGACACTGCCAAGGAATATTCTGAATACTTAAAAGATTTCTGCTAAATTAAACCCTTTGCTTACTACAGGGTTTCCCTCAACCAATCCTAAAGCAAAGGTCAAAACTGTGGCTTATGTCAGCCAAGATCCAAAGGACCACCTTCTCCCCCTCCCAATTCAATTCTTCCCTCAATTCCAGCCTTCTAACTAAAGAGCCATTCCTCCAGTCATCAGCACCAGCTTCAAATGCCCCACAGCAGAACCCTTTTATAGTCTGCTGGAGGGACTGGGGAATTGCTTCTCTGCAGCTGATCCAGCTAGGCTCACTGCAAACTCCTGCTATCAGGATTGGCAGCTGTGACCCTTCCTTTAGCTAGTGGGAGCCAGTGAATCCTGTCTCTACAGTCCTCTGGATGGGGTGTATACAGCTTATCACACAGAGTAATTGTACTCTTGTGGCCTATGCAACACACACAGTGGGTTTATATTTAGTTAACCTGGGGACCACCTTGTTATTTACTGTATGTGCTTCTGTTCACATCCATCTAGCATATTATTAACTTTCATTGACCTCAGAGGAAGCAGGATCAGGCCATTAGTATGTAAAACACAGAGAGAAATTATTCCCTTACTCTGCCATGCATAAGTTCAGTTTTTGTTACTGTGAAAACGAACAACAATAATGACCCATTCACCCACTGATATCAATAGGGCTCCACATAAGTGCAAGGGTTCACTGCACAGCGCTCAGCACAGGACCAGAGCCTCAAACCTCAGCAATGTCTGATAACTACTGTTTATTACAAAAGAAGAGGTGTGCTGTTCACAGAGAGTGCCATTTTGGCAGAAACTCTTCTCTGTGCTTTTCCAAAGCTACCAGAAGCTTCATAGCTCTCCCAACAATAAAGACAGCAAGGCAGCATGTTCTCCAGCAATGACCTCCTCTAACCAAAGCTAGAAATGGGCTTCCTTACCTGCTCCGACTGTTGACAGCAATGCAGACTGCCAGAATCAATGCCAGTGCCAGAAGAGAAGCCACTATGATCAGCCATTCTGTGGGTGGAATTGGGAAATAATTTAGCTTCTATTCTAATTTGCAGTTTGACACAATAGCAGGAACTTGGACACTTTTGCAGTTGTTTACAATACACCTCTCCCATTACTGTCAGAGTTTTCTTTAATATGCAAGAATGTAAATATAATATGGTGCTAACACAAGAGTGTAAGTAAAACTGTGCTAAGACATTACTGATAGTTACACTGAGCATGTGAATGAGAAATACATTTAATTATGTTGAATGTCAAATTAAACGAAACTGTCGCTGAATGTTAACATGTGGAAACTCTATACTGTGAGACAGTGATTGGGCCTATAGCGGGGGAAAGGATTTGCATTAGTCATTTACTTCTTCAGTGAGAGAGAGAGAGGCCTGGTTTTGAGATATCTGAAACAATATGCAAATAGAGGTGACTTAAAAGCAAAGTGGAAGGTCTACATTTTTCTTCATTTTGCCATTTAAACAGATCCTAAACCTTTAAAGCAGAGGTGGGACCCTCCTGCCCGGCCCCTGAGCTCCTGGCCCAGGAGGCTCGCCCCCAGCCCCTCCCCTGCTGTTCCCCCTCTTCCACCGCCTCAGCTTGCCACGCTGCCAGCACAATGCTCTGGGCGGCTGCGAGCTCTTGGGGCAGCGCAGCTGCAGAGCCCGGCCTGACCTGGTGCTCTGTGCTGCGCAGTGGCGTGGCTGGCTCCATCCGGGCAGTGTGGCTGTAGCGCTGCCAGCCACTGGTGCTCCAGGCAGCGTGGTAAGGGGGCAGGGAGTGGAGGGGTTGGATAGAGGGCAGGGGAGTTCGGGGTGGTGGTCAGGGGGTGGGGGTGGTCCGAGGGCAGGGAACAGGGTTGAATGAGGGCAGGAGTCCCGGGGGGGCAGCCAAGAATGGGGGGGAGGTTGGATTGGGTGGTGGGGGGCAGTCAGGGACTGAGGTTCTGGGGGCTGTCAGGGGATGGGGGGGGTAGATGGGGCAGGGGCCCTGCGGGGGCTGGCAGGGAATGGAGGGATTGATTGGATGGGGCAGAAGTCCGGAGGGGTGGCCATCGGGGCGAGAAGCAGGGGGGATTGGATAGGGGGCAGCGCCGGGCCACGCCTGGCTGTTTGGGGAGGCACAGCCTCCACTAACCAGCCCTCCATACAGTTTCCAAAACTCGATGTGGGCCTGAGGCCAAAAAGTTTGCCCACCCCTTCTTTAAAGGGACATTTTGAGGTCAACTTTGTCCTCCATTTCTGGTTTCAGAAAAACTGGCTCATACCAGCAGAAATCTGGAAACAATAGAGAAAGGCTTTTTTGTTTGTTTGTTTCCAGTTAATACATTTCCCTACACTGTTTACAATCCAAACTTTGCATCATAGAGCTACTACATGAGAACCTGACACTAACTGTAAATTCTGAGCCTGATTCTGAATTCATTTACCCAAGTGTAAATTGAGAGTAAATCAACGGAGATAAACCAATGTAAGTGAGAGCAAAATTAGGCCCAAGAGTGAAGCTACTTTTATGGGATCACTTCCATTGATATTGTGTCGGGCACGATACAATGGAGGTAGAATCTGGTATGATATCTTTCTAACACATAATCATACACATTGTAGATAATATAGTAGAAGCATCTGCGACATATGCAGAACCTCCCAGTGCTCTAGATCTCTATTTTCACCTTTCCAAGGGTCCTGAATATTTTGCTTCAGAGTTGAAGAACTGAATGCATTGGCAGAAATGTGGATTACCTATGATCTCCTATAATAACCTCTTCATCTCCATTTCTTTAATTCTGTGATCAGACTGTCAAAGGCAATGGCTTGAGATACCAACCTGGTATTTGGGCTGATCTTGGCTGTGAAGTTATGTTTGGTTCTGTGACCTGTCCAGATGGATTTGCTCTTCTGCCACCATGTTTGTTACGTGTAGAACCTAGACAACAAAAACATCCATTATGACCAACAAGCCTAGAGGATATTTAACAGGCAGCTATAGACTACAGACTTGCCCTTTCACAAAAGGATGATATGACTACAAAGTTCACCTTGAGTCCAGAAAGAAGACGTTTGCACTTCAAAATCTCATACTAAAGTAGCATAGAAAAATGTTGCACAGCCCACAGATCTTCAAAACACGTTCATAATCAGTATAACTAAGGCTGGCCTTGTTATCTTGAATAATATGATTCCTTTTTCTCAACAATAGCATCTTGTTGTTTTGGGGCAGTTTTCACTTTTTATCATGCTACTGTTTCATGGGTTAAAATGTGAAGCTGGTCAGAAAATTTCCACTCAAAAATGCTGTTTCATCGAAATAAAAATGTTTTGCAGAAAGGTATTGATTTTGATGAAATTTTTGACAGGAAGGTTTCTGAGGTTCAGGAAGGACTGTCTGGTCAATTCCCGAGAGAGAGAGAGAAAGAGAGACAGAGGGAAATTGAAAACCTCATCTTTTAAATCCAAAAATGGAGGTTTCAACACAAATTTGTTTCATGAAAACTTTCTAAAGGTTTTGTTTTCATTCCACTATGGAACAAAAACAAATCTGGAAACCTCAAATGTTCATGAAACAGAATTGTCATTTACTGTGATAGCTACTGTCATGAAGAGGTCTCAAACATCAGAATGTTATTCCTAATGGAAAGATTGTCCTCTGCACACTTGCAGATAGATCCCTTTGTCTTTTTATCACCATCATGCACCTACAACAACTATTTTCTGGCCTTATATTGGATGAGACCCTGCCCTTAAACAACCAGGGGGTATGCTGTTGAGCAACGTGTGAGGTACTCTCTCCAAATCAGGCCAAGAACGCTGTCCTCTCAGCACTCTCAAAGCCTTCTGTCTGGGGAGCAAAAGAAGAACTGGATTGACTAGGACCCAAGTGGTTCCATGATTTCACAAATCAAATGGAGTCAGCCACATAGCAATTTACTGACCAGAGTAAGTTTATAATCCATGCTATATGCGGATTTTACATTGGTATTGGTTAGCCAAAATCAGTCTGTAAGGTCACAAACATTGCTATAGTGACATCAACTGATTACATTATAGAGATAGATCCAGTGGGTTATACTTGGAGCAGGTATCTCTTTCGTGCTGAACCAGGACATCACCATGTCGGTTGGTGTTGGTTTTTTGAATGGTCCTTCTAGACCCTAGGCACTCTGTTTAGCTGCTGATATGGTTACAGTTCTCAGAAGTTTCATGTTCCAGAAGTGAAGCCTCTGGAAGACAGTTGAGTTGTGAAGTTGGATTAGGTCTGCAATTCAACCACATACCCCCACTCTGGCCTATTTCTCATTAAATAACATTTGCTGGGCCGTGCACCGATCAACTTAATTCTTGAGGATGGTAACGTCTCGGCCTCCTCTACCCTCACGTTGGTGCCTTTTTCCAGTCAAGCCACCCCGCCACACACACCTATATACCCTTTGAATTTCTCATAGATTCTCCCTTGTCTAGTTTAAACTTCCCTTCACCCTTCAAAGCACTTCACGGCTCCTCTCTGGCCAGAATCTCTGATCTCATTTCCTAATAATAGCTGGCAAACAAACAACTAAGAAGCACATTTTTCTTCTGCTGTTAACAGGCTCTTCATGAAACCTCCAGATGTTTTTATTTATGTCTGATGGACTACTTCATGCTATCTCATGGGAAATTCATAGCCCACAACAAGAACTGAGCACTGAATTTAGCATCTGGTGGAGCTGAGCTGATCTCCAAGAAAACAGACAAAGATGGTTAAACTATTACGGTGGATTGTGTACCCACAGACTTCAAGAGACATTGTTACCTGATCAGAGGCCCTAGCATGATGCTCCATCCACAAAACCCCTTTGAACTGAACCGCTAACTTTTGTATAGCAATGAAGCCCAGATATTTACTAAAGATTTTAGCTGTCTAGAACTATATTATCAACACCACAGAAATATTCACAACATTTAGGATTCAATTATGCAACTTAACATCACAGGCCCAGATTATCCCCTCCGTAGGAGACACTTGCAGGAAGTAGACAGACAGGGGTGCTAGGGACCTCTGTGAGGTTCATTTAATGACAACTTAAATTTCTTTGTGAAGAATCAAATATGTATTTGGATTTCTTCAGTGCATGGTTTCACTATCCCACTGTGGCTTTTGGGCAAAAGATCAGTCATATTTATGATGTCAGACCACAGCTGAACATGACTATAGAGGAAAAGCAAGTCAAAACATGAGGCATAGCAAACTGAGAAAAGAATTTCTTCAGAATGAGCCTTTAAATATGTTCTATTAACACGGGAAGTGAACTTTCTTTGTCATCCCATTCATGCTTTGCAGGGCCCATCTCATGAAAAAAAGACCTTCCTTCCCTCCCTCAATGTGCGCACACATTTTCCACTGTGATAGAGTTGTGATCTAGCAGTCTCTCTGCTTTGCTATGATGCCACAGCACTAAAAGAAATGGACGCACAGCATGCCAAAGCAAGGAAAATGTTGGGAAGAGGGTCTCGTGAGCTCTGTTGCTCCGCTAATATCATGTCTTTGATTCTGCTAAGCATCTAAACAGATGATCCTTGAAAGTTACCTCAGCTCCAGCTCTGTCAGATTTTACATATTCAAAAAAGAAAAGCAACCAAACATTTCTACACAGTGTCTAATGTACACACAGTAATTTAGGGAGACAGCCTAATAAAATGAGGGACTGGAAGTCGGGAGACATGAGTTCTCCTTTGAAAGTTACACATTTAAATATTACAAATAGAAAAATAAAATAGCATTTTATAAAATATAGTTATTACGTTTATAATACTTGAGGCATCTATGCTCTATAAAATTTGGCCTCTAAAGGCAGTTTTGATCTGGTTTATTTTGCTCAGTTTGTATCATGTTGTTCATTAAGATCTGAAAAGACTGAGGGCTGGGTTCTGATCTCACTTAAACCAATGTAAATAACACTGCCTCCACCAAAGCCAATGGATTTATGCCAGTGTAAAACTGGTGTGGGAAGAGAGTAACATCTAGAACATTTAATGTAACCCAGATAGAGTCCAGAAACTACAGAAACCAAATCAGTGTGTCTCCACCATAGAACCAACTCATTTTTCATATTCAAAGCTCCTTTCAAAATCAAATTAAAGAGTTTATTTGATGCAAACTCTTTTAAACTATTAATGTTTCATGACTATCTTCAAAAATACTTTGATGAGAGATGCGGTATTAACACATGTTCATATTTTTGGCTGTGTGCAAAAAATGGCTGTAGATTGTTGGACAAATTCTCTGCTGGCACGACTGCATTGACTTCTATGGAGTTATACCAACAGACAATTTGGCGCAGCATGACTGAGAAGGGATAGCATTTAGGAAAACCTTAGCCTCTGGGTTGATAATTTAAATGAAAAGTACATTTGGGCATACAGGAAAGCCTCTTAATTTTCAAATATAATTACTTGCATGTTACAACATGGAACAACAACATTCACACTGTGATCAATGCATGTTATTTCTTTATACAAACGAGCTCTATCAGAAACAAGTTTTTAAAACTGAAGCAGCTGAGAAATGAAAAGCCTATTGCTTCCTAGCACCCATAGATGCCAATAATCACTGATGAGTTACTTAACAGCAAAATTACTCCGGGGGGGGGGGGGGGGAAGAAGGGGCAGGCGGAAATGCCATACTGGAAATTCTCTTCCATTCTTTTCCGTTCATAATATCAGGAGGGTGGGGTGAGGGCTGGTTGGACTAAGTTTTACTTTGCTAGCATTCAAAATAACTGCCATTGGATGACAGAGAATAAAATGATCAGGAAGATGGAACAAAAGTGTTCTGTGTTTTGAGCCGTTAGTATAGAAAATACTATCTCCACAGCTTGACGCTGGAACACTAGCAATTGCAATCAGATGTT
Source organism: Mauremys reevesii (assembly GCF_016161935.1). Taxonomy (NCBI): domain Eukaryota; kingdom Metazoa; phylum Chordata; order Testudines; family Geoemydidae; genus Mauremys; species Mauremys reevesii. Next base: position 80,447,607 of record NC_052626.1, read on the forward strand.
TCTCTGATGTTCTAGAGAGGATCCCCAGAGTTGGTGAAAGGAAGCAATGCTACTCATCTTCTCTGAGAAGAAAGATTGCTGGAAACACTAATCTTAAATTATCCCACTTCACATAGTTCTACAATTAAAACACTTTCTCTTTCATGCACATTGGTAGGAGGCTATTTTCTAGCTTTCAAAACTCCAATTAAAAGAAAAAACTTTTGGATCATAACATTTCCCCCAATACTTTACAAATTTACCTTTATATCAGGAGACATTAAAAAAGGGGTGAAGGATTAGACAAAATTATTGTAATTCACTGTTCTTACTGGTGACTGTAGAAGCTGGTCCTCTGCCATGTCCACTTTCAATGTCAGAAAAAACTCCAGGTTTATCAATGGGATTGTTTGTGGGATATTTGTCTTCATTATCCCCTCCAAGATGAATGCCAGGTGTCAGTGGATCTTTAGTTGAATCTTCATGTTTGATACCATCATTGGAGACCACTGCTGTTATGATGATGCTTGAATCAATTTTAAACTTAATATTTGTAGAACCACCTCCACCATTATTTTCCTCTTCTGGTCCTGTTGTATCTACAACAGGCCTTGATCTTTTACATTTTTATTGTATTTAGAGCATAAGAAGAGAGAGCCTTCTGCATTCTTTCACATTGTCACTGGTTTCTCAACATTTTAACCAACATCCCCTTGCTGTTATTCAGGGTTATGATTTAATTTAGAAGAGTCTCAGTGACAATGGACACAGAAGCAAGACCACCAAATAAAACAACCCAAAACAAACAAACCCAAGAGCAAGAAGCAGCCAGGAGTGATCAGGAGTGATTACAGATGCCGAGCATTGGAACTATGTCCAATAAATATGACAATTATTTTTTCTTTAGAAATTTCACTAATTTCTTTTATGTTCTTGTCCTTAAGTGATACTGCTTAGAACAGGCTTCAGTGACATAAAAGGCGCACATAATGTATGAAGGTCTGATGGAATGGCATGGAAAATTTATGATATTGCAATTATTTTGTAAAATCCTGTCCCTGATCCTCTAGACAGTGCTCTTCTATAAAGGGGTTACTGGTGAGCCACAGGAACAAGCCATCAGAAAATCTCACCCAAAACACCATCACCGCACCAGATTTATATCCCCCAATTACAAGCACACCAGAACATAAACTCAGAGATGATAGTATAAAGATTAACAGGAATGCAAGATCAAAAATGAGAGCACTTGGCATCACCAAGCTGTACAGCTTGCAAAACGATAGAGTCGCAAGAAGAATGATTATTAGGACACCTAGCATTACCTAAGAAGACAAGGAGAATAGCCCTCATGCAAGCTCATTATGTACCAATCCAACAACTCAAGGAAGAAACTCTTAACACAAAAAGAAACAAGTCAAGAATAAACTAAAATAAAAAATAATTTCACAATATTACTGAAAATTTTGATTAGCTGATTTCCTGCAATCAGGTACAATAACATGCCACAACTTACTAAGAGTTATCAATAGACCTTTAGCATATTAAAAATGGTGAAATAACAATTAAAACTGTTTCATCCAAAAAAAGAAGTAACAAGACGAAAATTTATTGTTCTTACTGGTACCTGTATGAGAAGAATCATTTTTATGTTCAGTTTCACTTGTAGGAATAATTCCAGGTAGCACATCATCCCTAGAGGTAGCTGTGAGATACTTGTCTTCATTGCCCCAGCCAGGATGAACACTGTGCAACAATGGATCTTGGGTTGAGTCTTCATGTGTGGCACCATCATTGGAGACCACAGCTGTTATAATGATGGTGAAGCAATTGGGAACTTAATAATTGCAAAAGCACTAGCCATGTTAGTCTCATCTTCACTGTTTGCCTCTATGCCTGGCCTGGCTCTTTAAAATTTCTGCTGTATTTAGAGTATCAGAGGAGAGAAGCACAGAAGGCTTTTGATCCACATTTCTCATCTTTTTAACCAACACTGTTGGATTACTGTGGCTTAACAGAACCCTAATGATAATGGACATGGAAGCCTGAGCAGGGAAAGCAGAAGTATCTACTTGTCTCTGGAACTCAGGTCTGATCTCAGCAAATGGGAGAAGCAGTCAGATAAGCTCACAAATGCAACAGCACCTCACCAAATTTATCTCCGTAAATCAGAATGTCATTAAAGCACAACAATGAGACAGAAAATATTTAGGCTGTTGGTACTATAGGATAAAAAAATGGGATTTTGGAATTACCAGGCTCTATTTTCTACATATATTTAGCAACCTGACCTGCCAAGACATTTAGGGATTTCCCTGGTTTAGGGAGCAGAGAGTCCTGTGGCACCTTATAGACTAACAGACGTATTGGAGCATGAGCTGCATCCAACGAAGTGGGTATTCACCCACGAAAGCTCATTCTCCAGTACGTCTGTTAGTCTATAAGGTGCCACAGGACTCTTTGCTGCTTTTACAGATCCAGACTAACACGGCTACCCCTCTGATACCTGGTTTAGGGGAATGCCTGGTTGTTACAGAATAAGGAGAAAGCAAAATATACGTCAAATTCAATTCAAGGCTCAGATTCACAAATACATTTTTTAATCTTATTTTCACTATTCAATTCATTCTAGTCACCACACAGAAAAAGCCAAAGGAAAGTTCAATATACAGACCCAGGAAAAAAGAGAGAAGAAAATTAAAATATAATAATTGTTGTTCAACTGATTCCATGCAATAAGGTCAAAAACACCGTCACCACACCAATGCACCTCTGTGCTGAGAATTTAGATTTCCAACAAGGTATAATAGTGAATAAATTGTATGCAGAAGAAATAATGTCTCATTACACACAGGGTGGTGAAATAAATATAATTCCTTATTCTTACTGGTATCTGTATAAGACTCATCTTCATTTTCAGGAATAAGTCCAGGTATGACATAATCCCTGGAGGTATTTGTGGGATATTTGTCTTCACTGCCCCATCCTGGTTGATTATCTGGAGGCAGTGAATCATGGGTTGAGTCTTCATATATGGCACCATCATTGGAGGTAACAGCTGTTATGACAATGGTTGAATCAGCTGTGAATTTGATATTTGCAAAAAGACTATCCACATTATTCTCATCTTCAGTTCTTTGCTCTACATTTGGCCCAAATCCTTTGCATTTCTACTGTATTTAGAGCACTAGAAGAGAGGGCCTTCTGCTTTCTTTCACGCTGTCACTGGTTTCTCAGCTTTTCAACCCATACTCTCTTGCTATTTCTCAGGGTTGCGGTTTACTTTAGACGAGTCCCAGTGACAATAGACATAGAAGCAAGACTGTTAAAATACTAAGAGCAAGTAGCAGTGACATCTTACCCTGTAATTTAGGATTGATCACAAATGCTGAACATTGGAACCATGTCCAATTAGTATGACAATGATTTTCTCTTTTGAGATTTCACTGATTCAGTATTGTGATAGTCCTTAGGTGACACTGCTTAGAACGTTTCAGTGGCATAAAAGGCACACACAACATAAGATGATATGATGGAATGAAGAATTTACGATACTCTAATTATTATGTAAAATTCATTCTCTGATCCCTTTATAGTGCTCTGCTATAAAGAGATTGTTGATGAGCCATAGGGACAATCATAGAATCATAGAATATCAGAGTTGGAAGGGACCTTATGAGGTCATCTAGTCCAACCCCCTGCTCAAAGCAGGACCAATCCCCAACTAAAGCATCCCAGCCAAGGCTTTGTCAAGCCGGGCCTTAAAAACCTCTAAGGAAGGAGATTCCACCACATCCCTAGGTAACCCATTCTAGTGCTTCACCACCCTCCTAGTGAAAAAGTTAAGCCTTCAAAAAGCTCATCTAAACCACTACCACCTCTCCAGATTTGTATTGCCGCATTGTAAGTGCACTAAAACAAACTTACTGATGAAATATAAAGGTTAATAGGTTAAGATACAAAAATGTGAGGGTTTGCCATTACCACGCTGTCAAATGATTAGTAAGACATTCAATAAGCATACTTTATGAAAGAACAAAACTTCCACTGTTCGTGGCAGAAGAGTCTCTAATAAGTATCTAATACAGAGAATCAGAATAAAAAAACTCCATCATGCCAATATCCAGGAAGAGAGAGAGTAGTGAGAATAGCAATTATTAAAACATCTAGCACTATCTATGGATATCTGGCAAATTCTCCTTGGTTCACATCGTGAAACCTTATTATGAAATATTTTATTTGAGAACTGTGCAGAAGAAATAATATCTCATTTCACAGAGAGTGATGAGATTCATCTTCATGTTCACTATGTAGCTAATCATCCATAGTGGTATTTGTGGGATACTTGTCTTTACTGTCCCATCCTGGATCCATATGGGTGAGTATACTATGGGATGAGTCTTCACATTTGTCTTCACGTTTGGCACCATCACTGGCAATGGCAACTTTTATGATGATGGTTGAAGATGAACTTAATATTTGCAGAATATTCTCATCTTCAGCTCTACATTTGGCCATTAAGTTTTATATTTCTACTGTATTAAGTTTGTAGGAGAAGAAAATCAGAGACCCTCTATTTTGTTCCACATTATCATCGGTGTTCTCAACTTTTAACCAACACCATCTGGCTGATTGGGCACTATGATTTGGCTGAACTTATCCATGCTGATAACATAAATAGATGTCTTAGCAAGAAAAGATATAGCAGCAGCAAGTTGCCTCTGTAATCCAAGTCTTATCTCAGTTACTGAGTTTGAGGACTGACCATTAATATGATAGTGACCAATAATTTTCTCTTTTGGGATTTCACTTTTATCTATACGTTACGTGTGAATCTTGCTTTTCATTATTCAGCAAGCTTTAATCAACATAGTCAGAGAAAACCCCAATACATCAGCTCAGAAAAATGCAAACAAGAAATCACAACCTAGGAAATTTTAGATTCCATGCTAATGATCACAGTCCCACTCTAAATCAAATTTTGTCAATAGACTTTCAATAGAGTATCATAATGAAATTACACAGATGTAGAAGTAGTGTTATTCCTTCCAAATAGGGAGTAAATGGAGTATAGGGTGGGATTTTGAAAAGTATTCAGCATTGGTCAAATTCTTCTCCTGTCAAAATAAATAGTAAAACTCCTACTGATTTCAATGAGAGCAGATTTAGGTCAATGCCGAGTGCTTTTGAAATTCTCACGCATAATTAATTATTCTTTCTGGTACCTGTATGAGAAGATTCCTTTTCCTGATCATTTTCACTTGGAGGAATAATTCCAGGCAGCACATCATCCCTAGTGACATTTGTGGGATACTTCTCTGCATTGCTCCAACCAGGATGAACGGTATGCAGTAGTGGATCTTGGGTTGAGTCTTCATGTTTGGCCTCACCATTGGAGACCATAGCTATTATGATGGTGGTGAAGCAATTGTGAAATTAATACACACAGAACCACTCTTTATATTATTCTCTTCTTCAGTTCTCTGTACAACAGGCCTTGTCCTTTCATATAGCTACTACACTCAGTAGCATAGAAAGGGCATAAAGGTTTTGCTCCTCTTTATTATCTCAGTTCAGACATCAACAGACATCAACAGAACTTAAATTCACACTTCTTCTGACTCAAGACACATTAGTAGTTTTCTAAATCTTTTTACCAGCACTGTACTATTTTTCAAGACTGTGCGTTGGCTGACCATAAACGCAGTGAAAATGGGCACAGAAGCAAGAACAACAAAGAAGCTGCAAGAATTTGGTCCCATAATTCAGGTTTGATCAGACACTCAGAATGAGGATTATGTCTCATTTACAACTATTAATTTTCTCTTTCAAGATTTCACTGTTTCATTTAGTTATACTCCCTCCAGACAAGTAGAGTCTGACCATGGGTGGGAGCAAACCTGCTTCTGTAACATAAAGGGCACATAACAACATATAAGAAAATGATGGAATGAAATCGGCAATATTTAATTTGATATTCCTGCTGTATTTAGGTGGTGTTGCACCAAACACGTCATCATGTGCAACTACTCACATATTCAAAGTTAAGAATGTTCTTAAGTGTTTGCTGAATTGGTGCTTTAGAGCATAAGAACAGAAAAGCAGAGAGGACTTTCTATTTTCTATAACATTATCACTGGCCATGTTCCTGTTCAGGGGCAATGTTTTCAACAGAAATCCTCTGAAAACAGAGGTAAAAGCAACAGTGAGAAGAGAAGAAATAGCAGCATCAGCTTGCCTTTGTAACTCAGTTTGATCTCAGTTACATGGCATGAAGACTGAATCACAAGTATGGCAGGGAAGAATAATTTTCTTTTTGGAGGATTTCAGTGCTTTATATACATTACAGTGCTTGTCTCCAGAAAGGCAGATTCTGATAATTGAGACAGGCCATTTCATTTCAATTTTCTCAAATATATGAGTTATTTGTAAGTATTATCTGAATTGTTTGAACTAATCCTATTCAGATTACAGTTTGTTTTGTTGATATGCTCAGGGTTTAACTGATCACCATATTTGGGGTCAGGAAGAAATTTTCCCTCAGGTCAGATTGGCAGTGACTCCAAGAGTTTTTCACCTTCCTCTGCAGCATGGGGCACGGGTCACTTTTGGTTTAAAATAGAGTAAACAGTAGATTCTTTATAACTTTAAGTTTTTAAATCATGATTTGAGGACTTCAGTAATGTAGCCAGAGGTTATGGGTCTATTACAGGATTGGATGGATGAAGTTCTGTGGCCTGCGATGTTCAGGAGGTCAAACAAGATGATCATGATGGTCTTTTCTGGCCTTAAAGTCTATGGATCTATGAAATGTTTGTGAATATCAAACCACATAACACAAAAAAATTCGTCAATAATCAATAGCTATAAATCACATGGTGTTCTGTTTCCAGGGTGGATCACAGAAACTTTCAAATGAATAGCAAGTAATAAATGTCCAGTGGGGATTTTCAGGTGAATAATTATTAGTGCTAATATTTGTTAGTCCTGTTTTATTCTATTCTGCAAGCACAGAGAAACCAGAGAAAATACCAACACCTTTAAAACCCCAGAAGAAAAGATGACAATATAATCAACTGAATAATCAAAATAATCCAAAAAAACCTGGAAGTTTTGACCTGATGATTCCATGCAAAACTGAGATTTATCAATAGACTTTAAACTAGGGAGGGATTGGGGGCTGTAAGTGCTACAACAATACAAGTAACAAGCTTTAAGGTTGTTGGAGATTGTCCCAATGAAAGATGGCAATAGCAGAAAAGGTCATAGTTGCAGCAGTGACAGAACAAGTAACAGCAACAACTTGTACCTCTCTCACTCATCTTTGATAGATGCCAATTAATGGGCAGAGTCTGTGGCTTCTGGATTCATACAGGTGGAAATTATAATTTTTTTTAGATAGTACCTCATAGACTCTAATGCCAGAGAGGACCAACTCCTGCCCATCACAGCCAACAGGACCTCACCCACCCATAACTGTAATTGGCCCATAAACTCTGGCTGAGTTACTGAAGTCCTCAAATCTGAGTTATTACAGAGAATTCTTTCCTGGGGGTCTGGCTGGTGAGTCTTGCCCACATGCTCAGGGTTTAGCCGATCACCATATTTGAGGTCAGGAAGGAATTTTCTTCCAGGGCAGATTGGCAGAGGCCCTGGGGATTTTCACCTTCCTCTGCAGTGTGAGGCACGGGTCATTTGCTGGAAGATTCTCTGCATCTTGAAATCTTTAAATCATGATTTGAGGACTTCAATGGCTCAGACACAGTTTGATACAGGAGTGGGTGAGTGGGTGAGATTCTGTGGCCTGCATTGTGCAGGAGGTCAGACTAGATGATCATAATGGTCCATTCTGACCTTAAAGTCTAGGATTCTATGATTCTATGAAATCTTGATTTAAAGACTTCAAGTTACAGAGAATCCACCATTTACTCTACTTCTCTGAATAATTATAGATTTGGCTCCAGGTAAGTTCATAGACTCATAGACTTTAAAGTCAGAAGGGACTATTATGATCATCTAGTCTGACCTCCTGCACAATGCAGGCCACAGAATCTCACCCACCCACTCCTGTAACAAAACCCTAACCTATGTCTGAGTTATTGAAGTCCTCAAATTGTCGTTTAAAGACCTCAAGCTGCAGAGAAAGTTGCCTTTGTTTGTGAGAATGGGATAGGATACTATGGTTCGATATTTGGTGTACTTGTGTATATACATTTGAAGCTGAAAAATATATTTGTATTGATATTCTGTGCTGTATTAAAATGTCAGCTGACACAGTAAATGAATTGTCTTGTTCACTATTCAAGGTGCTGTTGTTTAGACATAGGAGATGCAGTCAGAAATGTCTTGAAACACTGCCACCACACCAGATTTACCCTTCAAAGTTAAAAGCCTTTCAGAAAACACACTGGCAAACATGATGCATGTAAGATTAGGATAACTTAGAACACAGTCTAAGAATATTGCCTTTGATATCAGTGCATTCCATGAGTGAAACACTCATGGTTAAATAAGGGCCCATAATCAGAAGATGAAAAGATATAGACAACCCTTTGCAGTAAGCAATAACCATCAGCACAAAGCGACAGCAAGATAAAAGTACACCAAATAAACCCAAGAAAGTGTGGATTTTATTTATTTGTTTATTTAGAGACGGTGGTATTTATTCTTTCAATTCTTAAACAAGGCCCACATTGCAAGCATAGAGAATGCTCATAGAGAAGGCCGTTTTACACTCAGACAAACTTCACTGACTAATGCTGTACTAATTTACCCTGATATTATGGGATTGATGCAGGAATTACTGAGCTAAATTCTATGTCCTGTGTTATGCCGAAGGAAGGAGCAGATGTTCATAACAGTCTTTTCTGGCCTTAAAATCTAAGAATAAAACAGCTTTAAAATATTTACAAAATAAAACCTCGACACACAAATCCTTACTGTAAAGTTTATTGTACTAGTAGTTGTCCAACCTGATGCCACCCACATAATACCTCACTGCCAGAAAAAAGCAACTTTACTATCTCACTACCAAAAAGGAAGCTATCAGGATATTAGAGGCATCTCATGTACATCCAAATGGATGGTGCAGCATGCACAGTCTCTCAGTATGCCAGACTGCGTGAGTCACAATCAATCCCGAAACTTCCAGTTGGTAAGATGGGGGAAGAGAGGGAAGGAGGAGGCTCTGCAAAATCCCCATAAAAATATAGTGCTTATCTGGTACCAACTGTCCCTAAAACAGTGAATAAATAGAAACAGAGGGTTGGTTCTGGATCCAAACTTTGTGGATTTGGGTGTCTCTCTTTAATGGAATGAAATGGAGCAATGTATCTGAAACCTTCCAAACTCTGCAGTTCAGACCCATCTGTACTTTAAACCTAATTATAACTCAGAACTATTTAATTACCGTGTAGCAACACCTAAACAATGCTTCCTGTTCACTTTGGAGTAACACAGTATCCTCACCTAATAAACATATTGGCCTTTAGCCTCTGAGTTCATTAAACAGAAATAATATTTAATGCCAGAGAAAAAGCATTCTCAAGATCTCACTTAATTACTGATACCTGTAGTTGAATGTTCACTTCCATGTGAAGGAATAACTCCAGATAGTACATCATTCCTAGTAGTATTTGTAGAATACTTGACTTTATCGCTCCATCCAGGATGAGCCCCATTCAGCAGTGGATCTTGGGTTGGGTCTTCATTTTTGGCACCTTCATTGGAGACCACAACTGATATGAAAATGGCTGAATCAATTTTGAACTTAATATCTGCAGAACCACTTACATTGTTACCTTTACTTTCAGTTCTTGTTTCTTTAATGCATCTTAGAGGAGTAAAGCCCTATTTATTGTTCTACAGTATCACCACCATCTCAATCATACATTTACAGGACCCTGACATGGGTCCATAAAAGTGGATGTGGCCAACAACTTTCTGATTTTTCTTTGTACCGGTTTCACTATCATACAGGTGCTCATATTTGTGCTACACAAAGAGGTTATTTTGCTGAGGCATTGTGGGAAAAGAGGGAAGATTTGAAAATCTACATCAAAGTTTTATTCATAGTTGACGATACAGACAAATTAACCAATTATTGAGGCAATAGAGAAAGTGCCCCACACCTTATTAAGCATGCTATTGTTGAACTACAGAGAAAAGCACCCAGAAAAGTCCATGAGTACCACCACCATATCAATTTTATCCTCCAAAATTATAAAACTCCAACAATTTCACTAGAAAACATGATTGGAACAGCAAATTCAATGTGATGGCAGAATAAAAGTAAAAGGCACTTTACAAAGACATTTTGTAAATCATTTCCACTGAAAAATAAAAGTCCGCTGCACTGGATAAAGTTAAGTACCGAATAAGCAGCAGAAAGAAATAAGCAGGAAAATCACACAGAGAAATTCCAACAACAAAAGATCCCATCAAGCATAACTTTGAGCCAAGAAAGCAGCACACAAACAAATCACACAGCAAAGTGTGTATTTTTGGTTATTTTAGATTTTTTTTCTCACTTCACTCTATAAGCCAGCACAATGTTGTTAGCAATCAAGACCCTATAGAAGAGGCATTTTCCAAACATACAACCTTCAATAATTAAAGCTAACTGTAATAATACATTACAAATATAGCACACAACTCCATCTTTAAAGTATTATCATATGCACACTGTTTCACTTGATGCCATCCATATGATGCCAACCTTCTCACAGCCTAGAACAAGCTATCAGATGATGGGCATTTCATGTATAATTAGCCAAAGAAACCATTTCTGAGGAAGGGGAACATATTGAGAGATGCAGAAAGTGCTTCCTTTTTGATGATCCTTGAGATTCATTTGGTTATTGCTTCCAAGCTAATAATAGTGGTGATAGAATAAGGGACTAGGTATACACTCACAACATAGGACCTGGTGGTTACTTTTCTATTGACACTGCAGCTGGGATTCTGACACTGAATTATCTTGAGAATTAGCTTTTTGAAATTCATCAATCAAATTTTCGAAAAAGTATACAAAAGCCACAACCCAAATAGGTTCAGTTGTATCTAAGAACACAGAACGTGGTGTTTTTTCAGTCTCCCAGACGTTAGGCAGTAACTTTTCCCTCTACTCTCTTTTCTGAACACCTGTAAGAATTTTCAGACTCTGAAGTTACTGTTACTGAAAGACATATGCCAAGAATTGGCATAGCACCACCAGGAACACCAAATAGGCCAATTCAAAACCCGATTCTAGAGGCCAAAATTCTGCTAATGAACCTGAGTACTTCCCTCACTCAAATTTAGCAATAAACTTTAAATAACATCTTATAGTATAAGGATCTGAATGTGAAACTAACAGCGTCTCTGCTACTAATGGACCAAGTGCTTAGGTCTTTAATCTGTTGATAGTCAGTCCTTACTCTGGCAAAAGTCTCTTTGGAAAAAAAGTTCACTTTGCAATAATGGACAGTAGGGACTAGACCCTCAACTGGTGTGAACTTGCATCACTCCATCATGGTCAATGAAGCTATGCCAATTAGCATCAGCTGAGAATCTGGGCCCAGAGTTTGGCCTACAAGCAGATAAAATGATTATAGTTCATTATTCTTACTGATACCTGTAGGAGTATATGTGTTGCGTTCTATTTCATTATTCACAGTCACACTTGAAGAAGAATGATCTCTTTCCTTTACAGGGAAATGTGCAGGCTTCACACTATCCACAGTAGTGTTTATGGGATACTTGTCCTCATCTTTGTCCACACCAAGATAAACATTATGCAACAAAGGATCTTGGGTTGCGTCTTCATTTTTGGCATCTTCATTGGAGACCACAACTGCTATAAAAATGGTTGAATCAATTTTGAACTTAATATCTGCAGAACCACTTACACCGTTATCTTTACTTTCAGTTCTTGTCTCTTTAATGCACCTTATAGGAGTAAAGCCCTATTTATTGTTCTACAGTATCACCTTCATCTCAATCATATATTTACAGGACCCTGACATGGATCCGTAAAAGTTGATGTGGCCAACAACTTTCTGATTTTTCTTTGTACCGGTTTCACTATCATACAGGTGCTCATATTTGTGCTACACAAAGAGGTTATTTTGCTGAGGCATTGTGGGAAAAGAGGGAAGATTTGAAAGTCTAGTTTTATTCGTAGTTGATGATACAGACAAATAAACCAACCCTTGAAGCAATATGGAAAGTGTCCTACACTTTATTAAGCATGCCATTCTTGATCTACAGAGAAAAGCACCCAGAAAAGTCCACAAGTACCGCCACCATATCAATTTTATCCTCCAAAATTATAAACCACCAGCAATTTCACTTGCAACAGCAAGTTTAATGTGCTTGCAGAATAAAAGTAGAAGGCACTTTACAAAGCCATTTTGTAAATCATTTCCACTGAAAAATAAAAGTCCGCTGCACCGGATGCAGTTAGGTACCCAATCAGCAACAGAAAGAAATAAACAGGAAAACCACATCAGAGAAATTCCAAGAACAAAAGATCCCATCAAGCAAAACCTTGAGTCAAGAAAGCAGCACAAAAACAAATCACACAGCAAAGTGTGTATTTTTGGTTATTTTAGATTTTTTTTCTCACTTCATTCTCTAAGCCAGCACAATGTTGTCAGCAATCAAGACCCCATAGAAGAGGCATTTTCCAAACATACAACCTTCAATAATTAAAACTAACTGAAATAATACAATAAAAAATATAGCACACAACTCCATATTTAAAGTATTATCAAATGCACACTGTTTCACTTGATGCCATCCATATGATGCCGACCTCCTCACAGCCTAGAACAAGCTATCAGATGATGGGCATTTCATGTATAATTAGCCAAATAAACTGTTTCTGAGGAAGGGGAACATATTGAGAGATGCAGAAAGTGCCTCCTTTTTGATGACCGTTGACATTCATTTGGTTATTGCTTCTAAGTTAATAACAGTGGTGATGGAATAAGGGACTAGGTATACACTTACAACATAGGACCTGGTGGTTACTTTTCTATTGACACTGTAGCTGAGATTCTGACACCAAATTATCTTGAGAATTAGCTTTTTGAAATTCATCAATCAAATTTTTGAAAGAGTGTATAAAAGCCACAACCCAAATAGGTTCAGTTGTATCTAAGAACACAGAACGTGGAGTTTTTCCAGACTCTCAGGCATTAGGCAGTAACATTTCCCTCTACTCTCTTTTCTGAACACCTGTAAGAATTTTCAGACTCTGAAGTTACTGTTACTGAAAGACATATGCCAAGAGTTGGCATAGCACCACCAGGAACACCAAATAGGCCAATTCAAAACCCGATTCTAGAGGCCAAAATTCTGCTAATGAATCTGAGTACTTCCCTCACTCAAATTTAGCAATAAACTTTAAATAACATCTTATAGTATAAGGATCTGAATGTGAAACTAACAGCGTCTCTGCTACTAATGGACCAAGTGCTTAGGTCTTTAATCTGTTGATAGTCAGTCCTTACTCTGGCAAAAGTCTCTTTCACATACCTGTAGGAGTATATGTGTTGCGTCCTATTTCATTATTCACAGTCACACTTGAAGAAGAATGATCTCTTTCCTTTGCAGGGAAAAGTGCAGGCTTCACACTATCCACAGTAGTGTTTGTGGGATACTTGTCCTCATCTTTGTCCATTCCAAAATAAACATTATGTAACAAAGGATCTTGGGTTGATTCTATACGCTTAGGATCACCATGGGAATCCACAGCTGTTTAGAGTATGTTTGAAATAGATTGTGAATTTAAAATTTGCTGAGCTGCCATCCACATTATTCTGAACGCCTGTCCCAGTTATTTCTGCAACAAGCTGTTAGTTATGTATGTGCAATGGATAGAAGAAAAGAGTAAAAGGTGCCCTCTGGTTTAATCCTAACCAACAAGATTTTCTTAATTGTTCAGGATTTGGCTGAGAAGAATATCGGTGGTGATGGACAGCCCATATTTGTTTGGATAATTGCAAATACTTTGTTTTCTGAGCCACCAACCACATTTTTCTCACCATTTGTTTTTATTGATTTTACATCAGATGTTTGATAATGGAGATGTAAGAGGATTTTTTTCAACATGGTAGCTGATTTTTACATGTGGAAATCCACTTAGGGCATTACACAAGTGTTCAAGAGGCATACAGTATCCCAGGGATATGGGGAAAGGTGGATAGATTAGATTAGATTAGATTAGATTAGATTCTAACCCAAATGGGTATAACCCACATGATATAGAGGTGCTTATGTCCATTAGAAGTAGGCAGTAGGAAAATACCAGGCACTCTGATAAGCATTGGGAATGTTGATTGGCTGCCCCATAACATCAGTGTAGTTCTTGTACTTCCAGGAATTCCATCATAAAGCTCAGTTTTATATGAAATTATTTAAATTCTTTACCCCTGCTGGCAGTGGTGAGACCCTGCTTCTTGTGATCTGTATTGGACCACCAACAGTTAAATGAAGGATTCCAGGTATATGGTGTGGAGGTTTTCAGAACTGCAGCATGTCGGGAATCCGCAGCTGCTAGGACAATGGATGTCTCAATGGGGATATGTATATTTGCTGAGCCACCATCCACACTTGATTAGCCATTTGCTTTTCTTTCCTATACATCAGTAATATATTATGGATATACATAGTGTAGAAGAAGAGCATTAAAGATGGATGCATAGATTTTACTGTAGTATCACTAGTTTTCTTATCCATCCATTTACATCACACTACTGTTCAGGAGCTGTTATCTTGCTATGAAGTTTCCCAGTGATATTGGGAAAAACAATAGCAACAGAAGAATAAACCATAGCCGAAACAGTGGCAGAGCCCAGGGCCGGCTCCAGGCACCAGCGCAGCAAGCAGGTGCCTCGGGCGGCCCATGGAAGGGAGCGGCACGTCCAGCTCTTCGAAAGCGGCGGCAGTGGAGCTGCCCCCGAAGTGCCGCCAATCACAGCTTTTTTTTTTCTTTTTTGCCGCTTGGGGCAGCAAAAACGCTAGAGCCAGCCCTGGACATACCTAATACAGCAGTTGTAACAACTTGGCCCTCTAACTCAAGTTTGAAGGATGATGCTGCATCAAATAACATGAAGGATTTGAATTGGTATAATGCATCCTTGCCAAGTGCTAAGACTGTGCCCAGATTAGTGTGAAACTTTCTGTTGTTGAGCCAGAGAGCTGTGCAGTCAATAAAAAGTCTGTAAGTAACATGCCACCACCAACGTTAGCCAAAACAGTTAAAATCTACCAATAGTTCAATACCAAAAGTAGGAGGAATCTGAGCACAAGATAAGGACAGAGACCTCTGGTATTAATGCAGTTTATAAATGGTTAATGCAAGGTGATCAGAGACTAATTACAGCCCTTAGTTGCAATGGGACAACATTTTTCAACCACCACTGAAATCACAGAAGGCAGATGGCATAGTAAGGATATAATAAGTAGTCAGCACAGAGAGAGATGAAGCCAAATAAAATAATAACAACAACAATAACACCACCACCACCAGAAACTCCCAAAACTCAGGCCAGAGAAGAGAACCAAAATCCCAAAGCAAACTGAGTTTTCCATTAGGCATTCTTTATTGAATTCCTAATGAAATCCCCTGTTTAAAAAAGAAAGTCTCTCCACACACCCAAACCAAGTTCAGAAACATAAATATTGATACAATCTTTAAAATAAACAAAACTATTTACCGATAACCATAATTGAGCTTTTTATTTTCAACACCTATACTATCCTGTCTTCTCCCAGTCAAAAAGAAGCTTCATCTCCTAGTTTATGGCATAAAGTACTGAGAGTACAGGAGAACTAATTATGTGATAGATGATCATTACATTGTTGTAAATATTGCACAGTAGATAACTGAATACGCAGGTTTACAGCAGGGATGTTTCATCCCTTTATTCCATAAACACTGATGGACTATAGCTGCATTTCTGGTGGCCCCTGACAGATTTCTGAGCTATCTGAGCTATGTGACATATTTGCTCACTTGTGCAAATGGCACCAGATGCCACTCTTTACTGAGGTATGTCATTTTGCTTTAAATATAGTAAGTTAGATAAAACTATTAGAATTCATTACTCTTACTGGTAACTGGAGAGTGCGGTTCCGTGTCATCATTTGTGTCCCATCCAGAGTGTAATGGATCTTGTAGTAAATCTTCATCATCTGTTTCATTTTCTTGTGAATCCTTATCTGTTGCAGTGATGTTAAACCTCCTGTAAACTTTTCATTTGCTGACCCACCACCATCATCACTCAAATAATTCTCATCTTTACTCTTTCTTGCCTTTATAATAGGCTATGCTTTTTTTAGAGATTTATTTAGTAAAGAAGAAAGAACATGGCAAGCAATACCTTGGGGGGGGAGGGATATCTCAATGGCTTGAGCATTGGCATCCTGAACCCAGGGCTGCAAGCTCAATCCTTGAGGGGGCCATTTAGGGATCTGGGGCAAAAATCTGTCTGGGGATTGGTCCTGTTTTGAGCAGGGGGTTGGACTAGATGACCTTCTAACCCTAATATTATATAATTCTTTGTGGAAGAAAATCTATTGCTGTTTATGATGATGATTATTATTGTTTATCTTATTTATAGCATTAATTTTGAGCACCCCAAAATGTGCCAAAAACTCATAAAACAGTGCTCCCTTCCCTGAAGAACCCACAATGTAATTTTGACATGACACAATAAGTGAAAGTCATCTCACCCTCAGCAAGCCCTGGGTTTTCAGGTCATTATGACATCTGTTGACATCATGATTCTATTTAGCAGGCATGAGATTTCTGTAATTTTTCCCATCTATAACAGACCAAGGGGCCATTAAGACAAAAAACATTGTGTGCTGCTAACCATGGGGGTCAAAATAAAAAAGAGAATAGAATCCTGGTTAACTGAACACAAAACTTGCAGAGTTTCTGGGAGTGAACAACTGATGTGCTAAGGAGAGATTTCTAAATCAAGAGCACGGGAATAGCAGTGGGCATGCACCTCATCAGGAAGGGACTACTCAGGTGTTCTCATTGGGGCAGTGTCACTTCACTCTTTCCCTATGTGGACTTGTGCCTTCCAGATACAGTCCTGCTCTAAGAGAGTAGAATCTGAAGGAATAAGTATTATTCTCCCTTATGGAGCATTAAGAAGGCTGTTTAACAGCCACCAGACATCAATAGGCCATTATTGGAATTGTAAAGTGACTTATTATTTAACTTATTGGATGATCTTAATCAAACTCTAGTAGTTAAAAAGACATATTATTTACCGTTAGTTGCTGTGGTTGGATGCTGCTCCTTGTTATCTGTAGTGGACCCCCACCAAATGTCAGGGGATGGATTCCCCTCATGTTGGGTGGAAGTTTCCTCATGTGCACCATGATGCGAGGTCACAGCTGTTAGGACAATGGTTCGATCATTTGTGATTTTTTTACTGGCTCAGCCACTACCCACAATATAGTCAGCTTCTGTTCTTTTCTATACCCAATATATCTCTTTTACAACTATACAGATTGCAAGGAAACTGGAGAAGAGTCAAGCAGGAACTCTGGTTTGTTGATAGGTTAATGGATTTTCTAATCCACTTCTTCCACGTCATCCGGGTACTGGAAGGTATGTTCTTGCTACAGAGTACCATGGTCTTCAGAGGAAAAGCAGCAGCAGTAACTGAACAGGCAGAAGCAACAACTTGCACCTTTAATTGAGGTTTGACTGTAGCCAATGAACTTAAAGAACTTTCTTACATTGATCCACATAACTGTAATTGTATCCCTTTTGCTATATTAGAGAATTAGGCAGTTAGCCAATTCAGGAACATAGAGAGGGAAAATGTAATTTGATCTCATTACAGTGCTTAGTAAAATACATTATAAGTATGGCACGTCCCACGTTTCCTGTTAAAGGTGCAGTTGTTGAACCACAGAGAGATAATGCTAGAAAAATTCAATGAGTAACAGCACCAAAACCATACAACAAAGCTGACATCTACAAACACCTTCACCTGAAAGTGGAATCATGCCAATAATAAAATGAATGTGTGCGCAGAACTGGCATCAATTCATGAGTAAAGACTAGTATAAGAAAAGAGAATAGTCTGTCCAGAAAAAGATATAATGACCTAAATTTTCAAAAGGGTCTAGTGAGTTTGGGTATCAATTTACAGGGGGCTGGTTTGCATGGACAAGTGCTCAGCACTTTCTGAAAATCAGGTTGCTTTAAGGTATCAGAAATCTGGCACTGAAAAAATGGAGAAACCTCACATTACTAGTCACTTTTGAAATTTAAGGCCAAAATGCTCAATTCCTATAGCCCAGGTACTTGCATGCCTGTGAAATCATCATAGAATACCAAAGAAGCCCACACAAATTGCATGGGTGAGAGCGAGAGCAGAGTTGGCCAACCTTGTGGAACACACACCAAACATGGGAACACAGAGATATGAAGCAAAAGGAAATTCCAGATCTTAAGGCAAGAAAAATCCCAAAGGAAACGGAGTTAGTTTAGAATTGTTTTCCCTTCATGGGACAGAAGCCACATATTCCCAAGATCTGTCTGTGTAGCAAGAACCTTTGTCTTACAAGAACAGCCCAACTATAATAAGACTATTAAAGTAGATAATACATTTTAAAAATAATGTTGTTGAACTTTTCTTCCACCAGCTACCACCCACACAATGCTGTCCTTGCACAGTAAGAAATAAATTAGCTTGCTGTCATGAATGCCTTATGGAAACTTTGAAGGGGGAAATGGTTGTTGATGCAGGTGATCACATATAGTTCTTATGTTCTCTGTAACACTAGTCTATTAACTTCTAACTAATCATGTTAACCATGGATATCGTCAGCATCTGTTCATCTTACACTGTGAAACACTGACATTTTCACAAGAGACGTAACTATTTCATTGTTCTTCTTTAAAATGTCCTAAAAGGAGAATTGGAATGGACCATTAGCTTCACAAGATGTTCACAACTCTGACCACAGGTAATTGTTTCAATGAAGACAGATGCAGAGCAGAAATGTTACAGCTCTAAACATTATTTTGAAGAGTGGCAGCTAAACATGCCACAAAAAAAGTCTTTTGCCCTCCAGTGACACTGGAGCACCAGCAATGCTGTTCAAGTGACACAGGACATCTTTCCATGGCATGTTCTTTTGCAGGAGGTCTACTCTGTAGTATAGTATATCTAATACCCCTGTTCAGTAAAGCACTTAAACATGTTCTCAACCTTACACATGTGGGCAATCCCATTTCTGGTCAAGTAAGCATTTAAGCATATATTGAACTTCAAGAGGGTGACTACTCCCACTGAATTCCCTGGGACTTAAGCACATATTAAAAGTTAAGCATGTGCATAAGTGCTTTGCTGGTTTGTGGCCTAAATTTGTGGTACAGCAAAGAATAGATATTATTTCATTATCCTTACTGCTACTTGGAGAGTGCTGTTCCTTGTCATCACTGTTGTCCCCTCCAAGGGAAATTACTGGTGTTAAGGGATACTGTGTTGAGTCTTCACCATCTGCACCATCATCATGTGAGCTGAGATCTGTTATAATGATGTTAAATGTACTATGAAGTTTCCATTTGCTGAACCATCATCCCCGTCATTTTCAGATTTATGTTTTTCCTGTCTTTACTGTCAGCGCTTTCATCTTAAAGAAATGTAGCAAAGTGGACAGGGCTTTCTTTCTCATGCACAAAACATCCGTTTTTCAATCTGGCAAACCACTCAGTAACATCAGACTTTCCCTTAGCAACTACAATGTTCTGAATGTAGATTATTACCCCCTACAATTGGCCAAGCAGCGGAAGGCAATGTGTTCTACAAGAAATGGGATTATGGGAGTAAAAACTAATCAAGAGCATGTAAATGCTCCTGTAAAATCAGGGATAATTGATGACATAAAACCAACACAGCCAGTTGTTTCTGGAACTATGAACGATGTCAATAAAAGTTAAAGGAATGTATATAGTGTTGTTTTTAGCAAGGCCTAAATCTCTTGGGTTACAGTGGAGGTGATAGGACAAAAGAGTTTTATCTTGAATAACAAAGGGTCCCAGAAAAATACAGTTCAAGTACATTTATAAATGTTCTCTTCTTTCCAAATCATCTTCACGGTGAAAGTCTAAATATAAAAACACATTATATCCTTTACTGCAATGTACATTTTGAAAAAGACAATTTCTGTTTCTTTGTTCAAGCAATGAACAAAATGTTTACCCTTTCAGCTAGAAATAAGCTAAAAAATCATCACAGGCATGTCACAAACAGTGTCAAGAAGAGAACTTCTGAAGTCCAAATATCACTTTAATTTATATAGAATTCCTTGCTTTTAAGATATGACTACTTCATAGCCAAGACCAAGTCTTCCAGGGTCATCTGGCTAATATGACAGGTGATAGCCAAGGATAGGGTGTGTATTTTTCCATTCAAAACACAATTTAAGATTAAAGAGAGAACTTATATGCTATCAGAAATACAAATTCATGGTGACTGGATATTCTTGTGAAGCTGGTATTTCTGTGCTGCTATTTATTCAGACTGTAGACAAAACACATGATTTAATAGTAAAGATCTTTACCCCCTGTTTCCTGAGTAGGCTGCTGTTCCTTGTGGCCAGGGTGGGACCACCACCACCAAGAGTCAGCAAATTGATTCCATTGAGGTTGGGTGGAGGTTTCCTCATGAACGGGCTTCACAGCTGCTATGACAATGATTAAATCACTGGTGATCTTTTTTATGTGCTGAGCCACCTTTTCCTTGCAAAGTTAAAATCCATCAACACTTTCACCCATAAATATGCTCATGCCAATAAGCTGAATATGAGTGTGGGTTAAAGACATGAAACTCCGGTATCAGCGCGTTTGGTAACTGATTAGTTGCAAGAAAAAACAATAGTCCCAGTCCCAACAATATACACAATGCTCAGCTATAGTGGCCCAGATCAATTACATGTCCTTGCAAACGCCTCAGAAGTCCATGTAGTCTGCATTGGGCTGCGTAAGTGTGACTAAAAGCAGAGTTGGGCCAATATATGGAACAGGCACCCAAACACTGGCACAGGAACAGATGAAGCAACAGAGACAAAAACAAAAAAACCCAACCAACCAAGCAAACAAAAAACCATCCAGATAAGAGAAAGGGAAAAAATGTCCCACAAGAAAACTGAGTCTGTTAATTTAGCTTTTTTCTCCAGGGAGATACTGATGCAGCTGATGTTACCAAAGACCAGGCCTATAGCAAGAGCCATGCTGCACACACACACACACACACACACACACACACACACACACACACACACACACACACACACACACACACACACACGCATCAGCAAAATCCACTTCAGAAACAAACACTTTTTAGTAAAAGTTATTGAACTTTTCCTCTAGTTGATGCCATGCATAAAATATTGTCTTCCAATAGCAAGACATAAACTATCATTATTCCATACAGATCTCATGAACATTTAGAAAAGGAAATAATTTTTCATACAGAGCATCATGTAAATTACTGGAAATCACTCCGCTCCCATTTGATCTCTAATGCCAATCAAGTATGCACATCAGTAGAAATCATATAATTCTACAGTAACTGTGCAGACTTCAGGACCTCTTCAGAATATTGTACTTCTCTGGACACAGTATTATTTTTATGAAACCCATATGTAGAATGCAGATGTTCCATCTTGTTCCCAATTCTGAGCAACGATGGCCACTATTCATTCTACAAATAATAATTTGTCCTGACTTTGCAGCACTAGAAATGTTTTTCAGGTGGATTCCTTTCAAAGGACCTCTTTCCAGAGTTGAATTCTACTGAAAACAGTACCGCTCTTTCTGCAATATATTTATAAAGAATAGGCCATATAGAGTAAAACATATATATATATTTCAGTTTCTTTACTAGTACTTGGAGGATACTCGTTCTTGACATCATTCATGTCCCATCCAGGAAACACTATTGGTTTTAAAGGCTCTTCAGCTGAATCTTCATCATCTGCATCATCGTCATGTGAGTTCACATCTGTTGTGATGATGTTAAATGTACTGTGAACTTTTCATTTGCCGAACTATTACCCATATCAGTTTCATTTGTATTTCTCCTGCCATTTACAATGGTCTCATTTGTAATGGTACATGTCTAATAAGAGGAGAAGAAACATTGGGTACCTTTCTTTTTTATGCACAGAAATAGCTTCTGCACACATAATTTTTTTTTTACAAAACATCCATTAATATCACAGGTTTTGTTCACCAGGCATGAACTCACTACAAACTCCTCCAGCAATAAGCCACAATAGGAGAAAGCATCATGCTAACAATGGAAGTCAAAGTAGGTAGAAGCCTATCACTCTGAGAGATGGCTGAGGTCATTCAACCAGAAAAGTTTCTTTATCAATATACAATCCCAGATGTCACTGAGAGCCCTACTTGTTCTGCGTGTGGCTCTTTGTCAACAAAGCCTAATAGATCTTGGCTTATGCTAAAAATTAGTTGTGACTGATCAAGGATTTTTAATTCGTATAACCCATATATTCATCCTTGAATTTAATCCTGCTCTGACATTGACGTAACAAGTATAGGATTATGGTGACTTCAGTGTAGGATCAAGCCAATGGAGAATCCAGGCTTGGTGGAAGAATACCTTCATTTAAAAAATTAACTTAGGAAATCAAGGCAAATAATGGACAGTACATTTAATATATATATTCTCTATTTCAATGTAACAGTTCCAATTAAGAAATCTTAAGAAATCCTTTCACATAATTCGTAGTTGTAAACATAATCATATTTGTTATTCTAATCCTGTGATGCTACCAACAGAATATATTCTCTCAGTAAGAAACAACGGTTTATGTTGCTACAGATATGCCACCTATGCTTTTAAAATAAACTACATTCTAAAGCCAAGATATTTATTATTATTAACATTTTAAATGTTTTTATCACTGCAGCAGCTAGCTATCTCATAACCATGTTTTCACTTGTGTTTTTCCAATAAGCTTTGCCCTTTGCACATGCTATATAAAAATGCACTAGATTAGGACCTCAAGACTCAACAGATTAGTTCTGGTGAATACATAGTGAATGTAAAAGAGGGAGTTATTCTTAATGGAAACAGAAATAGGGAACACATAAGAAGCCAACACAGTATCAGAAAGGCTGTTTGGCTGCCACTTTATATAATATGCAGGGTTTACACTTCCATGCTGCCTTCAACTCAGCATTAGCAACAGACTTTAAACAAAGCTGCTTAGGTGAAATGATATAAATTCTTTACCGTTACTAGCAGTTGTCAGGTGCTGTTCCTTGGAATTTACAGAATGCCACCATGTGGGGGGAAATGGTTTTGCTTGGGTGGTGGTTTCATGATGTGTGTAATGGTGGCGATCCACAGCTGTTAGGACAATAGTTAAATCAATGTAGAGCACTTCACTGATGAGCCTTTACTTATATGATTCCCATTCGTTGCTGTTCTCTACACCTGGTCTTTGTCTTTTACTAGTGTTTATAGTGGAGAAACAAGAGGTAAATAGAGATGATCCTCTGTTTTGTTCAACTGTATCACTGGTTTTCTCATCCATCCACTCACATAATCCTGGTATCAGGAAATGTGAATTTTCTGGAATTTCTCCCAGTAATACAGAGCAAAGTAGAAAGAACAAAGGAAGTTACAAAAGCAGCAGTGGCAGACCAAATAGCAGCAACCTTTCTGTTATTTGATTGTTCCTCTAACTCATCTTTTGTTAATGACACTGAAACTGTACTGCTTTCAAAAACTAGATCACTATAAGTCACAGTGGCATTTCACTTACTGGTTTGTAATTACAACTAACCAATTCCAACAAACAGACAGGAGAGTATATATTCTGCAATGTGAAAAAATTCAAAATATATCCCATATTTTTTCTAGTTAGTTTATCACATAATGAAATGAAAACCTTGCAAGTATAGCAGAAACACTGCACCATCACTACTGGATGACAGAGATATACTTGTCAGGAAAAAGTCCAAAATTACTACAGTACCAATATATCAGCCTTACATACAGAAGTTAAAAATTTGTGCACACTTGCATCAAAAAACAAAGGGTCTAATCCTGCTCCCTTTGAAATCAATAGAAATTCAGCACTGAATTAAATGGGAAGAGGAACTGGCCAATAAACATGACAATATTGAAATGAATATGAGTACAAGATAAAGGTTGGAGCATCTGGCATCAATGCATGTTGTAAAAGATTAGTGCAAGGAAACCCAGAGAACACACAGTATGTGTGAAGAGTGCTGTACACAAACCCATCAGCTCAAAGACAGATGAAGTCACAAAGATTCCCACCGCAAAACAGCAAGAAACGAAGAAAAAAAAACCCCAAAGTTAAACTTTTAAAGCCAAATACTGCAGTCTTTATGCGAGATGCCCCTGACTTCGGTAAGGACTGCAAGATCTGGCCTTTAGTTCTTTTAGATAATTTTCTCCCTTTAAGTTATGTTGTCAAAGACCAGGTTGCAAAACTGGACACACACACATCTCCACACACACAACTCTATGCCAGTAAAATCAAACTCAGTATTTAAAAAAAAAAATTAAAAAAAGTTTGAACAGTATCTGACTTTAAACAAAGATTTTTTTATGCATTCCATCCCACTCAGAACATTAAGCAGTGGACTCAGGGCATTCCCACCCCTGCTATGTAAACTTGACCTATATCATGTGATTGAGGCCAGAAAATAAAACCAGTTTCTTGCAAACACACTTGTGTGCAAGATGCTTATTGCAATGTTCACCTGCTATTGCCCCTCTCACAGCTAGAAATGAGTTAAACACTGTGCCACGGGCTTTCTCAGCAACACTCAGCAAAAGACATAGCTTCAGAAGCAGGAAGTGTCACTGATTTCAGTGGAGAAACTCACCTTACTCATACACCGTTTAATTACAGTTGAGATTTATACCACCAGGCTAGTCACATTACTCAGAAAATATGGCACTAATAAAGATCAACGGTTAAGATAAATACCTCCTGCATCTATGGAGAAGTGGTGAATTTAACTCTCTTCTGCAGAAGTACTTTCTCAAAAATGGTGACAGTGTTTTACAGAAGAAATCATTTGATAGTTCCATCTTTAAAATGTTACAAATGGTGCACAACAGAGATGGACGAAACAAGTTCAGAAAAGCTATGGAACTCTGAACATAGGGCTTTAAAAATGTCAACTCAGGTAAAAAGAAGTTTACTCTCTGCGTGCCAATTTTACTCCCTGTTTGCCAATATAAGAAACCCTAAATGTCATTGTGTTGCCATTGCCACTTCTGGACTAAGCACTGCACAAAGTCATCTCTCTAGGAATGACACTTCTGCTCCAGAAGTACTTTGCAAGAGGGCTTTGACATCTTTTCAAGGGTGGGGACGTATAAAATAAGTCAATTTTTGCCTGAGAAAATTTTTGTCTGAGAAAAAATAGAATAAGATCCTTAGGATTTGGTCCGATGCTTATTATAGAAAAATGTGGTGCTTAGTGCTGTTTTTATGAGTTTCAAGTTTTAAAGAGTTATATAAGATCAATTAACAAAGCGGATTATAATTCAGTATCCTTACAGGTGCTTGTGGGATGTCCGTCCTTCGCCTCATTGTTGTCTCCTTCAGGAAGAGAACCACGGTTTAGGTGACTTTGCCTAGAATCTTCACCACGTGTAATATTCTCCTGTGAGTCCTCATCTGCTGTGATGATGTTAAACCTGACATGAACTTTCGGATAATGAGCCAGCACCCAGACAATTATATCTTCATCTCTTCTTGTTTTTACAACAGATTTTACACTTTTACTGGAAGAAATCTGAGGGGGCTTGGGAGGAAGAAATTGCAGAAAAAATATCTATTGATATCACATTTTCTTTCAGAAGATGTGATTTGCTGGAAATGATCCCTGAATAATGGTCAAGGATTCACAATAGCAGAAATTACTGTATTCTACTAGCAAAGAAAGTCAAAGTAATGCCTCCTTAGATTTGATCCTCTGAAATAAAGATGAATTTGTGGCAAGAGATAGTCATGACAGTTGTCATATGTATAGGATTATGCAGATTTAATTGTAGGATCAAGAAGGAGGAGAGAATAGCTTGGAAGGGACAAATCCATGACTAAAATATCTTCAATAATAACAGAGAATGAAAAAAAATAAACCCATCATGCAGACCAAGTACAAAATTTCCTCTCTCTTTGCCTGTATGATTCAGCAGGAAAAATATAATAAATACCAGACTAAATCTGTTCACTTATTTAAGTCATCCACTAACAAAATATTTCTTCACCCAGCCAGAAACAAGCTAATAAAGAAAATTGTTTATGGTGCCGAGATATCACATTCATCTATGAGTCATCCCCTTTTGAGTATTCCCTTTATTGGTGAACTCCAAATTCACCATATTAATTCTGATGAGTGATTGCATAAAAGTGTAGATAAAGTTTGGGTTGTTCATACTGGGATAAATCCTGAGAGATGCTGAGGACCTACATTAAGGAGTTACAAGTGTTCGGCATCCTCTCAGGATCTGGCCATAGAATATAGAATCATAAAAATGTAGGGTTGGAAGGGACCTCAAGAGGTCATCTAGTCCATCTCAATGTGCTTAGGTAAGACTACGTACACCCATCCCTGACAGGTGTTTGTCTAGCCTGTTCTTAAAAACTTCCAACAAGAGGGGATTCCATATAGAGTTAGTAATAATAAAAAACACAAATAGGATGAGAAAAGCTGATTAATAGCCTTTTGCCATCAAAGAGTTTGCCCTTTGGAGCTCCACTTTTGCTCAAGTTTGTCAACAGGCAGTAGATGGAGCACATAAGATAAAATGATTATAATGGATTACCCTGGCCAGCAGTGGAGGGATGCTCTTCCTTGTGATCTGCAGAGTGCTGCCATGAAGGAATAAATCCAGGCATCTGTTGGCCTTGAATAGAGTTTCCATGATGAGAGTCCTCGTATGCTGCGATGTTGGATGAATCAATCATTGAACAACTTATATACTGACCCACCACTTCCAATACTTTTTTTCACCTTTTGATCTTCTTATACAACATCTGTGTCTTTTCCCTTTCTACATAGTAGAGAAAGAAGATGACAGCCAGAAGCACCTGGTGTTTTGTTCATTTTTTTCCCATCATCAATTCAGTCACATCAACCTGAGATCAGGAGGAGTGAGATTGATGGAGCACATCCCAGCACTAATGGGCAAAGCAACTGCGACAACCGAAAAGGAAATGGATGCAGCAAAAGGACTAGCAGCAACAATGGCAGGTCAAGTAGCAAGAGTAACATGCCATATCTATGAGAGCAGGATGAAGCCACAATGCACTACCAGTGCAAGGAAAACAAAAGTCCCTGCCCAGAGAATATATACCATGCTGAACTAGAGTATAGGCAACGGGCATAAAGCCATCTGCTAGAACTGAGGTTTAGCCAGAGAAAATATCACCACAAACACCAGTAAATTCAAGAAAACAAAAACATCTGAAATACCCTAATGTATTTAAAATATATTTTCCATCTTCTAAATATTTGTGTTGCCAGAGATCTGTACACAGAGGGAGAGTTTACAGTTTCCACATAATCCTACCTCAGCAAAAGCCACACTGATAATGTATTAACATAACAATAAAGAAAAATCACATTTGCCTTACCTGATATATTACTGAGTTTTTGCTCCAAGAATATATTGCTACTCTCAGAGCCAGAAAATCTAATATGGTATCATAGTCTGTTCATGGATATTGAGTCAAAATGTGCTTGATTTCAGATCTGACCTCCAGCAAAGTCTGGGGAAGTTTGGAACACAGCTTCTGGGTAGGCTGATGATTCAGATAAAAGTCAGCCATGAAGCTCAGATTTAAAACCCACTCTGAAATCAAATTTCACCAAACAGGTGTTCAGATCTGGGGGTCTGGATGGTTCCCACCTCTCTTAACTACATTAGTCATGAAATCAAGTGGTCATAAACTCAGAGATAAAGGAAATGCCTGCTGTGTCTGTAGAAATCTGGTGAACACCCTGTCTCCCACTTCAGGTCACACTAAGGAAGCACAATGAGGTTTTATGAGAAATATTTTTGAGAGTTTCTTTAAAATGTCGTTAATGATGCACCAGTAAAGCTAAATGCAACAAGGTCAGAAAAGTTTTGAAACTCTGAATACAAGGTTTTTCCAAAATGAAAACCCTGCAGTAGAGCAAGAAAATCTTTTCCCTGTTCCCTATTCTGAGCAACCATATATGTCATCATGCTGCTTATGCCATCTCTGGAATCAGTGGCACACATAATCACCTGATCTAGAATGACAAACCATCAGTTGAAAGGCTGACCAGCTGGCATATGTCATCCTTCCAAGGATAGTGCCATAATTCCAGTGTGGCTTTTTACTGAGCTATATCTATAGACTTAAAATAAAACTCATTATATTGAAGGATCATCAATTATTATGCTTACTAGTATGACGCGGTTGCTGTTCCTTATCATCAGAGTTATCCCCTGCAGGAAAAAATCCAGGTTTTAATAAATCTTACACTGAGTCTTCACCAGCTGCACCATCTTCCTGTGAGTCTATATCTGTCACCGTGAAGTTAAATATACTAAGAACTTTTTATTTATTTAGCCACCAAAGGTATAATTCTTATCTATTGTTTTTACAATAAGCCTAGCCATCCTGCTGGGACTTATTTAATTTATGTGTGAGAAAATGGGACTAACAGAGCGAGAAAAATGATGAAGAATGTATTCAGTGGGACGTTACATGTGCTCAGCACCTCTCAGGATCTTGCCCATTGGAAACAGAATTTGGGAATAAATGGACAATTCAGATAACATGGGCAAAGGTGATTAGCTGCCAAATCCTATCAATGGAGAGTTTATTTTGACGTGCTGCTGTTTATCAGTGTTAGCAAGTTACTCTGTATGAAGGACATTAGCTATAATTGTTGTAAGGTTTTACCCTTACTGGCAGAGGTGGGACGCTCTTCCTTGTGATCTGTAGAGTGCCATGTCCAAGGAATAAATCCAAGAATCCAATGATCTCGAGTTGAGTTTCCATGATTTGCCCCATCGTGTGAATCTTCTTCTGCTATGAGGATGGGTTACTGAATTATTTGCTATGTGACCACCCCATTATTATTTTCAACTTTTGCTCTTTTGACACTCAGAGCTTCTCTACATGGGGGAGACTAGGGAAAATTAAGACAAATTAATTAAAGGTGTGAATGTAAGGTGAATTAATTACATTGAATCACTGATGTGCAGACACTCATTCAGAATTAAAGTGCCTTAATTTGGTTTAGTTTAATTCACTTTAAATAAATTAAGCTAAACCAAATTAAGGCCACATTAGTTCTGAATGGGAATATCCACACAAGGGTTTAATGCAATTTAACTAATCCACTTTAAATTCACTCCTTTAGTTATCTTGGATTAACCTTCCTGATTGTCCCCCTATGGTCAAACCCACAGTCTTTGTCCTTCTTTGGTGAATATTGTGAAGAAAGAGGAGGATAGCAGAGAAGACCATCAGTTTTGTTTACCATTACCACTGTTCTTTTCTCATCCATCCATACACATTGTCTTGGGATCAGAAGATGTAAATTTGATGGACAGCATCCCAGTGATAATAAGCAAAGCAGCAGCAGTAACAGAAGAGGAAGTAGATGCAGCAAAAGACCAAGTAGCAGCATAAACTCGTCATTTCCATCATGTTGTAAAGAGCCACTTGGGAGCACAGGAGAGTAACTGTTTATTCTACATATCACAAGGAGCAAATTAGTGAAGTGCATATTTTGTTAGTGGGGAGTTCCCTGTCCATGTGTCTTTAAGATGTCTAGCCATGTGTGTCTTTCTTATGCACTTGCAAAGGAACATGTGCTATCCAGGCTATAAATTCCTCAATCCCTATCTCAAAGATGTGTGCTGGAAATGTCTCTGTGTGAGCTTCTAAAGGGAAAGTTCTCTGAGCATTGTGACTGACTTGCTTATGGTTCCAAATCATAGCTAAGGAATGACATTGAATCTGCAGAGATTGCATGATCTGGTTGCAGTGTAATGGATGTGACCAATAGTTTACTCGCTTGTGACATTCTTTCTACATCATATAATTATCTGGGAAAAGATTGTTCCGAACAATTTGGAATTGGGGTCAACTTCTTCATCTAATTTATGATGCAGCAAAATAAAATCTCATCCGATATAAAAAAAACAGAACCCTGCTCTACAGTAATGGAGCCATTGTTGTTACTTCTCATTTTTATTCTTCATTTGTTGTTTCTTCTTGTTCTTTATTTCTTTTTGAACTGCAGACATGTTCTTAACAAAAATCACAAGAAGCACCACTACCACCACAGCTTTTCCACTAAAGTTTTGATTTTAATTGAATCAGCATTTGCCTATAATAATGTCAGTATTACATTGAATGTTAAAAGGACATGAGCCTTTAATTAATTTATTATATAAACAATAAGTATAAGTAGAACGAAAGCCCCTGGCCAGACGATGAATTTAGTGGTTGACTAGGATATTGGCAATGGGCACAAAGTCAATTGCCAAAAGAGAGATGAAGCAGGGGAATTCCCACCAGAAACACCCAGAAGTTAAGCAAACAAACTGCCAAAGCAAAGTAAGATTTTAGGGTCAAATTCTGCATTCATGTCCTCAGGGAAAAATCTATCTTGGTAAAAACTGAGAAAGGACAGTGGAATTTGGTCTCTAGTAATATTAGATGTTTGTCTCCTATCATGTACTAATCAAGTTTTAGAATGCCAAAGACAGAGAGAAAACCTTTCTGCACATGCACACCAGCAAAATCAACTTTAATAATGCAATCAACATTAAAAAAACCCACACATCTTATTTTATAAGTTATTGACCTTACTTTCATGTGATGCTACCCACATGGACACTTAGCAACCAATAGTCTCTTAAGTAAGAGATCACATAAATTCATATGAAAATGCTTATCTTTCCTAATGCTCTTCATTGTCAGTGCTAAGGATTATCACCCAAATAGCCATGAGATACAGGCTTGAGTGGCACCGTGTAGCTACAGATCCCTACTTCCTCAAAGAGCAGGTGTGTTGAGGTATGCAGCGTTTGGTTCATCCCAGTATTGAGAGAGGGGAAAACCAGGGCATTCAGATTTGGATCTGTTCTTGGAATCATGTGTCACCAATGTACAGGGGGTTGAGATCTGGGGTTTGTCCTGAGGCCCATTTCTACTAATTACTAACTCTATTCATAGGGCTTCTGTTTATCATGGTTTAATTATTTTCTTTTTGGTTTCATGTAGTTTCATGTAGATGTCCAAAATTTAGGATGTTTTGGGGCTCTTTCTTTGTATATACTGTAATGAGTAATCGCCTTGTAAGGTTTTCCCTAGTGTGTTTTAATGTGGTACTATTTCAAACAGCACTATGTTAAAGCACCTAGAGAACCTTTATTGAGCACCAGCACGGTCTACATGGACCAATCACACCCCTGTAGGATGCATTACAGCTCCGTGTTGATTGATTGCATTGGGCATGTTTTATCAGCATTTATCAGTGAAATCCTAAAATCATAAGCCCTAATTATTCATTAAATCTGATGTCCATAACCTCAGACAATAAGAAAATATAAGAAAACATATAAAGATCTGAAGAGATCTAGTGAACATCCCATCTCCCATTTCAAGTTCAGATGAAGAACACATAATTTCACAGAGGAGATAATTACTTGATATATTTCTTTAAAATTATGTAAATGGTGCACTATAGTAGTGGACTCAACAAATTCAGAAAAGTTAATGCTTTTTAAAACCTGAAATCCAGGTATAGAGCGGGGATGTTCATTCCCTGTTCCCATTCCTGAGCGATCACAGGAGTCAATATGTTGCTAATGCCATTCGTGAAATTAGTGCCACATAAAGTCATGGTCTTGCAATGGCACAGCATCACCAGAAATGCCATCATCCATTACATGTCATCTTTCCAAATACGGTTAATTTTGTGAATGGCATCCCAATGCTACTCTTAACTAAGCTATATCTATAGAGCTTAAATGAAGTAAAGGAGATAAATGGACAATTAATCACTATCCTCACTAATAATCATTGTCCTCATTGTTGTCCCATTCATGAAAGAACCTAGGTTTTAGTGGCTCTTGTACTGAGTGTTCAGCAGCAGCAGCATTATCATATGAGTCTCATCTGTTGTAATATGCTAATTTCCTTTAAACTTTTCCTCTGACTTAGTACCAACACAAAGCATAATTCTCACCTTTACTTTTTGTTTTAACAACAGACCTCAACGATTTGTTTAGTTTAGCAATCAGTTGATAGTTAAGGCTTTCTTTTATATACAAGAAAGCCTACCATCATACCAGCACTCGATAAGCTGCTTTTGTTCAGTGACATGATTTCGTGGGAAATACTGTGAACAAAGAAGAAGGAAGAAGCTACAGGAGCACAAAGTGGAAGCAAAAAATCAGTAGCAGCAATCACTGGACTTTCTAACTCAGAGATCAGTAATGGCACGGAACCTGCAGAACCTGGATATCCTGATACCCTGGCACATCCACAGGGAGAGTATGACTTCCCTAAAGGATCCAGCAAAAGGTGCAGCTAGGCTTGGAGAGAGAAAATGGGGGCGTGGGGGGAGAATGTCTTCAGTATAGTGCTGTGGATGCTTTGTTCCTTTCAGAGTCTGGTCAATGGGAAATAAAACCTGGGAATAGATGGTAAACTCACTGAGCAGGAGAAAAGCTGGTTGTCTGCCAGGTTCCTTTCCACCAATTACTTAACAGATCTTATAGGAAGTACATTAGATAAAATTGTTATAATGTATTACCCTTCGTAACAGTGGTGGGATGCTCTTCTTTGTGATCTGTCAAGTGCCGCTGCAAAGGAATAAATCCAGGAATTTGTTGACCTTGAGTAGAGTTTTCATGATGTGCCCCATGTAGGGAGTCCTCATCTGCTGTGATGATGGCTGGATGAATTACCAACATTTTATTTAATGAGCCACTACTCACAATATGTTCACCTCTTTGCTCCTCTTACACCAGACCATTTTCTTTCTCTTGTGTAAAGGGTAAAGAAAGAGGACAGTAGACAGGTCCCTCTGTTCTATTCAACACTATCACTGTTTTTTCCCTCATCCATTCATTCACAACATCCTGAGGTCAGCGTTGTGAAACTGATGGAGGACATCCCAGTGATAATGTGCAATGCAGCTGCAGCAATAGATGAGGAAATAGCAGCAATAATGGCAGGCCAAGTAGCAGCACCAACTGGCTATTTCAAATGCATTGTAAAGATCCACTTGGAAGAGCTAGAGTGTAACTTGTTACCCATATATAACTGTAGGGGTTTGAGCCTTCAGATTAGTTAAACTGATGCAGAATTAGTGGCTAGCTCTTTGAAGTTCTTTTCTCTCTTTCTCATGTATCTATACAGCCACTGTGATATCTAGGCTACGATTTTCCCATCCTACCTAAGAACTATATTTTGGCTCTCTCTGGGGCTAAACTCCTAATGGGAATAAATCTGATCCCATTTTGTTTACCCTAAGCAGTGTTATTTACTTACCAATCAGTGAGATCCTGCCCTGGGTCCCTAAATCATGGTTACGGAATAAGCCTGAGTGTCTGCATGATCTGATTACTACATAATGGGAGGTAATCCTTAGATTTGTCTTCTGTACCTGTCATTTTTCCCATGTCACAGAATTATCTGGGAGAAAATCATTCAGGGAGATAGATAGCATAAATCTAACAATTTATTTTGAAATTGGTTTTGCTAGTTTGTGATGCAGTAAATTGAAATCCTTGCTGGTATAATTCACACAATGCCTTGCTCTGAGTTAAAGAAGATGCTGTTGAACAATGGATAATAGTTCCTGTCAGGAACATCCACAAGTGACATACCCACAGCCGATTTACCTGGAGAGTTACTGCATCACCTTATATTTCTAGGCAATCCTGCCAATATTTTCACACTACAGCTGATCAAGAAATAGCAACATATTTTCACATACATGCGCACAAACTTGTTGAATTTTTTAAATCGTTTTATTCATTGAAACTTCACTCCACTCTAACTTTCACCCCAAAACTTTGTCATGCCAGTGAAGGAGGAGTGTGAGAACACAAGCAAGACATCAGCCTCAAGTGTCAATGCATTTCATAAACAATTAAGGAAAAGAAAACCAAACGTCCATCACAAAGCCCCTGTCCAAGATTATACACAGATTTTGCAACAGCACAGAACTATTCATTCAAAGAAAGAGGAAATCAAGAAGAAAGAAATCCCAGTAGAAACAACCAGACAACAAAATTGCAAAACAAGGCAACATTTTATGCCATTTTGGAACTGTTTTTCCCCCTACTAGGCTCTAGCAAGACTAAGGTTTCCAGAAGCCACGCTGTAGAGAAAGTCTTGCTCCACATCCAAACCTACAACTAGAAAATTAACTGTCATGTTTCTTATTTTGAATATTATTGATCTTTTATGTCTCCATCTGAGGATATCCATAAGGTGTGAACCTCTTTCACATTTTCTCAGGCAGAAGGGCACATTTGTTTACACAAGGAGCCTCCCCCTCTTCATAAAGCTTTTAATGCCACTATCAGGAATCTTATTCTTCTAACTCAGCTATATTACCTGAGTGACTGGGGAAATATCTGCCACACCTATGGCGATCAGGGCCTCCTTCATCCGTTTATTCCTGTCCAGCAAACCTCTTAAACATATGCTTAACTTTACGTTCCATTGGCATCAATGTGAAGCAAGAGATGGTAGAAAGAAATCATTCTATTATTTTCTTTCTCCACCAGTCCAATGTTTACCACAAAAAGCATTAGAAATGTCAGCCTTGCATGAACAATGCAAGAAGGAATGAAGAAAGAGAGGTAAGGAAACAGAGGTTAACAATGGACAAAGCATAAACTCACAGGTGGCCTTGTCAATAATATGTAGTTAGTAGATAAAGAAATTGTAAGAAGAGTAATATGTGATAAGCTTGTAGCTGCAGCTTTGCTTACTAGCATACTTTGCAGCTCTTGGACAATTCATGATCTGCACCGGGATCAATTATAAAAATGAGTGTATCAATCAAAAAATATACGATACAACATATTAACAAATAGTATTCAATATAAGTATGTTAATAAGCTAATTCATGATTATGTATCTTGGGTTTAGGGTATACTCTGTACCCGCCGTCTACTCTCGAGCTTGATCAACTCAAGTGTAGTTTGACTGTATGTGAACAAAGAAACCTTAATGATGAGTCCAGAGTTGAATTGATTTCTTCTATTCCATAAAACTGGATAAAGCCAAGTGGAAAAAGTCTTAGGAATTTCAACAAGAAACTCCTACACCACATTCGTTTCTCCTTCCAGAAACATCTATATCCTTCCAAGCACACATAAGACCATACAAATGGCCACACTGGGTCAGACCAGTGGTCCAGTAAGCCCAGCATCCTGTCTTCTGACAGTGGCCAATGTCAGATGCTTCAGAGGGAATGAACAGCACAGGCAATTATCGAATGAGCCATCCCCTGTCATCCAGTCCCAGCATCTGGCAGTCAGGCAGTTTATGAACACTCAGAGCATGGGGTTGCATCCCTGACCATCTTGGGTAATAGCCACTGATGGACCTATCCTCCATGAATTTATTCTTTTCTGAACCCAGATATACTTCTGGTATTCACAACATCTCCTGGCAATGAGTTCCAGAGGTGTAGGGTGACCAGATCGCAAGAATAAAATATTGAGACACATGGGGGAGCATGGGCAGAGGGTGGACTCCCCCACACTTCATGGAGGCTAGCCCTGTAATCCCGCCCCTGCCTACACAAGGTCCCACCTCCTGCGGCAGAAGCTCTGAGCTCCCCCGCCTCCTCCGTGGCTGAAACTCCAAGCCACCCCCCTCCCCACGCCAGAGGAACCCCAGGCCAGCTGACCCAAGCAGCCCCAGCCCCGTGTCAGGGGTGCCTGGCCCCGGCTCCAGCCCCCAGTGGGAGGGGGTGCAGGCTCCAGGTGGCGCTTACCTTGGGCGGCTCCCCGGAAGTGGCAACATCTCCCTCTGGGTCCTAGACAGAGGCAAGGCCAGGCAACTCTACATGCTACTGCTGCCTCTACCTGCAGATGCTGCCCCCGCAAATCCCATTGGCCACAGTTCCTGGCCAATGGGAGTTGCAGAGCCTCTGCTCATGGTGGGGACAGCATGCAGAGTCCCCCAGGCCTTCCCTATAACTAGGAGCCAGAGGGAGATGTTGCTGCTTCTGGGGAGCTGTGTGGAGACAGGTAGGGAGCCTGCCAGCCCCGCACCAACCGGATGCCTGGCAACCCTACAATATTGGGGAAAATGGCATCCTGATCGTACATTGGTTGGGATGTAGGACAAAGAGTTAAATATCGGGACAGTCCCAATTTTATCGGGACATCTGGTCACCCTATACAGGTTTGACAGTGCACTGTGTGAAGTTGTACTTCCCTTTGTTGGTTTTAAACCTGCTGCCTTTAATTTCATTGGGTTCTTGTGTTATGTGAAGGGGTAAATAACACTCCCCTATTCACTTTCTCCACACCATTTATGATTTTATAGAACTCTGTCATATCCCCTTTAGTCATCTCTTTTCCAAGCTGAACAATCCCAGTCTTTTTAATCTCTCCTCATATGGAAGCTGTTCCATACCCCTAATAATTTTTGTTACCCTTCTCTGTGCCTTTTCCCATTCTAATATATCTTTTTTGAGAAGTGGCAACCAAAACTGCATGTAGTATTCAAGGTGTGGGCGTACCATGGCTTTATATAGTGGCATTATGGCATTTATTGTCTTATTATCTATCCCTTTCCTAATAAAAGCAGCAAAGAGTCCTGTGGCACCTTATAGACTAACAGATGTTTTGGAGCTTTCATGGGTGAATACTCACTTCGTCGGATGCATATAGTGGCCACCCACGAAAGCTCATGCTCCAAAACATCTGTTAGTCTATAAGGTGCCACAGGACTCTTTGCTGCTTTTACAGATCCAGACGAACACGGCTACCCCTCTGATACCCTTTCCTAATGGTTCCTAACTTTCTTAACACGAAAGAAAAATCCCAAAACTTTAAAATGAAGAATTCCTTCAAATACATTTAAAGCCCCATTTAAAAAAAAATTAAGTTGCTTTTACTTAATGTTGCTGTCCCACTACTGATAAGATCCTACCCCATGGTGCACAGGTGCACTGGATGTTGGAGGAAGATATCACAGGGAGCTGATTTTTACAAACTTTAGCATAGTTATTCAGGAGGAGGGCAGGAAACAGAATTCTACTGAATACTAGAGGAAAGGTCTCTTCAAGTATCCTAATGTCTCTTCAAGTATCCCAAAGCCCAAGAAGCCTGGTAAGCACAGAACCCTTGTGGTCATGCTGCAAATTACAACAAGCACTTGGAAATAAAATCTATTCCTATATGCAGTGCACAAGCAGGATGACACCTCCAACCTTAACTCTGTCACTGCCTCAAAGTACCTCCTTTGTGAGTTAAGTCAGGATTTTGATCTGTGCTGCCTACTTCACAGCCATGAATGAGTTAAAACCACACACTGATGAACCAAGTATCAAAGCACACATATTCTGCATAAAGGGGCAGAAATTGCACTTCTAATTCTCATATACAGTGTCTTCAAGTGATGATGCACAGAGGTACCTGCAGCCCAAAACAAATTAAATGATGTTACTTGGTATAGGGTGAATAAGTGTGATGAAATGGAACATGAGAGATATGCACCAAAGAGTCCACGAATCACTTCTTAACTTTAAACGCAGGTTACAAGGCAAACCTCTCCACTTGTCCCTTCTGATCACCAGTGACTGCCATCATACTGTAGGTCTCATTTCTGATTTAACTACCCCAGAAAGCTGTGTTCTGAAATGTTGTTCCAATGCTGAAGATAAGTACCTGGCTACTTACCATAATATCCTGCCAGAATAAGAGAGTAGGTTAAATACAGTCTGCATTTGGCAAAGTTATTACAATTCATTAGCCTTACTAGTACTTGTGGGATGCTGTCCTTTGCGAGGATGATCACTGTCTTTTCCAGGAACACCATCAGTTATCAGTGAAATAATAGTTGAATCTTCACCCCACTTGCCATTGAAGGATGTTGCAATATCATCTGTGTGATGAAGGGTGAATCAACTGTAACTTTTCATTTGTTATAGAAATAATGGTTTGCTAGATTTCACTGAGCCTGATCCTTCTCCCAGTGAAATCAACCATAATATTCCCATTGATTTCAGTAGGTGCAACACCAGGCTCTTAGAAACATCTATTATCGCACCACACTGTGAAATTATTTCTGGAGGAAGAAAACCAGATTTTTTTGATGTGTGATTGCTTTACACTGTCATGTTATTATGAAATGTCTC
Source organism: Mauremys reevesii (assembly GCF_016161935.1). Classification (NCBI taxonomy): domain Eukaryota; kingdom Metazoa; phylum Chordata; order Testudines; family Geoemydidae; genus Mauremys; species Mauremys reevesii. The sequence continues at coordinate 80,486,026 of NC_052626.1, forward strand.
TAGAAAGTGAAAATTTTCTATGATCACAAAGACGCACAACTTTTTCCCATCCAATTCTTTCTCAAGAGCCCCAGGAATATGGGGCAGAGATTGTGCTCTCTCTTTTCCATGACTATAGTGGTTACAAAGCCTTTGCAGATTTTGATTCCCCAAGACACACTGTGTCCATCAGTGATGCCCCTTAGCATTCTAAGAATGGAATCAAAGTGCAATGTTTTCATCCAGTTATTTTCAGAGGACACGTTAAGCTACAATAGTATATAATCCATTATTCTTACTGGTACTTGTGGGATGATCTTCCTTTCTGCCCGACCCAGAAGAATAATCTGTTGACAGTGCATCTGGGGTTATATAGCCATAAGATGAGGCACCAGTTATGTGAGATCCGATGATGGTGGGGTTTGTTACATCTCCGTCGTGTACTGACCCACTACCCACATGATTATCATCTGTAACTGGAGTTGGGTCAGTGTGTTTCACACCATCAGTGTAACGTGAGCCATCTGCATTATCTATGACTGTTGGAAGGAGAAAGATCAGTTGAAATGTCTGAGGCTTACATCGTGAATGTTGGGAGTTGTGGAGTGAGGCTAAAGGGCTATGGCCACAGTTGTAGTCACACCTGATCTCAACCAATTTGTTTTCTGTCTGTCTGTTTTATCCTTCACTGATCTGTCTATGGCAGTTCTAATTTGTGTATGCATCACCATAATGGGCCCAGTCTGGTAAGTGGGCCAAAGTCTGGATTAACTTTCAGGGTGAAATCTTGGTACCATTGAAATCAATGATAAAACTCCCATTGACTCCAATGAGGCCAGGATTTCATCCTGAGAGTCCAGTTCCATCCCTAGTTCCTCGCCAGGCTAGCAGGCTTTGGCATGATGTGGAGGGTACATAATAACCATAGGACATAGAAGGCTTAAACAAAGCTCTCTCATCAAAGAAGCAAATATCAGTCCTCTATTTATTAAAAACAATCTAGTGTCAATATGGAGAATTTACTACGCTCATACCACCTCAAGATAAATGCTGTCACATATAGCCTAATGCTGGGTGGCAGATGGAGGTCTGATTGCTTCATTTGCAGTATATTACTATCTCTGGACTTGCTTCTCTTATGTTTAGCATGATATTGAACATTTGCATTACTTATATACAGAAGAGAAACCTGGTAGCTGAAAATGCAATCAATGCTAAATCATTCACTTACACAATACATTACCTATTTGGCTTTGATTATCATGCCCAGAAACATCTAGTCTTATGATTGGTTCACATGCTTTTTCCCTGGTTTCTGAAAGGAGGTGGGGACAGAAGAAATTAATTAGTTAATTTGACAAAAGGTGGTGAGAAAAATTCACTCTTTTCTGCCCTATTTATTAGATTCAGAGTGTTATCAACCACTTGTTAGAAAAGTTTCTTGGGGGTCTCGTCTGAAAGTGGCTTTGAGAACTAAGAATTTTGTAAACATTTTAAAAAAGGACAAAATTGCTGTATTTTAATCAAATTTCACAAAATTACTCTGTGTTCTCAATTTGAGTCAGATCCTCAACCCAGGACGAGTCCCCATTTTGCCACTCCAGCTGCCCCCAAAGGCAGGAATTGGATGATTCCTCTGTACTGAGGGCATTCTGGGGTAGAGCACTTAGGAGACGTTATGGGGGTAGAAGAAGCTAATCCTTGGCTGGCAGAACAGTCCTTTAGGGACCATTCCAATCAATATAAATTAGAACTCTTCTATGGTCCAGTTTGACTCTCTCCAACAGCTCCAGTATCAGAGCTGGTAGCTCAGAGCCCTTTGCGTCTTTCTACCCCAACCCAGGATTAAGCCCCTTGAGTTCCAGAGAGTGGAATGAAGCTTCAGATATTCTATGTCAAAGCAAATGGTAATTTCAAAATGTCACCACTATTTAAATCACCATTGAATATGGCCTAAGGATTTTTATGGGTTGCCTCTATTTATACCGCTCTGAATATGACCAATTAATTTAACAAAATCTAGGCAACTCAGTCAAGCCAGTCTCTTATTCTTCACACATTTCCTGTGCCCAGTTATTGCAGCACAAACATTGAGCAAAATTATCCACAGTTCCCTGACAATTTGATTCTGAAAATTTTAATTTTGCAGGGGTCCTTTTTGGCCCTCATGTGGCACAGAAAAATAAACAAAATCAGAAACATTTAAAATTATTATTAAAAAATGTAACTCCATAAATGGAAGAACTCCACAGAAGAAGTGGCCTGCCTCTGAACCTACAATACTAATGTAGCTAAGCAACACCTGAATTTATGCTTCCCAGAGGCCTCATGCAAGTGGAGGAAGCAAGCTAAGAGTCTTCAGGGTCCCCGATCTTTCAGTGATTGTAAATTTCACTATTATTAGCTCTAAAAACATGTGAGTAAAAGAATGTGAGGAATAGAAATCATCACATTCAACAATTCTGTGTCCTTTGGATCCATACTTTTGGCATTTCCCTACTAAAATGACAATTCCTGAGGTTTAGAGTCATAAGTTAAATATGAACTCAGAAAATTGTTTAGTTCAAAATACAATGGGCCAAAGTCACTGATAGCATCAGCAGGTGCAACTCCATTGACTGGCAAAATGTGTTCTATCTTCAAATGCGAAAACAAGACCACAATGCACATACAATTTAATATGGAAGCTCTGGTTCAAGCTACCTAAAGGAGAGAGAGCATATGTTACTGTTAAATATATCCATTTTCACTTACACAGTACAGCCAATACCTACCCGATGCATTATAACAATATGTATCATACCGGTCTGTTATATTTGAAGTGAGTATGTAAATTCCAGTGTTATTTGCTGCACAAAGAAAATATGGCTTGATTCGTGGGATTACAATTTTGTCTTCTATGTAACCATACCTGTGAAGAACAGAGAGTGAACAATACTGTCAGGAATGAAGGTGTGCAGCTGAGCCGGCTAGCTCGGTCTCCAGGCTGACTATTGAACACAACTACAGCAGAACTGGCTGGTTGATCAACCTGCCCAACTGACTGAGGAGAACCAGGAGGCATGTTCTTAAGCCCAGCTGCACCAGAAGATCGCTGACTGCAGCTGCAATCGCTCCTGTGCCAGCCTTGTTCCTCCTTTCTCTGGCCCTGCTCCCCTGCTTGTTTCCTGACTCTGTCTTTGACCCTTGATATGTCAACCACCAGTTCTGACCCCCATGTTCAGTGGCTGACAAACACCATGTTACGTATCACAGCATACAACAGATTCTTTCCTCAGACTTCCAATACCACCAAATAGGAGACAAAGCATTTCATATCATAGAATAAAAATAATCCCAAATCTGGTCATGGAGATTACTCCTTTTTTACATCCACATTAACATCACCAGCAACCACCTCCAATATCATTCTGCATGTAATCGCTGAACTAAGAACCATTGCAATGCAATGTGAATTATTAGATGAGACAACTGGTCTGCATGGGGATGCAATGAAATGAAGAATAAAAAGGGTAAACACTTCTCATTCAATTGGGATGTGTATTATAAAACACAGAGGATCAAGGCTCTGGTTTTCTTTCATTGAGCTACATTTTCACTACTTTTAGCCTAATAAACTGCTCAGTACCATTTTGCATTGGAATTGCATGCCACAAATCTGAAGAATGGATGGAGATCATGAGCAAAGATGTGCAGCGATGATTTATAACATGCCAGTCTCTGCGAAGTGCAAAACTTTAATAAAGTGTTCAAATGTAACAATATTTCACCTACAGAATGTTAGCTAAAATACTTAATATCCTCCTGGATAATATGTGTTGCAAATAATGCTGCCATTGAGTATGGGGCCGATAAATCAGGCTGAAATTTCACGTGAGCTTGTGGTTAACAAAATTATGTGACAAGTTATTACTATTTTGCAATCTCATATCAAATGACTAACTCCTGTGAAGGTATTGGTTTCCCTGAAATCTATTTAGATGAGAGTGGTGATAAAATGTTAAAGAGCCCTAGGGTTTGGGGATTGTTTTAAGAGCTGCTACTTATCAGGGAGGGGCAGGCATGGTATGTTCGCTGCTTGGACTCTGTCTCAGTTGTGGTTCCCCAAGTGCTGTTACAGTCCACATCCATGATTCACATCCACCTGGATCAAATCATGGCAATGATATTTGAAATTTTAAATCTCTAATATGGGTGGAACAATAGATTACTTCACTGGCACAGCCATATTTTGTATTAGTCCTAGATCCTGTATCCTATTGCTAAGACTACCATATTGGCAGGTTATAATAAAAATCTTTCTTGTATTATAGCCTGCTGACTCATTCATGTTCACTCTCTACTCCTTGTGTGCTTTGACAAATATATATATCTAATGTATTAGTTCTTCCTTTTGTCTCCCACTCAGGCCCACACAGTTGGATTTATGGTACTGTGCCAAAGGAATACAAATAGACAGCACCAACAAATTATTAAAAAATATCTCAAATTCCATATCTGTCCTCTTCTAGGTTTATGGATAAGGGGGGAAAATGCAGTGAAAGCAAAACCACAGCTCTCCTCCAATGTGAAAAAGAGTTCCCTCTATTTCTTTTACACTTAAAGTTCTTTACCATTTTCTTCTCACCTTACCTATAAGAGACTCTATCCAGTGCATGAGAGTCAAAAGTTAGAGATAGAAAATGCTTATTCGATCATTCAATACTTTTCCTACCACTGCAGGACTATGCCTCTGACTAGTCTTTCATTTGGCAGCATTTTAAATCATCCCTCCACTTCACTTGGGAGATTGTTATGTAACACTCGCAATGGGGAATTTTTGCTTGATATTCCCTGGCAATATGGCTAGCATCATTCTCCTACTGCAGAGGCACACATATTGTTCTGATTTATAACAGTGAATGAGCACAGGGCACAGTCCTGGTGTAAGGGAAACTAGGGCTGCAGGAGATCTTCAAAGATTGCCTGCCAATGCATTTGCAATTAATAGTAGCAGTGTGTGATATTAATACTGCATCACACTGAACATTTTCAAAGCACTGCACAAACATGAACTAATTTAATTATTTTGATACTAATTAAACTAATCACTTTCCATAGATATGATTTTGTCAATACTACACCAACGTGAAAGCAATTTTACCAATTTCTCATGAATTTGCACATGCAAAGGGAAGAAAATTAAAACAGTTAAAGGACTGAGAAAAACAAAACAGCCTTGATTCAAATTTACAACAGACAATTCTACCTTCACATGTAATAACTTTAAACAGTGTCATTTGATTTAATTTTTCTTTTGATAAATATTAAGAGTCTCTTTAGAGGGCTGATAAAAAGTACAAGCTGGCAACATTTAAAAAGTTGAAGAGATGCTCACTGAGCTTTCTACCCCAATAACCTACAGGATGAATCCTGAAATCCCTACTCACTTCCTACTAAAGTTGAAATCCCACTGAAGTTAGTTGATCCATTTGATTTAAATAAGAGTTTTATTGCTATGAGTCTATATTGCTTGACAATGAATCCCCTCTGCACTTGCTGCACTTGAATCTTGTCTCCTTTCTACAGCTGCTTGTTTGGAACAACCTGCATAATTCATGGACATGCATCCGACGAAGTGGGTATTCACCCACGAAACCTCCTGCTCCAATACATCTGTTAGTCTATAAAGTGCCACAGGACTCTTTGCTGCATAATTCATAGAGTCATAGATTATATGGCCAGGAAGGCCTGTTTGAACTAGAGCATATCTTTTAGAAAAGCATCCAATCCTGATTTTTAAATTTCCTATGATGGCGAATCCTCCACAACCTTTGGCCGATTGTCCCAATGGTTAATTATCTTCATCTGAATTTGTCTAGATTCAACATCCAGCTGTTTCCTCTTGTTATAGCTTTGTCTGCTAGACTGAAGATTCCTTTATTATCAAATATTTGTTCCCCATGTAGGTACTTATAGACTGTAATCAAGTCACCCTTTAACCGTCTCGTGATAAGATAAATAGATCAAGTTCCTTGCGTCTATCACTATAAGGCATGTTTTCCAATCCTTTAATCATTCATTCAATTTTTCACTGAACAGTCTCCAATTTTTCAACATCCTTCTTGAATTGTCCACATCAGAACTGGACAGAGTATTCCAGTAGCAGTCACACCAGTGTCAAATACAGAGGTAATATAATCTATTACTCAATATTTCACCCCTTTATATATCCAAGGAATACATTAGCCCTTTTTGCCACAGTGCCACACTTGGAGATCATGTTCAACTGATTATCCCCACCATGATCCACTGCTTCCCAGAAGGGAGTTCCCCATCCTATAAGTATGGCCTGAATTCTTTATTTCTAGATGTAGGACTTTACATTTGGCTGTATTGAAATACGTATTGTTTGCTTGCACCCAGTAATCCATATCACTCTGAATCAATGACTTGCCCACTTCATTATTTACTATTTCCCCAATCCTTGTGTCATCTGCAAATTTTATCAATAATGATTTTATGTTTTCTTCCAGGGCATTGATAAAAATTTAAATAGTGTAAGGCCAAGAGCCAATCCCTGCAGGATCCCACTAGAAATACACCTGCTTGAATATGATACTTTCATTTACAACTACAATTCAGTCATGCTTTTCTACTCACAGGTGATGTGACCATCTAATGATAGCTATTTAAAAGTAATTGCAGTTGGCACACCACATCGTCATGGATGGACAGACAGACAGCTATGCATATTCACTATATATTATCTTCTTTATAATTTCCTTACCTGCAAGTTTCAAATCCTAAATTGTGAGCTTTCTCCATCTGGTCCATTGTTGGCAGGGTACTATTGAGAGCTTTGCAGAGTTCAACTGCCTCATCTCGTGTGAGACTGTAGCGACGATTTTTCTCAACATGGAAAACTCCTCCATATCTGCAACTTATATTAAATTCTGTTGATAAAAAAAAAGAAATTATTACAATGATAATACTTGCTCTTTCACTGAAACCCTAGCAAAATTTAATTTCCAAGTACAATGAAGTTACAGAGAACCATCAACATCTGCCAGTTCATTAGGGGAGAAGGCTTGCACAATAAATCTGTTTTTCCAAACTACACTCAGATCCTTTTTGCTCAAACACCACATTAATGTCCAAGAACAATAGTATAGTGTTTCTGTGAAGTGCCTAGCACTTTTGGGAACATGCAAAAAAAAATCATCATAATCAATAACAAATTGGTGCAGAAGATCTAATGGGACAGATTGCCAAGATATTTTAGAAACACATCTGTTTGGAAAAGTTTTGGGTTCACTGTAAACATTCGTCAATGAAATTTTCCAAACTGCTGTAGTTCGCAACTAACCTGTTAATAAATATGTACCACATTCAAAAATGCAGTTTTGCAGATTTCTCTAGTTTTTGTACAACATGCACCAGATTCACCACTGTCATAATTAAGTGGTTCTCCATTGACATTGGTATAAAGTATATAGAAAGCGCACTGTTTGAGTCTTTGCAGCCATACTCCTATATCTAAGGAAATCGTGTCCAACCATCCAGGTCCATTTTAAATCTGCTTACATCTAAGCACCTCATAAAGGAAAAAAAACAAGAAAAGGTGAAAATGGTCATAATCTGACCATTTCTGAAATATACAGTATTAAATGATCTCATTCTGTTTGTTTCAGGGTTTAAAATTTTTCATGAAAACATACATCAAAGCAGAACTAACATCTGATACTATTTCAGCATCAGCACAAGCAATAGGTTCCTTTTGGCATGTATTAGGTCAGGGCAGACTAGTTAGACTAGGTTGATGTCATATGCCACAGCTGATGTAGAAAGCAAGTAAGCCGTGTGCAACAGTATTTCTAACTATAAAAGCACTGAGCTGCTAAATATACCCTCACAGATGTGCTCTAAGGAACCATACAGCCAGCTAGGAATGGTTGGAATACACCTAATTCAGCGTAGGCTGGATCCGGCTGACTGAGGAAACCTGGCTCAACGGTCAGGAAGGCGGTGACAGCAAGCGTTGTGGAACGCTCAAGAGCACGACAAGACACGTAGACATTAACATAAGAACGGCCGTACCAGGTCAGACCAAAGATCCATCTAGCCCAGTATCCTGTCTACCGACAGTGGCCAATGCCAGGTGCCCCAGAGGGAGTGGACCTAACAGGCAATGATCAAGTGATCTCTCGCCTGCCATCCATCTCCATCCTCTGACAAACAGAGGCTAGGGACACCATTCCTTACCCATCCTGGCTAATAGCAATTAAGGGACTTAACCACCATGAATTTATCCAGTTCTCTTTTAAACGCTGTTATAGTCCTAGCCTTCAGAACCTCCTCAGGTAAGGAGTTCCACAAGTTGACTGTGCGCTGAGTGAAGAAGAACTTACTTGTATTTGTTTTAAACCTGCTGCCTATTAATTTCATTTGGTGACCCCTAATTCTTGTATTATGGGAATAAGTAAATAACTTTTCCTTATCCACTTTCTCCACATCACTCATGATTTTATATACCTCTATCATATCCCCCCTTAGTCTCCTCTTTTCCAAGCTGAAAAGTCCTAGCCTCTTTAATCTCTCCTCATATGGGACCCATTCCAAACCCCTAATCATTTTAGTTGCCCTTTTCTGAACCTTTTCTAGTGCCAGTATATGGACATTCGTTTCAGAGATATGGTCAACAGCTCTGTGGGGAAGTGTGAAGTACCTTTTTCTACTGTGAACCACTATATCAATGTCAGTATACAACACAACAATGTAACTAACATTGTAAAGAATGCTGGATGTTAAAAATGTAATGATATCATAACGCGCTTTGCCCATGAAAAGCACTACATTTGGCTACAGCTAAGTAATTTTTCAACAACAATTATGTATTATTTAAAAATCTAGGTGCCACTGTTATGTGACAACTCAAATGGGCCAAAGTCAGGAGTGAGTCCTGGTGCAATGTAAGTCTTCTTCCAGACTCTCAGCACTTAAGTTATATCAACCTAGTCTGACATGAGGGTCATTTAGGGCTTGTCTAGACAGGAAAAAGGCTGCAGTAGCCAGTGTAAGCCTAGCTCCCCATGTGGACACTCTCGCTACTCACTAAGAATACCATTGTGCTGTTTAATTAATGAACTTCATCAATGTGTTAAGCTAAAATATACAAAAGCACTCCTAGGCTATGTCTACACTTGGAGCTGGGGTATGATTCCCAGAGCATGTATACATATCTGCACTAGCGCTCATCAAGCTAACATGCTAAAAATAGTAGTGTGGGTCCAGCAGCTCATGCAGGGATAGAGTTGGCATAGGCTAGCTGCTCTGAACACTTACCCAGGTGGTACAGGTGGGTTTCCATTCAGGGTGGCTAGCCAGCACCACCACTTGCCATTGCCCAGGCCACTACTATTTTTAACGCACTCTCTCAGTTGGAGCTAGAGTGAGTGTATCTACATGAACTGGGAATCGCAGCCCTAGCTCCAAATATAGATATCCCTTTAATGCACAGCAAGAGTGTCCGCAAGGGGACTTAGTGTGAATTAGCTAGTGCACTTAAAATTCACAACTTAGTGTGCTGCACGCTAACTTTCTCATGTAGACAAACCTTTAGACTCACCTCTAAATTTGATCTAAATGTCTGAAAGCCTAACTGCACAATAAACAAAAATAAAAAAATTCAAACAAATATAAATCTCTCCTACAGGCACTCAGCCTCCCCTATTATTGACTTCCCACTGACTTCAGAGGTAGGACTTTTGAAAATCAGGCCACTTATTTAGGTCCATAAATATGGATTTAGGACCCTAACTTTAGGCATCCATTTCTAAAAGCCTTGTTCATACCTCTGGCATTGGACCTGGGAACACTGAAAAAGTAGCACATTCAGCTCATAAGGGAGGGAAGTGCCTCAAATTGTGCTGTAGAGACTATATCAGCTGGTGAAAGGCATAACATTAGAGAGGCTCCAAAGACAACACCTCTCCATTCCTCTTTGGCTTGGAAAGTTAGAGGCTTCGAGGTATGGATGGTAAAGTGGGGAAAAGACTGTATGATCCGAAGAATACCCATAGACAAACCACAAAAGGAGTGAGGGGAAGAAGAAAGCAAACATACAATGAACTGCTTTTTTGACAGTGTGGAAAAAAAGTAACAGCTCTGGAAGGTGGGGAAAGACTCAATATACTTCAAAGCAAAAAATAATTAATTCAGCTCTGACCCCACCCTTCCCTCAAGAGGAAACTTGACTGCAGCCCCAGACTAAAATGACAATCCCAGATCATGCAAAAACTCAGTTTATTCTTCCCAGCGAAGTGCGGGGCATGACTCATATTAACATTAGTAGGAGTTCCAACATGCATCAAAGCTAAAACAGATCCAATCTCCTGCACACATTGCAATGTCGTTTCCCTCTGGTGCCTACAAACTAAAAGGTACCACATAATAATCTCTCTCCTATGAGCTCCAGAATGCAATCCCTAAACATTTGTATAGACACCTCTTCTGGATATATCTGCAGTCATTCTCCTTTAACTCCCATCTTTTGCCATGAGCTAAACAGCCAACGTTATTCTATAAACACACACATCAAAATAAATTATAGTAATCAAAGGGTACTGCATAAATCACCACTGTTGTAAACCACATAAAATATTTCTTCCCATATGGAAGTTGGAAACAAATAAGCAAATGGAACAGTAAATCAGACTCAGACTGTATGTATGTAAAAGGATTTTTATTATTTATACAAGAGTAACTGCACCATAAATGTACGTGACACTGACAATGTCCCTGACCTAAGGAGTTTAGAATCTATGGGCTCAATCCTGAAAACACTTACTACCAAGGCAGTGGGAGTAAATCATTGTAGCAAACATTGCACCAGGTATTACATGTTTCATCTCATGTATAAATTTAGGGCCAAATCCTGGAGCTAGGAGGGGGTAGAGAAAGGAAGGATGTGATTTATAAAAACAAGACATTGTGGTTTCTTCAGTTAGACCTGAAGCAGGAGGGGGTGATTGGCGGAATGGCAGACTAGTCAGGAAGCAGCTCTGACTTTAGGCGCCCACCTAGAAGGAGGCACAACGATCAGAGTGGGAGAAGTTATTCAGCTTGGCTAGAGCCAGGGGCGGCTCTAGGCACCAGCAAACCAAGCTGTTGCCTAGGGCGGCCAAATCTAGAGGGCGGCAGGCTGGGCCGGTGGACCTGCCGCAGTCATGCCTGCGGGAGGTCCACCGGAGCCGCGGACGACCGGACCTGCCGCAGGCATGACTGCGGAGGGGGCGCTCGTCCCGCGGCTCGGCTGGACCTCCCGCAGGCATGACTGCGGCAGCTCAAGCGGAGCCGCCGGACCCACGAACCGTCCGCAGCCGTGCCCGCGGGAGGTCCGCTGTTCCCGCGGCTCCGGTGGAGCTCCCGCAGTCATGCCTGCGGCAGGTCCGCTCGTCCCGGGGCTCCGGTGGACCTGCCGCGGGAGCTCAACCGGAGCCGCGGGAAGAGGGGACCCGCCGCGGGACCGAGGAAGGGCGGCGCAGCACACCGCGCTGCCTGGGGCAGCCTATTTTCTAGAGCCGCCCCTGGCTAGAGCAACCTTGAAAGAACAAAATGGCAGCTAGAGCTATGTGGAGAACTGCAGTTCCATTGGGTGAAGGATTTTGAGATTTTGACACCTGTCTTCATCGCAAAACAATTTTTGCTCTAAAAACATCAAAACAAGACATTTTGACACGGTCAGAACATTTTTATCAGTTTTTCTCAAAAATGAAATATTGGCAAAATCGACAGGATTTTGCATTGTTTCAACTTTGACGGACTGCATTCTCTGACAGAAAGTGATTCCATGTAAGTTTCTGCAACCAGCTTTAATGGTAGCCATGATGTGTGGCCTTTGATGCCAAGAATAAGAGGTTGTATATGATGCAGACTGGGAGAAGAAGCAAGTACGTTTTTCTAGCATGGCTCAAGGCACCTGAATTATGCTGGGAGGGGAGACGCTGGTGGGCTGTGTTAGCAGTGGTAGTCAGAGGCATTACTCCTACAGAGTGCAGAAACAGGCATAAAGCCTCCCCAAGTGGTCTGCAGCACTGATTCCTGATGCTAGCAAAAAACAAGAGATGTGGCCATAGCCATGCACCCCGCTCGATTGAAAAATGCCTCCTTCAGCGTGATCAGGGAAAGTGGCACTGCTTGCCACTTTACCCCTTGAGCTCTTAGGATGTAGGTGTAACACAAAGTGTGTGTTGCATCTCCCTTTAGTGACTGGCCCACATAGAAGCCAACAGTCTACTATCGCAGTCAGCTAATGGAGCTTTGGCTCTGAGGGCTCCAGATTCAAAACTTGATAACGCATTCGCGGGGTTATCGCACAAGCTGCCAAATTATAGTTGTCTCCTGCACAAATGAGCTAGCTAAATCTGTAAATAATACATATTCATTAAGTCTAAGATTCATTAATAAAATGGGCTATTATATCCTAGAGAACTATTAGGGAGATGAAGAGTAACAAATCTGGCAATTTTGGAACTAGTTATTAACTTTGGACTTATTTCTGGGGCGGTAGGAAACTTTCACTAAAAAAATCAGAAATCACATAAAACTTGCCTGGTTTTGGGTTGTGTTACAAACCTAAAACTCAGCTTAGCTTCACTGTAATGTTGCGTAAAATGGAGGAACTAGAGCTACTGGTGCAGGAAGTGAAACCGGATATTATAGGGATAACAGAAACATGGTGGAATAGTAGTCACGACTGGAGTACAAGTATTGAAGGGTACGTCCTGTTTAGGAAAGACAGAAATAAAGGCAAAGGTGGTGGAGTAGCATTGTATATCAATGATGAGGTAGACTGTAAAGAAATCAGAAGTGATGGAATGGATAAGACAGAGTCTGTCTGGGCAAAAATCACATTTGGAAAGAAAGCTACTAGAGCCTCCCCTGAGATAGTGCTTGGGGTGTGCTACAGACCACCGGGATCTGATTTGGATACGGATAGAGCCCTCTTTAATGTTTTGAATGAAGTAAACACTAATGGGAATTTGTGATCATGGGAGACTTTAACTTCCCAGATATAGAATGGAGGACAAGTGCTAGTAATAGTAATAGGGCTCAGATTTTTCTGATGCGATAGCTGATGGATTCCTTCACCAAGTAGTTGAAGAACCAACAAGAGGGGATGCCATTTTAGAATGCGGTTTTAGGATGCATTGGGCGAGGTATTTCCAGTAAAGATAAGGAGGTGTTAGTACCGTTATACAAGGCACTTGTGAGACCTCATCTGGAATACTGTGGGCAGTTCTGGTCTCCCATGTTTAAGAAGGATGAATTCAAACTGGAACAGGTACAGAGAAGGGCTACTAGGATGATCCGAGGAATGGAAAACCTGTGATATGAAAGGAGACTCAGAGAGCTTGGCTTGTTTAGCCTAACCAAAAGAAGGCTAAAGGGAGATATGATTGCTTTTTATAAATATATCAGAGGGATAAATACCAGGGAGGGAGAGGAATTATTTAAGCTTAGTACCAATGTGGACACAAGAACAAATTGCTATAAACTGGACACTAGGAAGTTTAGACTTGAAATTAGACGAAGGTTTCTAACCATTAGAGGAGTGAAGTTCTGGAACAGCCTTCCAAGGGGAGTAGTGGGGGCAAAAGACATATCTGGCTTCAAGACTAAGCTTGATAAGTTTATGGAGGGGATGGTATGATGGGATAGCCTAATGTTGGCAATTAATTGATCTTTGATTATTAGAAGGTAAATAGGCCCAATGGTCTGTGATGGGATGTTAGATGGGGTGGGATCTGAGTTATTACAGAGAATTCTTTCCTGGGTGCTGGCTGGTGAGTCTTGCCCACATGCTCAGGGTTTAACTCATCGCCATATTTGGGGTCGGGAAGGAATTTTCTTCCAGGGAAGATTGGCAGAAGCCCTGGAGGTTTTTCACCTTCCTCTGCAGCATGGGGCATGGGTCACTTGCTGGAGGATTCTCTGCACCTTGAGGTCTTTAAACCATGATTTGAGGACTTCAATAACTCAGACATAGGTTAGAGGTTTGTTACAGGAGTGGGTGGGTGAGATTCTGTGGCCTGCATTGTGCAGGAGGTCAGACTGGATGACCATAATGGTCTCTTCTGACCTTAAATCTATGAGTAAAGTCACGGCTCTTTAGAGTGAACCTTGGCCAAGATGTGAGCAAATTTGGGCTAATGTATTGTTTCAGATTATTATTATTTACATTATAGTAGAACCCAGAAGCCCCAGTTATGTTTGGAACCTAATTTTGCTAAACACTCTACTCATTTCATTCCAATTGGAAACCCTTTGACCCTGATCCTGCAAACAACTACACAGTTCAACTCAGTGGGACTATTCACTTGTCTAAAGTTACTTGTGTGTGTATTTGCAGGACTGTTTTCATCCCTATCAAATTCTAAAGAACTTTCCCATAATGGAATCCATATTACTTTTGCTATATCTCTTCTATATGCTGTTACAGCAGTTGGGAAGACCAACTTTACTTAACATTGCAGACATCTCTCCCCAGGAGACACTATGCATGAAACAAACAATACTTAGCACTCACATAATGCTTTACATTTGCAGTATTGTACAAGCATTAACTTATCTTAACACCTTTGTGAGGATATTATTATCACCATTTTACAAATGGGAAAATGGAGACACAAAAGCTTGCCCAAAGCTACACAGAAAGTCAGTGGCTGGATCAGAAATAGAGCTCAGCAGGTCCTGTTCTACAATTCTAAACCCTAATCTCTAGACAATGCTGTCCTTTATGTAGCGAATAATTGATTTCATAAAAATGTTTCTATTCGTACTAGACTCCGTAAAACCCTATTGAAAATAAAATGTAGGCTCTAAATTAAACCAACACAGCGACTTTTTCTTTCTTTAATGGTGAGAAAGATTCCAGTTTACTTGTGAACTAAAGAAGTGCCTGGACTGCCAAGTCCAGACCCAAATCTAAATCCATATTCCACCTTCCCCAAAGTTCAGGGCTGTTCAGATCCAGAGTTTTGGGGTCAAATTCTTTGTTAGTAACACTCTATTGACTTTACCAGAGTGATGCCAAGAAAGAATTTTGCCCTCAGTTATGGCCCACTTCCACCCAACCAACATGCTGTGCATCAAACTACTTTTAACACTTTCAGCTTGCCTGAACACTCAAAGGGTCTGATTCTAAAACCACTTACATTGAGATCAGAATCAATACCAGATCTGGCATGGCCATGTTCTTTCCCTGACACCCATGTGATGTGCTATAACTGAAAGACGATATTGTTTAATAATCGTTCTTAAAAGAGGCAAAAATTACACAACATGCCTTAATTGTCATCAACATTAATCTTACCCGAACCACGAGACTTTGGTGACTCAACTTGAAGACATGGAATGCCCCAAGGATGTTTCTGATTTAATGAGCATGGAAAACATTCACACACACACACACACACACACACACACACACACTCTTCTCCCTGCCTTTCCTGAGAGCCTTTGTCTTCTGTTTCTCTCCCCTTCCTGCTTGTCACCCAGAGGAATTGAGAAAGCAGCTGCAAATTCTTCCCTGATCAGCCCTCCTCTCCTGATCTTACCCCCCATCCCAATCCAAACCACTCCTGTCACCCCATATGTCAGCACACCTTGTCAAGACTTATATCTGATTCAGCCTTGTTCCTTTCACATAGCAGCTGCCTTGCTTGCTCATCTTCTGGACCAATTGCCTGTAGTGAGAGCTGAACCTCTTTAACCAAAGCCGCAAGCACACACTGTTATCTAGTGCCCACCATAGTGATCTAAGCTGGGCTAAGGAGCTAGGCTGGGGAGCTCTGCCCTTTCATGATTTGAGATACCGCCAAGGCATTGGCACCACAAGCTTTTTAGTGGCGGTCAACTATCAAACCAAGTTCAATCTTACATTTTAGCCTGTTTTCGCAACCCTTACTCACAGTGAGTAGCACTTACTCATGCAAGTGAGCACTTACTCATGCAAGTGTAGTCTCTTTTCCATAAGGACTATTAATCACCCTTTAGGAGTTTTATTTTTTCTCTGCTTTTACTATTCAAGATACATTTCCTATCAGTGTAATATTCAGCAAGGATATTGTTTAATACTGTAAAACACTGTGCTGATAATTGCAGACCATGGAAGCAGGAACCATTTGCAGAAACTTTGCGTCACTTCACAGAAAACCTTGAAGTGAAACGGTGTTTAGACACTCAAGGTCTTCAGGAAGTCTGCTCAGTAAAACCACGATGTTTGTTGCCATGGGGATTCAGGAAGTGCTCAGCTAGCTGTTCTCTTGGGGATTTTCTTTTTTGGGTTTGTGGTTCAAGATGATTGATAGGTAACCAGGACGTGATGAATGAAGACTGTGAGAAGACATGAAGCAATGGTTTTGATAGCACAAATGATTTTCTTTCTACACACTTCAAGAGGAGTCACATTTTATTGCTACAAACGTTGTCCTTGGTTATTAAACAGGCCTTGTGCTGATTGCGTTCTTTCATTGCATGCAGGTCTGCACATGTTCAAATATCATCTCTTTAGTTAAAAAAATACAAAATCCTTACAAGAATAACTGTTTTCATTTCTGTCATAGTACCCTACATCATTTTGTTTTGTTCTCATATTCTAGGAGGAATATGCACTGGGTCAACTTTTGCATTTGTATTTCAAGTATTTGCATTTATTTGCACATGCACTAGTGGAGGACTTAAAATGCAAAGTGGGGTTTTGGATCCATGTTCAGACTTCCTCAATTTTATTGTAACCAGGGTTTCCCTACAGCCAGTTATAGAACTGGGGCCAAACGAGATTCAAAATTCTCCAGAGTTTTCGGGATTCGGAGCTGAGCTCTCAGTTCAAGCTCATCTCTAATTTGTGTTTATATTTTTCAAGGATATATAAAATGTCAGAATACTCTAGAGAACCATTTATGGAATTAAAATGGTTATTTCACACCTACCTGGTGGAAATGCCATTGGAAGTCAGGATCTCATGTTATTTGGATGGATTAGATGTTTAAGAAAAAAAATCAAAGAATTATTAGAATGCAAACACTAAGATGTTCTAAAGTCAGCTAGTTTTGTCTTCCTGCAGAATTTGAACGAACAATGCTATCATTCAGTAATTATTAATACACTAGGATGCAGAAAGACTGAGATGTGGAGTTAAGGCAAGGCCACATCATGACATTTCATCTACCTTTTTATTTCCTGAAGATTTCCACTACATGCATCCGACGAAGTGGGTATTCACCCACGAAAGCTCATGCTCCAAAACGTCTGTTAGTCTATAAGGTGCCACAAGACTCTTTTCTGCTATTATTTCCTGAGTAACCCAGTATTTCTTTAAATTATATTATCAAAACATATGCACTAGAGGAATGTATCACTCAGCCAACTGTAATAGACTTTGTAATAGAATACAGAGGCTTCCACCTCTATGTCAGAGGCTGGAATAAAGCCCAGTTCAGTAGTGCGTGAAAAATATCTGATAACTGTCAGGTTATGCAAAGTGAGTCATTAATCTAAGGACAGTTAGTAGTAGACAAGAGTCCACATTTTTAAACCACACCAACACTGACACCCTTTGAGGCTTCGTGGCCAAAGAAAGTGGGAACACTACACTGGGATGAATGAAATAATTTATTAGGATGAATAAATTCTGATCAAAATTAAAAAGTCAAATTCTGCAGAACCCACAATAATTTAACAAGGACACATCAAAGAAGCAGGCACTAAAAATGTATCAAATATAATCTGCTTTGTTTGTGTGAACAGTTTGGCATTCATATCTATGTTCAGTAATTAAACTGTCATTCAGAACAACAATAGAAAAAAACCCCTGTGTTTCCCAGTATCCCAGTCGCTCATCTACAATGGGGCAGAGCGGAATTAAAAGGGGAACAAATTCAAAGAACGTTTTTTATAGTGAAACCCTTCATAGATTCAGTACCTTCAGTTCAACTAATTAAAGGTGCCTTGGGTAGGCCTAAAGAGGCTTTCATCTCTAGGTCACTGGTTCAGTCCATTGTAGGACTCAGAGAGGCCTATATGAAGTGAGTTGGCATTCTACATCTAGCTCCTGGTGGACTGGTGTCCATGTAAGCATTCAGCTTCACCACAAGTGACACCTTTTTCATTAGTCACTACAAGGCTGATACAAAATTGAAACACCAACTGACTCCAAGAGATGCCTTCCAGAAGACAACATGGGCACATTAATAGGGTAATATGTGGGAAGTTTCACTGTTGTTATCTATGCTGCACCTAGTCTGTAGCTATTCTATTCTGTTTATATTTATATTGCTCCCATCACTGTGATATTTGAAGAAAAACAGAGATCTTCAACTCCAGGATTGTATATCTGTCAACTTTCATCAGCATTGCACTCACTTAAAAACCCCATAAAAAGTAATAATAATATTTACATATTATTGCCAAAAAACCAAAATGTACCTAGAGGACAGTGAAGAGGACATGGAGGTAGGAGTTCTGTGTTCTATTCCCATACCTCTACCATTAACTTACTGTGTGTTTGATAAGTGATTTAACTTCTCTCCCAGTTTTCCCATACAAAAGTCAGGGATAATAATATGAACATAATTCAAAGGGATGTTGTAAGGCTTAATGTTAATAAAGGGAGTATATCAGTGCAGTGTTGTTATTATGATGATATACACCTTTCACAAATATTTGTGACTCAGTTAATGACTGGCATAGTACAGTAGTGGTATCCCCAAAATAGTACAAGAGTGTCAAATTTACCTAAGGCCTGAGTTAGGCCCTGATTCATCAAAGCACTTAAAACACATGTTTAAACCACTTGCATAAATCCTAATACATT